>NW_026731837.1:0-323476 GCF_028476545.2 Physella acuta | reverse complement strand
AATTTTCAAAATTTCCCTGGTTTTAAAGAGCCACTAATACTTTTTTATTTCTAATATTTTTTTTTTATTAAGATTATTAGTATTTGCGCGAGGAGCTGGAGAGCCTCATCTTGATATCAAAAGAGCCGCATGCGGCTCGCGAGCCGCAGGTTGCCGACCCCTGCCCTAAACTTTAAAAAAAAAAAAAGAAAAAAAAAAACCACTAATGATGAAAATAAAGCAGGGGTCGGCAACCTGCGGCTCGAGAGCCGCATGCGGCTCTTTTGATGTCCAGATGCGGCTCTCCAGCTCCTTGCACAAATATTAATAGTTATATAATTTCATTTTTACTGGGCGGTGGGGTACGAACGACTTCACCCTGCGTTCAGTGGGATGGAAGATAAGCCTGGTGAGAACCAAAGAATAGAAGTTATTCAAACCGATATCCAAGCCAGTTAGAAGGCGCTTGCCGTGTAGAGGCCTGACTGGCTAATGGGAGACACCTCCTGAGCCGGTGATATCCGTAAAGAAAAAATAAAATTAAAATTAACAACTTCTAAAGTAAATTGAGATAGTCCTAGAATAATATTGATTACTAATTTTACTATTCTGGCGAAACATCTTTGTTTTTATATGAATAAATATTATTTCATATTTAAAGCTATTCATTTAAAATAACAAATCAACTTTATTTACCTAATCCTAATCAAATTCCGAATATTGAACTAAAAATGTTGTGGCTCTTTAAAAACTGGGAAAGTTTGTAAATTGTAACTTTTGGCTCTTGCATATCAAAAGGTTGCCGACCCCTGAAATAAAGTATATTTTTTTAAAATGCCTATATTAAAATAGAGTATACATTTTTTTTAAAATAACTATAAAGAGAGAAAAAAATACTGCCTAAGCTTAAATCCATGATCTTTCAATATAACATCGAATTATCAATAAATAAATCATTCAAAATTTCAATAAACATAAATTAAAGGTATTGTGTTTTATTTTTACTTTCTCGTATACAGAGTATAGATAAAGTATTGTAATCGTGCAAAAAAAAATCGAGATTTTTTGCAAATTTTGACGTTTTACACCTCCCTGAGTCGAAAAAACATAGTTTTGCAATCTTGTCCGTATGTCTGTGTGTGTGTATATCTGTGTGTATGTGTGTCTGTAAACACGATAACTTGAGTACCGTTACTGCTAGGTTGATGAAATTTCATATATAATTATAATATCAAATGTGTAGATCCGTATCAACTTTTCAGCGATTTCCGATAACCGGAAGTGGAACTTTTTCTACTTTGAATTTTCAAAAGCTTATAATTTGATTACTACTTCAGATAGATAAATGAAATTTCACATAAGTAAAAGATCCAATTCGTTGCCTTCTATCAAATTTTTAGTAGCTTTTGTTGACCGCTATTTCCGATTTCTCAAATAAATGCTTGTGAATTTATAAAGTACTAATAATATTTCGCACTGTTATACACATTTTATTTGGCGTTCACTTGATGTGCTGTTTTTTTTTTCTACGAGATTCTATTCTATTTTAAAAAGTTTAAGTAATTTAAAATGGATTAAAAATCATGTCTATATCCCCGAGTTGCCATCCCCCGTAGTGTTATATAAGTATGTTCGAGAAATTTTAGGGGAGATCACTCCCGGTTTATTTGTTACATAAAAAAAATCATTTTTACATGCCTTATGTAAAAGACTAAGACTCGCATGACATCTGCAGAATAATTAAATACAAACCAACTATTTCCTAAGTCCTGACATGACATTCCACAATGTTGTGCTTGTCCATTATGTGTAAAGTTACCCCACCACCCAACAGTTATATCACAAGTCTTCTTGTATTTTTTCTTTCTATGTCAATCTTTAATAACACTCCCCCCCCCCCCCCCCATCCCGCGGTTATATTCTACATTCCCACTGTGTAGCTATTTAAAATAGTTTACAAGCGGTTGGTTAAAGTGTGGCTCCTTTCTATTCTCTCACCAGGAAACAAAGCATGGAAGGTCAGCTCTACTGCGAGGCTCATGCGCCGCAGTCCCATGGCTCCACACCCAGCCCAGACGCCGACGACAAGGTGGGATGAACCTTTAATACACACACCCACACACACACACACACACACACACACACATATATATATATATATATATATAAATATATATATATATATATATATATATATATATATATATATATATATATATATATATAGATAGATATAGATATATATATATATATATATATATATATATATATATATATATATATATATATAGATATATAGATATATATATATATATATATATATATATATATATATATATATATATATAGATATATATATATTTGTATATGTATATATGTATCTATATCTATATATATATATATATATACATATATATATATATATATATATATATATATATATATATATATATATAGATATATATATATATATAGATATATATATATATATATATATATATATATATATATATATATATATATATATATATATATATATATATATATATGCGTGTGACTGTGTGTGATTGCAAGTGTGTCAGTGCATGTGAGTGTGGGTTTGATGTATAATGTTATATCAACTTATATCAACATTTGTTCGAACAACCCCCCCCTCCCTTCCTAATCACACACACACCTCCCCGCCTCCCCACAGTAAAGCAGCGTTGTTAATTAGCGATCAAGAAAGGATCGGACATAAAATGGTCAGATGTATCTAATTATCTAAGGGGTAATGAACAACAACCGTAGCTTAAATAAACTCCTTTCCCACCACCACAATAAAACCATCAACTTACCACTCTTACATTCTCCCCGACCCCCCCCCCACCCCCCACCCCCCACCCCCACTACAGTAAACTACTCAGCTGCCATCCCCATACCCCCTTCCACTGGCTTAACCTAAACTGAACATCCCCTAACCGAAATATGATCAATTAAATTCCAGTGCTCCGGGTATTGATTTTTATGCCCAGTACTGAATCGGTGTAAATCAGGGGTGTTTCAAGAACCATAACTACTGGCCCGGAAGATAATCATGAGAGAGAAGGGATTTGGCGATTACGTCCCTTGTTGCGTGTCTGTCTTGATAGTCAACAGAGACATTTATTATTACTACTATTATTGTTGTTATTATATTTTCAATAAAATGTCGGTTGGATTCACTTGGTAATTTTTTAATCCCAATATTTACTTTTAAAAACACAGTAATTTATCTTGTTTTAAAATGTGTTTATCTTAGAAGTATGTACAGCTATTTATAGTTTAGTAAACTTTCAGTCAATAATAATTCTTATCACATTTTTTACTTTCTCGTATATACGTAGTATACAGAGGCGTAGCTAGGGGGGGGCGGGGGGGGGGGGCGGCCGCCCCGGGCGCCGACCCTATGGGGGCGCCAAAAGGGGTGGGAAAAATTTTTTAAAGCTGATTTTATGCTGCAGTTTTGAATTATAAACTGTCTAAGTTAAGAAATATAATGGCTACACGCATTTACATACTGATTTAACTGTTTTCTATCTTGATTTCTTAATGTAAAACATATACTCTTAAGAAACAGTGACGGCAAAACCGCTTTGAAGCTTTTCCTAGATGGGGGGGGGGGGCGCTTTTTCGAGACTTAAAACGGAAGAATTTACACTAGATTGTTGAGTCGATAAACGTTACCACTATTAAAAGAAACCAATTGTATTAAAACGTATTGTACGATTGTTGAACTGTAAAATACGTTAGTGACTTTTATCAAGATGGTGCAGGGGGGCGCTTTTAGGCTAAATAAAATAGCAAAATTACACAGGATTCTGAGTAAACAACCTTTAGCTCTCAGAAAGAAACGAATTGTACTGTGCATTGTATAATTGTGTAACATTTTTAAAAAAAAAGTTAGTTACGTTAAAAACCGCTCTACAAACTTTGTCCAAGATGGTTGTGATGAGTGTGTGTGGGGGTGGGGGGGGGGGGGGGGCGCTTTTTTCGCTAACAAAAATCGCAAGTATTTGTACTGGATTGGTGAGTAGATAACTCTCTTAACACTTAGTAAAGAAACCAAGTGTATTAACGCGTAATGTACAATTTCAATAGCCAGTTTTGTTAAAAAAAAAGACGCGACTAGTTCTTTGTAAGATTCTTACGATTCTCTCAACTTCAACGTGAGAGATCAGATACTTTTGATCAGTGTTTCTTCCAGACTTTTTTCTCCGGGGGGGGCACTTGAAATCTTCGGGGGGAGGGGGGAGGCGGTAAACTTTCTTCGGGGGGGGGGGGGCGGACACTGTTAAAAGTATATATTTTCTATATATAAATTATATAAATTTCATTTCGTTCGGGGGGGCGTAAAAATTTTTCCGGGGGGCTTCGCCCCCCCGAAAAGATGCCTGGAAGAAACTGTGTGCGAGAAGGCAGGGCAAATCTGCGAAATCCAAGACTACGAGCTGTTAACATCCGTTGGATTCCAGTTTGTTTTCTCTAGCTTGTTTTGTCATACCATCAACCAATCAACGAAATACCCATGTCGTATTCCAATGTGAACAATAAATATTTCTGATAACTTCTTCTTGTATGTCACTTGTGTGTCCTTACTCTAACAAACTTCGAATCCAATATGTACCATATCACAACAGAGATCGTTCAAAACTAGAACATAAAAGGCTGGTCTAAACATATTAGCGTTAGCTACAAACTACCCTCTAACACAGATCAGGCTTATTTTTTTTTACTGACATCTTTCGCAAAAAAAGTTAAACGCATCTTAATGGGAATTAAATTGTCGTAAAGTTTTAAGGAATGAAAATCATACAATGTAATTATTAAACCTTGTCCGGACTGTAGCATACACGCTTACACACACGCTTACACACACAAATACACTCTTACCCACACACAAGCTTATATATAAACACACTATCACACACACATAATTATACACACACACACACACACACACACACATATATATATATATATATATATATATATATATATATATATATATATATATATATATAGCGGGGGGGGGGGCGCCAAATTGAAAGTTCGCCCCGGGCGCCGGGAAGGGTCGCTACGCCTCTGGTAGTATAGAGAAAGTATTGTAATCGTGCAAAAAAAAAAAAATCGAGATTTTTACAAATCTCGACGTTTTACACCTCACTGATACGGAAAAACATAATTTTGCAATCTTGTCCGTATGTCTGTGTGTGTGTGTGTCTGTGTGTGTGTGTGTCTGTCCGTGTGTAAACACGATAACTTGAGTACCGTTACAGCTAGGTTGATGAAATTTCATGTATAAGTATTTTATCAAAATCGTAGATCCGTATCAACTTTTGAGCGATTTCCGATAACCGGAAGTGGTACTTTTCCTACTTTGAATTTTTCAAAAGCCTATAACTTGAGTACTATTTCAGATTGATAAATGAAATTTCACATGTAAGTAAAAGATCTAATTCTCTACCTTCTGTTAAATTTTGAGTAATTTCCGTTGACTGGAAGTAGTAATTTACGCTACTTCCGATTTCTCAAAAAACTAATGTAAATTTTAAAAGTACTAATAATATTGCGCACTATTATGCGCTTTTTTTATTTGCGTTCACTTGGTGTGCAATTAATTTGTCTACGAGATTTTATTCTATTTTTAAAACTTTAAGTATTTAAAATGGATTAAAAATCATGTCTATAGCCCGAGTTTCCATCCCCTGTTATTTTATATAAGAATATTCGAGAAAGTTTAGGGGAGATCACTCCCGGTTTATTTTTTCTGATAATGAAGACATCAAGTTTGTGTTGTATTATTATACAAATTTTAAAATTTCTTTTTTTTCATTTGTGTATTCGCCACCTAACCCAAACCCTAACCCTATCCAATAATGAAAATTGTTTAACTTATATCACACGTCTAAGTAATAAATAATTTGAAATACCGTGTCAATGTCATCAACTTTCCTCAAACTACCCACTATGAGACCAGCGCCAAAAAAAAAACACAACAAATTCAACACAGTGAGCTGAGTTCGCTGACGTATCAAAACACCCCCCCCCCCCCCATCGTCACCCCTATATCTTCGCCAAACCAAAAAAAAAATATTTAAACGTAGCTTAATATACACATAGTGTTGGGTATCTAAATACAACAGACCCTTTTAACGGTTTTACATCCTTTTTTTTCTAATTTTTTTTTTTTAAGAACAGCTAGTATTTAGTACGCTCATACATTAAGCACATTGATTGGTCCCCATAACAACTCGTTTTGCTTGGGTTCGACGGGCCTTAACTACCATTCACTTATTTTAATTCAATCCCTTATAATAGTTACCATTTTGTTTAGTGTATATTAAGCATAGCTTCACAATGTATTTGTCAATATTTGCCATTATGTAAATATTCATTACCTTATTACTTGTACGTAAATGTTGTTACTGTAAACCCCTGAATGTTTCTACAGAGAAATGCATTCATGCACATGTATTTTTTTTTTTTTAAAAATGAAAGTTTTAAAATTTAAAAAAAAAAATCAAGTCAAGAAGTAACATTTCTTTTTATCAGGTCCTTAGTTGATGTAGGTGCATCTCATAGTCATCATATGGCGAGTACTATGTGTAAAAAAAAATATCCAACTTGTTTCAGAACTCCGACTTGTTTGAGATGCTGGAACGAATCCAGGGTACACGCATAGACGATCAGAGATGCGACATGACGTCATTCTACAAGGTAAGATTGATGTGTCTGTTATTTTTCTTCCTCACAGTTAGTACAAACATCTTTTTGAATGCACTACTCTATAAACTAGTCTATTTGAGCTCTGGAACAGTGTAGGGGAGATAATAACAACATGTGGAACATTATACGCTTTACACTGTGTTTCAAGAAAGACAACTAGTTTGTCTTAAGATATTTTGTTTTGTTTGAGTTACCTCCCTTCCCAAGCCTTTCCATTTGCTTTGCTTATCTGCACATGAAAAAAAAAACATAAATTTCAAAAGCTCCTTTTTCGAATTGAAAATCAAAACAATTCATATTTTCTAATTGTATGAAACTTAAAATAAAAAGTTTGACAAGGGATTAAATTGTTTTATTTTATGGAATTAATGATCTTTTTACGTAATCGTCATTTCAGTACAACAGAACGTGTATTAATAATTTTAAATCGATCTTTTTTTTTTATTTTACTGTCACAATAAAGTTAATTCCCATGTGAGAAATAAATCTAATGTCCTCTGCACGACGCTCGTGCATTATTCACTAGTCTCCCCTTGTTTGTAGAGTGTGTGTGTTTGTGTATTCAAGTGTGTGTATGCGTACGTGCTTGTGTCAGTGTGTGGGTTTGCGTGGTCGTGTGTGTCTGCATATGCGTGTGTGTGCAAGTGTGTGTATGTATTTGTATATATGTATGTATGTATGTGTATGTTTAATGTGTGGGTGTGTTTGTGTATACGCGTGCGTGTGCAAGCGTGTGGCATCGTATGCTCACTTACTGCGTGCGAGTGCGTGTTGTTCGTATGTGTGTTTATGTGTGTGTGTGAATGTATGTATATGTATCATACGGGTGTATTTTTGTATTGAATGTATGTGTGTGTGTGTGTGTGTTTATGTGTGTGTGTGTGAATGTATGTATATGTATCGTATGGGTGTATTTTTGTATTGAATGTGTGTGTACATGTGTGTGTGTGAGTGTGTGTGTGCGTGTGTGTGTGTTTGTATGTATGTGTGTGTGAGAGAGAGAGAGAGAGAGTGAGTCTGACATGATACTGTACACCCACCTTGTCGCGTGCGCCTGTGTAAACATCTGTACGTGTATCATCGATTAACTGAGTGCACACAGTGAGTGCTTACTCGACACACGTTTTTTTGTTGTGATGCTGTCCATTTGTCGGCACACAAAGGTTTTTTACCTCCATCCTCACCGCCCTCCCTCCCCCCCCCTCTCTCTCTCTCTTTAATATTTCCTTACATAATATAAGGATATAACTCTCTCTCTCATTTTTTATGCAGGTTAATCTCTCTCACCCACTATCTCTCTCTCTCTCTCTCTCTCTCTCTCACACACACACACACACACATACACTCCTGGTAGTAGTACGTTACGATGATACATTGAAATAAAAAATAGTGGTCTTTTTGTGTTATACTACAGTACTGCCATTCCCGATACAGCTATTTTATTTCTTCACTTCCTACCATTCCCCTGGCTTATACCAGCTTTCGTACACTCTTTACCCACAATCCTCTACACTCCTTACCCACAATCCTCTCCACTCCTTACCTACAATCCTCTCCAATCTTTACCCACAATCCTCTACACCCCTTACCCACAATCCTCTCCACTTCTTACCCACAATCCTCTCCACTCCTTACTCACAATCCTCTCCTCTCTTTACCCACAATCTTCTCCACTCTTTACCCACAATGCACTCCTCTCTTTACCCACAATCCTCTCCACTCTTTACCCACAATCCTCTCCACTCTTTACCCACAATCCTCTCCTCTTCTTACCCACAATCCTCTCCTCTCTTTACCCACAATCCTCTCCACTCTTTACCCACAATCCTCTTCACTCTTTACCCACAATCCTCTCCTCTTCTTACCCACAATCCTCTACACTCCTTATCCACAATCCTCTTCACTCTTTACCCACAATCCTCTCCACTCTTTACCCACAATCCTCTCCTCTTCTTACCCACAATCCTCTACACTCCTTACCCACAATCCTCTACACTCTTTACCCACAATCATCTACACTTTTACACCCCTTACTTTCAATACCGCTAAAAACTGAGCTACTAAGGAACTCCACATTACATCATAGTAGTGCGGGTTTATTTTAAATGTAACTTCCAAAAAAAATGCGTTGGTTTATAAAATTATAAATCAACAGGCCGCGATTAAAGATTATATCTAGAGTAAAAAGAATCATTTTTTGTACTTATTATTTTCTTTACAGGTTATTTTTGTAGCCAGGTTTTATTTCTTTTTTTTCCCCAGTATCACTGTTAGAGTTGTGATAAGAGTTTATAGGTCTGATGTTGTGGTTATTGTCAGAATCGGAGCTAGAGTTAGCGTTAGTATATCGATACCAAAAGAAAACTAGAGTCGAAATGCTCCTCCGCAAATATTAAAAGTTGTTAGTTGATTGGTCGGCGTGGTCGAGCCTGTAAAGCTTGTGGTTGCTAAGCCGAAAAGTCTTGAGTTCGAACCCTCGGATGAGGCTCGTTAGCTGGGCACAGCCGCTTTTCTAGGAGAGACAACTCCAAAATCAAACGAGTGCTGCCTTGTAGTTTGTTCTTGGTTGGACAAAGGCTATGGAAGCAAACACAAAAACAAAAGAAGGCTGAAATCGGAGTCAATGGCCTCAACGACACGTATACTTAATTGTGTTGGAGGGGATCCCTTCCGACACTAAAATTAAGAACGAAGAAGAGGTTCGTTGATTTATTTTTTGTTTGATTGTTTCACAAATCTGACGAGACGCAATAACTGACGTAACATCGGCCTAGACCTTCAAGTACGTGCAGAATCTCGCGTGTATCTACGTCATCAAGCCCTACAGAACACGTCAACTCTACTGCATACCCGCTCACCTTCTTTCCGTGACCTGGCCAAACGGTCAACTCCATCGTAAACAACAATCCCCTCGGGGTTTTCGCCCCTACCGTATCTCCTCATCCCCCCTTCCCTCTACCAGATCCTGGCTACCTTGGAGAACTGGTGACGTCAAAGCATTGTCAGGTAGGGGTGGGGGGGGGGGGTGATAATTAAATAAATAACGAAACAGTTGACCTGTACTAGTGGTGAGCTTGTGTCATTTCGGCCGTATGTCGACCTAATTTTTTTTTCTACAATCTGTGCTGGCATTTTGGTGAGCGTTTTAATCACTGCGAGCCAAGGGAAGTAAGCAGAGAGTTGATCTAAGTGGTGTGACAAGGGGAGGTAACTAAAGGTTGTCGTACGTGACTTAAGGAAGGGAAGTAAGCAGGGGTTATTGTAATACGCAGGTAAAGTAAGCAAGGGTTGTTATATTAAGAAGGGGAAGTAAGCAGGGTTTATTGTAATACGCAGGTAAAGTAAGCAAGGGTTGTTATATTAAGAAGGTGAAGTAAGCAGGGGTTATTGTAATACGCAGATAAAGTAAGCAAGGGTTGTTATACTAAGAAGGGGAAGTTAGCAAAGGTTGTTATTCTAAGAGGGGGAAGTAAATAAAAAAAGAGAGATAGGCGGGGTTGTTGAATGGGAAGTAAGTACGTGTTGCTATAACAATAAGAGTGGGTTAGCAAAGATTACTATATTAAGAAGGGGAAATAAACAAGAACTGTTATAGTAATTGGAAATAAACAAGAGTTGTTAAAATAATTGGAAATAAACAAGAGTTGTTATAGCAATTGGAAATAAACAAGAGTTGTTATAGTAATTGGAAATAAACAAGTGTTGTTATAATAATTGGAAACAAATTAGGGTTGTTATAAGTCTAGTTTTATTGGTGTCACAGTAGACGTTTTGAATAGTCTAGTTTTGTTGGTGTCCTACCTACCATTTTGGAAAGTCTAAGATTTAAGTTTTCTAAAAAAAAAAGCAATCGGTATCCAAACCCCTGTTCTCTACGTTAGTGGCTCTGCGTCTTGCTACTCGGCCACAGTTTCCCTTTTAAGGCAAGTTAATGTTAACATTTCGCCTCTAAATAATCTCCCCTTCTCCCTAAACTCGGTTTTTATTCACCGTTTATTTTATAGAATACCCATCTTTTATTTTATAGAATACCCATCTTTATCCCACACTTTAATGCGGTAAAATTCACACCTCAATTAAATTTCAGCTCCAACTCACATCAACTCATCCGTTAAAAAAAATATTCAGTCATAATTGGAGCGTGCGCAAAGGGTTAGAACAAATATAAGTTTAGGGGAGGGGAAAGGGGGGTAAGAGGAATCAATGATTTTAAAAAAAAAAACATCTTTCTTTAAAAAAAAAATAAACTTCGAATCGAATTGCAGTGTCGCTGGTACTTCCTTCAAAATCGATCCCCCCCTAAATTAGTACTTACAGCGGAACTTTCTAGAAGGTCGTCTTTTTTTTTTTTGCATTGTCGCATTCTTCCCCCCCCCCCCCCCCCTTTACCTTTCTCCTCCACTTCTCCGCCCTCCCGATTAATTCGGCGGAAAACTGACGCTTTCTCTTGTAGGCTTTCTTATGAAATAAAATAGATTTTGTTAAAACCTAACTGCGCATGCGTGTAAATTGGCGGCAGGCGCTCGACGGGTTATCCAATTTCAACTGGTGGTATTTGGATCAGCGCAGACGTGAAATTGAGGGAAAATTATTGCTATGGAAACAAAGGTTTCCGGTACTTTCTATGTGACGCGGTGCAAGTCTTGGGGGAAAAAAATATATTTTTATTTTTTTTATTTTTTTGATACATCAAATGTAAACAGTCTATTGATCAACCTTAACTTTATACCTGTGTTGTTAAAAGGTGGTGTTAAAGATCTAGACTTTATGAAGTTGTGGCGGATATATTTTACGAAAAGCTACTCTGTTGGAAAATCGTTCTAATTTTTTTTTTAATAAATTCAAAGATTTTTGCATCAGAATTTTTTTAGCGCTTGATGATGAAAGAAAAGAAAGAATGAAACGCGAAATCCTTTTATATAATACATTGGCGTGCGGTGGGGTTTACAATTGTGGATCAGCTTGTAGGGGGGGGGGGCTGTCAATAAAAATAAAAAATCATGTACACATGTATAAAGACACAGGCACTGTCAAGAAAAATGAAATAGACATGTACAAAGACATGGGTTCTAACCCTGTGACTTATGGGATAGATCTATTCTCAACTCGTCCATGAAGTCACATACCAATTTGTCACAATTGAATATTACCTGAGATTTTAAGGATAATTTTCGTCCATTTTTTCTCATCGGACTTTTTTCTATCGGTGTTTTGTTTTTGCAATTTTTTGAATTTTTTTTTTAGTTAAGTACCAGAAGTCTAAAATTATGCTTGTTGCATAGTATCTGTATTGAAGGGGAAGAGGGTCTTTTTATACATTTTATTAAGACTACATAAATTTCATACTTTATTTCTGCATAAGTACACTGTGGAGAAAAAAACTGTCTGGGGTATTTATTTGTATTTACTGTCTTAAATAATAAAAAACAACAGCTGTTGTCTAGTCGAAAGTTTAAAACAACAAACGTGTGTCACGTGATGAAATTTAAACCAATCGTCTGGGATCTTTAAAAATTCAAAAATTCAATACACAATTTTTTTTTAAATGTGCATAAGCTTTATTGTTTTGTTATTTGTTGTTTTTTTTTTTTTTTTTTTTTTTTTTTTTTTTTTTTTTTTTTTTGAAAAAACCTGATTACGAAACAGATGAAATAAATCTGTTTCTAGCTTTCACAAATGTTGTTCGACCTCGAACTAGGGTTTCTGTCGCATAGATTGCCGCAGTGTAACAGCAACCCAACGGTTATCCAACGGCAAAAAAAAATACGAGCTGAGTATAATAAAACCTTACGTAACAGTCTCTAAATTCCATATTTATGGCATTATTTTCCCGTTGTTTTTTTTTTCTAAACTCCTCAGACCCTATCGAAATAAAAATATAAGCTGTGTTCATAGGGTGATAAAACCAATCGTCTGGCGGAAAGATTTAATGACTTAAGCTGACGGTTTTATTTCATTTGCTGTTTCAACAGAGGATTAGTCTGTCACGTGATTTGTGCTACGGGAGTCACGTGTTACATTTAAACAATTTATGAAGGATTATGAGCTTAAGGGAACACATCGCGATTGTTCGGTTGATAGCTGCCATATATATATATATATATATATATATATATATATATATATATATATATATATATATATATATATATATATTATATATATATATATATATATATATATATATATAAATATATATATATATATATGTATTTATATATGTATATATATATATATATATATATATGTATATATATATATATATATATATATATATATATATATATATATATATATATATATATATATATATATATAATGATATATATAATGTATAATGTTACCAACTGACGTTCATTACCACTTAGACTTAATTACCAGCTTATCATCATCTCATCTTAACCTTACCTCCACGTGTTCTGCAACCCTTCCCCCCCCCCCCCCCCCCCCATCCCACTCCATTAGAATCTGTCAGTGTCTTGTCTTCAAAAAATTAATAAAAACGCTCACTTCATTAAGGGAAACAACTCCAGCGTTAGAAAAAAATGGAGCCACGATTAAACAGTTGAGCTATGACGTAAAGTTTAATTCGCGTCACCATAGCAACCATTGTTTTCCTTCGCCGTGCTATTTTTTTTTCTTTTAACTCCGTTAAAATAATAACACATCTTTTTCAGGTGTTTAAACTGAGAACAAGTAACTTTTAAAAAAAAAATATTGACTCGCCACCATTACACTAGTTATTATCGTGAATTATTTTAGAGTATTTTTAGTACCAAAACCAAAAAATCAAAATGTCTAATACTAGCCTAGTGGTGGCGTAGCCCCGGCTTGCTCAATTATTTAAACTTCGCGTGAGTTATGGCCCCGCTACTATTAAAAATAGAACAATGTTGTTTTTTTTTATTAAGTTCAAGGGTGGTGCTGGTAAGAAGTATACAATTGTTCGATCGTCTTGAAAAGAAAACCAACGGTTCATTGTATCTAGGCATGTGCGGATGAATCTGCTCTTCTTGATACACGAAATAATGTCGCGCGCTTATATGTCGCGCAGTTTCTTGAGAGGATGACTGTAATTTAAGAAAAAGTACATATTAATTACATGTACTTTTTGTCCAATTACTTAAGCAGGCCGTCATAGACTCGATACAAAAATATTGTAATTATAAAACAAGCACGAAATCGGCACGTGAATTTGACTTCTAATCAAACGTTTGTACTGATTAAGTTATGTAAAATTAAGTAAGTTTTTGTAGGTAGTGATCACGAAAGTAAAATACTTAAAACAAGTTATTTTTTAATTAATAACCAATCTTCTGATTTAGGTATTCATTAATAAGCAAGTTATAGACATTCTTTAATCTATGTAATTAATTTGAATAGAGTTACCAAGTGATTTGAATTGTTTCGTTATAAAATTGATTTTATCTTACACTTTTTTCATAATTTGTATTTACCTTACAAGAAAATACACCCTCGTTCGTACATTGAGAACCCGTGACTTCACAAACCCAATAGCGACATGCGCAGAACACCCTGCTCAGATTACAGTGTCTTGAGTCTACGCACTTGGTTTCCACCCCTATCATCACGATATCGACTCTTCCATTCAAACCTTCTACAAAACCCCACTAACCTCAGCCTACACTTCGATCTCCATGCGCCTAAATCTATACGACCTATATAAATAAAACAAGTAGTTGAAACAACTAAAAATAAATTTTAAATTTTGTATTTTTAAACTTTCAAAAACAAAATGTTTTTCGTTTGGTAACAAAGCGTGTAAAATCGTGTAACTCGGTTTACAAATAATATTGCAAAATATCCAGACAGAGAAATTACAAAATTTTAGAATGGCAAATATTGTTGTGGCGACAACTAAAAATAGTGGATATGATACAAGTTTTGCGAAATAATGTTTTTTATATCCGGAAATCTTTTGTAGTCAATATATTGCAAATGTTGTTATGATCTAAAAATAATTGGTATTTCTGTTTAGAGAAATTTGAATGTTGTTTCTTTACATGGATTAGAAGACTAGGAAATACCAAATGTAAAGATGTGCTTAAAAATAAATTAATTTCAAACATTGGCCAATACAAATAGATTTTCAAGATGCTATGTTGTAAATGTAATCTATAATGTGCAGTTGTTGTTTTTTTTCTATTTATCATCGTATTCAAATCGAAGCAATCATGACAAATGACCAATCCTCAATCTCCATGAAGAACATCATCCAATCATTAGTTTGTATGGAAAACCATAATTCACCACACACAAAGTAACTAAATTTTTGTAAAAATGATTCCAGTTCTGATTATTTAAGAGGGAAATATTAAAACTACATTACAAAAGAAAAAGAAATCATTTTATTTTTAATTTTTTCAATATATATTCGAACTATGATTATTAAAACCTGGAAAAAAAATCCACAACAATACAAACAGGAACAATTTTACTATTTTTAAAAAGGTTCAAACTATGATTATTTAAACAGGAAAACAAAAACAAAAATTCCACAACAAGACAAAACGGAACAATTTTACTATTTAAAAAGATACGAACTATGATTATTTAAACGGGAAAACAAAAACAAAAACTCCACAGCAATACAAAACGGAACAATTTTACTATTTAAAAAAGATACGAACTATGATTATTTAAACAGGAAAACAAAACAAAAACTCTACTACGAGACAAAGAAAAATTATTTTACCATCCGACAATCTCAACGAAAGGCGATATCTCAGCCGGCATGCGACTCGCATTAAAGAAAAATAATATTCCAGACATTGATTTTTCCCGGATTAATATTTAATTCCATTTTATTTTATTTTTGTTACGTGAAAGGTCTGATGTCGTAACATCGTTCTGTTGTTTTTATCTGGAGTTTATATTATAACAATTTTCTCGCTGTTCTCGTCAAACTCTTCCTTTGACAACAAAACCTCCCTTGATACAACACCCTCCCTTACCATTAGAACATTCCTTTACCAACAACCACTTTTTTTACCAACAACCTCCCACCCTTGCCAAAACTCCCTCCCCGCCCTTGTTAACAACCTTTTCCATTGACAACAAAACCTCGCTTGCTACAACACCCTCCCCTTACCAACAACCCCTTTCTTTACCAATAAACTTTGCCAAAAAAAAAACCTCCCCCGCCCTTGATAACAACCTCTTCCATTAATAACAAATCTTCCCTTCCCAACAACCTCCTCCTTTACCAACTACCCCCTCCCTTTCATTACCAACAAACCCTCTCCCTTATTAAACAACCCCTCCTTTACCAGTAACCCCTCCTTTACCAACAACCCCGTCTCAAACAACCCCCAACCATACCAACAACCGCCTTCTTTACCAACGCCCTCAGTCTCCAACCCCCCCCCCCCCTTACCACCAACCCCCATCTTTACCAACAACCCCTCAGTCGCCAACAACCCCCTCCATTACTGTCCATTCCACCCCTTCACCACGAGCCTCTCACTTCCCAACAAGGAAGTGCCTAATTTACCAACAAACTTATCCTAACGTATCACCAATCTCTATCACCTGTTTTAACACTGCTCCCGTCTTACCAACAATCCACTCCCCAGCCAATAAACACCAATCAACCTGAATTCTTGACCACCCCCCTCCCTCCTCCTACCCTCTACTACAGCCGACGTAAACAACGGCGTGAAAAATTAATCCAATATGGACACGTGATCAGCTATCTACATCACATGATCGGCTTTGTCTGGGTCGTGTCCACTCGAGAAATAGCCAAACACGGTTTTTTAAAAAATGTTATCAAAGTAAGCAGCAGTTTTAAAAATGTTATCAAACTAAACAGCAGTTTAAAAAATTTGATCTAGATTCTAGTTGGGTTTTTTTAATCACGCGTCGACAAGACATTATAGTATCACTGGGAGATTTGTATTTGTTTGTTTGTTGTTGTTGTTTTTTTTTTTTTTTGTTGATATCGTAGCTAGGCTGTAATAGTGATGTTAGCTGCAGGTTTATAAATTAGTGTTACGCTCAGGGCTAGGATTATGTCTAAAGTAAGTGTCAAAGCAAGGATATGGTTGATTACATTGGATGCTTAGACCTTTGAAATTCAAAACGCTAGCCCTGGGCAGCCAGTTGAGATGGAGTCCATGTATAAGGTCTTCAGTAGAGCCGGTGGGCCCAACGAGGAGGCGTTGCCCATACGACTTGGCACCAACTGTCACAAGAATTGTCGAAAGGAAACCAGAGTTGGTGATTCTATCGTCTACAGGGCTCCGCTCCTGATGATGTTTTTGAGTTGTCTTTCTTAGGTGGGTTTTAGTCACCGGCTACAGAGCCTCGTCTGTCTGGGGGTTTTGAAACCTGGACTTCTGGTGAGCAAACATGCGCACTGCCCCCCAACCACGTCGATCCAAGGACTAGGATTACGGTTAGGGTTAAAGGTCAGAGTTATTTGTTGCGATACTATGAAAAGAAATATTTAAATCCAATCTGGCTTTTTAAATAAATATTTAGATTCGGCTATGTCGGGTAAGTTAAGCTCGTGGTTGCCGAACCGAAAAGTCCCGAGTTCGGACCCCCGGGCACAATAAACTAGATAGCTTGGGACAGGAACTCTTCAAACAACTGCTGTCTTGTAGTTTGTTCTTGGCTAAAATCGGAGACAACGGCCTATATGGCGCATAACAAGTTGACACGTAATACTTGTGTTGGGTAAAATCCCATCCTACAATAGAATTAAGAGTGAAGTAGAAGAACTTGGAATGTCACCATTCGAAACCTTCCATAAAACTAAAACAAGCTTACTACGCTATTAGTGTCTAATTATAAGGCACGCCAACATACATGTATCATTATAAAAGTTCAATGACCTATAAAGATTACTCAAATCTGTCATGCGTATCATGACCTTCACATTTCGCAACTGCACAGATCTACAGAGCTAAGAAATCTATTGCATCACAGTTTTTTGTCTCGTTTTCGGTTTTAAATTCTTTTATATTGATGGCCTTGAAAACAATTATAACATTAACGTTATTTTTAGAATAGTGGGTCTTTTTTTTAAACAATATTGGTGAAATTATGCTTCTTTAAAAATATGATACTCAAGAAATTATGTTGTATAAAAATCGACGTCAGATGTCTGTAAGACTAGTAATTTTTTTGTATCATAATGTCGTGTACTGAGAAGTCATTCCCCTATTTTAAGGGAATTTCGTTTTGGCTTTCTTTCCGCGTTAAGTTTGTTTACTCTCCTTTATGAAAACCGGTGGTCAAGTGGTTAAGCGCGCGCTTTTTTTCCAAAAGTCTCGAGAGCATCATATATAATAGAACCTTTTTGTCTTGATTTTTCAATTTTATTTTTTATTTTTTACTTTCTCGTATATACGTAGTATAGAGAAAGTATTGTAATCGTGCAAAAAAAAAAAAAATCGAGATTTTTAACAAATCTCGACGTTTTACACCTCACTGATACGGAAAAACATAATTTTGCAATCTTGTCCGTATGTCTGTGTGTGTGTGTGTGTCTTTGTGTCCGTGTGTAAACACGATAACTTGAGTACCGTTACTGCTAGGTTAATGAAATTTCATATATAAGTATTTTATCAAAATCGTAGATCCGTATCAACTTTTGAGCGATTTCCGATAATCGGAAGTGGTACTTTTTCTACTTTGAATTTTTCAAAAGCCTATAACTTGAGTACTATTTCAGATAGATAAATGAAATTTCACATGTAAGTAAAAGATCTAATTCTCTACCTTCTGTTAAATTTTGAGTAATTTCCGTTGACCGGAAGTAGTAATTTACGCTACTTCCGATTTCTCAAAAAACTAATGTAAATTTTAAAAGTACTAATAATATTGCGCACTATTATGCACTTTTTTATTTCGCGTTCACTTGGTGTGCAATTAATTTGTCTACGAGATTTTATTCTATTTTTAAAACTTTAAGTATTTAAAATGGATTAAAAATCATGTCTATAGCCCGAGTTCCCATCCCCTGTTATTTTATATAAAAATATTCGAGAAAGTTTAGGGGAGATCACTCCCGGTTTATTATTTTTTATTTTAGAGATATTGAGACATTTTAGTATCTATATAACTATGGTAAGGTAGGGAAAAATTTGAGGGGAGAGCAAAATATCATAGACCCTTAAAATGAAATGTTTGTGTTGTTTCTTTTTATTAATGGGCTTGGGTATTAAAACATACAAACTCTACTTGACCTGCCCACTGACCTCTAGCACAAGCCCACGTTTACCTAATTAAGGTGTAAAAGAATACCTAAGGTCATTCTGTCACCTTAGACGTTAAGAGCGTACTTCACGAGAAAAATTAAAACGTAATTAAAATGTAATTAATTAGTGCGTATCAGCTTTGTTGTGAGTTCGCCGGATAAAAAAAATGAAAACTTGATTCGTTTTTAAGTATCAAATTTTCATCATTACTTCCCTGATGAAAGGACGCGCAGACGTTCAGGTAACCTACTGACCTAGATACGTAACAACCAGGGTACGGATAGGATACACTTTTCATAAATATACGGTTATTAAATACCAGTCGGGATGGGGGGGGAGAAGGGGGGGGGGGGGGTTGTGCCAAGGTAACAGTGTGTCCTACCTGACGACCAGGTGTGCCATTACCCGCGCCGCTACCTGTAATCACATCACCGCCTGGCAAACACTGGCCGATACTCACGGGGCCGGACCGGATCGATACTCGCCCAGGTGGCAAACACTGGCCGATACTCACCCAGGTGGCAAACACTGGCCGATACTCACGGGGCCGGACAGGATCGATACTCACCCAGGTGGAAAACACTGGCCGATACTCACCCAGGTGGCAAACACTGGCCGACACTCACCCAGGTGGCAAACACTGGCCGATACTCACGGGGTCGGACAGGATCGATACTCACCCAGGTGGCAAACTTTGGCCGATACTCACCCAGGTGGCAAACACTGGCCGATACTCACGGGGCCGGACAGGATCGATACTCACCCAGGTGGCAAACACTGGCCGATACTCACCCAGGTGGCAAACACTGGCCGATACTCACCCAGGTGGCAAACACTGGCCGATACTCACCCAGGTGGCAAACACTGGCCGATACTCACGGGGCCGGACAGGATCGATACTCACCCAGGCGGCAAACACTGGCCGATACTCACCCAGGTGGCAAACACTGGCCGATACTCACCCAGGTGGCAAACACTGGCCGATACTCACCCAGGTGGCAAACACTGGCCGATACTCACGGGGCCGGATAGGATCGATACTCACCCAGGCGGCAAACACTGGCCGATACTCACCCAGGCGGCAAACACTGGCCGATACTCACCCAGGTGGAAAACACTGGCCGATACTCACGGGGCCGGACAGGATCGATACTCACCCAGGCGGCAAACACTGGCCGATACTCACCCAGGCGGCAAACACTGGCCGATACTCACCCAGGTGGCAAACACTGGCCGATACTCACCCAGGTGGCAAACACTGGCCTGATTAGATCGATACTCACCCAGGTACCGTCCGTCAGCTCTCCTTTTGTTCTGCATCCTTGCCGCCACCCTCAGAAGATGTCCGTAAGTTCAATCTTATTGTTTTTTTACCGCGGATTGTGTGAATAATCTTTTAGCGTTAAGTGAAGTATCATATTGCGTATATACGTGTATATAGCTCGCTTAACTCTACATCGACAGCACGCTATGCACGGGAAGACGATTAAATAAGATATGTATATATATATATATATATATATATATATATATATATATATATATATATATATATATATATATATATATATATATATATATATATATCCATCCTTTTATACTCTTGTACTAAGTGTTTATTCTTATTTAGTTTTATAAGTTTATTTGACCCGGCCAACTGCGGGTGCAAATGCTAGTTATTATATTAAAATATTCCTCGTTTCTCTGTGCGTTTAACGTTATTTTTTGCTACTGTATTCCGCGGTGACATTAACGTTATATTAAAAACAAATAACTAAACATGTTGTAGAATCTAGTTTGTCCCCCCCCCCCCCCCTCCCCTCCTGGGGACCGCTCGCTAAAAGGTGAGGAGTAATAATTGTACGTGTCCTCACGCGCGGGGGAAAAAAAATTACTCGCTTCCACCGTTATGCGGGAAGAGCGGGGGGGGGGGGAATCTAGCTCACGTGCGTCACGACTCACCAAGAGGCGGCGCTGTTTTCCGCCCCACGCGCCAGAAAACCAAACAGCCTGGTCATTTTATGTTGTTTTTTTTTTTCTCCTTCTCCTGCCGCGTCCAGGAATTAACCGCTCACCACCAGGCAGGGTTTCTCGGCCGTGTCCGTCGTCAGGTGGCTTAATTGACCCCGTTGGGTAAGGCTGACCTAGATTTTGTACGCCTTCGGGTTGTTAACCTTTTACTCCCCTCGTCATCGCGCGCAGACTTCCTTACCTGTCCTTTCTCTCCCACACCCTACCCCCTTCCCCATTCACCTCTTATTGCTCGGATCGGTCGTTGATGGTCATTTCGGCTTTTAACCTTTTCACTCCCTTCATTACCACGCCCACCACCCTACCTGTCCTTTTTCCTACCCCCTCCTCCACCCACCTCCCACAGAATTTGTCAAGGTCGTTGATAGTTTTTTCGGTTTTTAACCTTTTTACCACGCCCACCTCCTTACCTGTCCTTTTTCCTACCCCCTCCTCCACCCACCTCCCACAGATCTTGTCAAGGACGTCGATGGTTTTTTTAGGCTTTTAACCTTTACTCGCATCATTAGTACGCGTCCACCTCCATACATGTCCTTCCCCTCCGCCTATCCACCTCCACATCCACCACCCCTATCCACCTCTTCCGTCCACCTCTGCCATCCACCTGTGCCATCCACCTCCCCCATTCATCTCCCCCGTCCACCTCCACATCCACCACCCCCATCCACCTCCCCCATTCACCACCCCCATCCACCTCCCCCATCCACCACCCCCATCCACCTCCCCCATCCACCACCCCCATCCACCTCCCCCATTCACCACCCCCATCCACCTCCCCCATTCACCACCCCCATCCACCTCCCCCATCCACCACCCCTATCATCTCCCCCATCCACCTCCCCCATCCACCACCCCTATCATCTCCCCCATCCACCACCCCCATCCACCACCCCCATCCACCTCCCCCATTCACCACCCCCATCCACCTCCCCCATCCACCACCCCTATCCACCTCTTCAGTCCACCTCTGCCAACCACCTCCTACAGCTCTGAACAAGGAAGTTAAAGGTGATTAAAATTGAGCATCCACCGAAAGATTTCAATAAATGCAAAAAGTCAACCAGGAAATAAATATGACGCTCATCATTTTGAGTGCACTGGGTTCGTGAACAACATCACATTATTTTGAGAGAGTCAGAAGCCTTCTCTCCCCCCCCCCCCCTTCACACACACACACAAATACCCATTCTCCATTCTTCTTTTAAAATCTTCATAATAGCCTAATGGCCTTTATTATTATTGTAGCTTTCGAGTTTGTCTTGAAATGGGGAAATATGGGATTCTGTAAATATCCTTTTGTTTATATATAATTTTGTCTATATGTAATTTACAGCGTCAGTTTGCCTTGCATATTCGCTTTAGTATTACATTTTCATCATCGGCTTGTGAGGACTGATACAGATTTACGATTTAAGTACTTTTTTTCTGACATGTACTTTCATTCATTGAAGATTTACATAACACACATTGGACATAGACACTTTTCATGAGTTCTTTTTTATTTTTTTTTTTTTCCATGAGATCTTCTGAAAAAAAAATTATGTCTATCAAAGAAAAAAAAATTCATAAAAAACGTTTTAATAACAAGCTTTTATGTAATGATGCACTAAAAAGTAGAAAATAAATTATAGACTACTATTTAAATAACTATAAAGAAAAGCGTGGGTCACTTTAGTATCTATTGGATACCTTTACTAATGTTAAGGAAGACACCCACGCTTTTCTTTATAGTTATTTAAATAGTAGTCTATAATTTATTTTCTACTTTTTAGTGCATCATTACATAAAAGCTTGTTATTAAAACGTTTTTTATGAATTTTTTTTTCAGTACTTTACATGTTTTATCTACAATAGAGTTACATGACTAAAAACCATTGCGCGCCTACTGAATATCACGTTCAGTAGGCGCGCAATGGTTTTTGAACGCAGCCATTACGTGGTCGTGATGGCGCAGCTATTGATGACGCGTGTGGTGTGGTTGGCTAGACTGCCTACTAATTCGGTCCAAATTTTAATTAATTCATAAAAAATCAATTAGGCATCCAATTAAGTCAAATTTAGTTTCAGATTGCATTGTCTTCATGTCTTGACCCACGTGCCAAATGTGAATCGTGTCGGTCAAGTAGAACTGTCCGAATTTTCACTCCTGCGTTTCCGTCTAGACTGACGACAGACTGACGACAGAGGAAGTGAGTTAAATAAAAGCTTGTAAAAAAAAATTCATAAAAAACGTTTTAATAACAAGCTTTTATGTAATGATGCACTAAAAAGTAGAAAATAAATTATAGACTACTATTTAAATAACTATAAAGAAAAGCGTGGGTCACTTTAGTATCTATTGGATACCTTTACTAATGTTAAGGAAGACACCCACGCTTTTCTTTATAGTTATTTAAATAGTAGTCTATAATTTATTTTCTACTTTTTAGTGCATCATTACATAAAAGCTTGTTATTAAAACGTTTTTTATGAATTTTTTTTCAGTACTTTACATGTTTTATCTACAATAGAGTTACATGACTAAAAACCATTGCGCGCCTACTGAATATCACGTTCAGTAGGCGCGCAATGGTTTTTGAACGCAGCCATTACGTGGTCGTGATGGCGCAGCTATTGATGACGCGTGTGGTGTGGTTGGCTAGACATGCCTACTAATTCGGTCCAAATTTTAATTAATTCATAAAAAATCAATTAGGCATCCAATTAAGTCAAATTTAGTTTCAGATTGCATTGTCTTCATGTCTTGACCCACGTGCCAACTGTGAATCGTGTCGGTCAAGTAGAACTGTCCGAATTTTCACTCCTGCGTTTCCGTCTAGACAGACTGTCGACAGACTGACGACAGAGGAAGTGAGTTAAATAAAAGCTTGTAAAAACCAATTGAACTAGCAATAAGAAACCAATTGAACTGTGCGTGTAACGTTTAGAATTATCTGGGTTGTGTTTTCCGTTTTCTAAACTTTTGTAAAAATGACTAAACCAATATTTTATATATAGTCGTGAAGAGAAAATAATTAAACTCATTTAAAAACAAATCTCGTAAATTTTTTTGGACTTGCGAGGTATTAGATTGCGAAGTTTAATGAGTCGTTTTGTTTTTTAGATGAAGTAGAGTTATATAACCATGCCTTCTGGTTGTGAATAGCATTGACCTCCCCTGAAAAAAATACCCTGCGGCGCCCATGGTTCGCATATGACCTATTTAAAGCGAGTGCTCAAAGGGGAGGCTTGCAGAGGTTTTGGATCAATTTGGTACAGAATCGTTGGGTACATCAGAGGTTAGATATTAGAGTTGAAGGGGAGGGGGGGGGGGCATCCATATATGGCAACAGAATCGTTTGGCTAGGTACATCAGAGGGGTTAGATATTGGATGGAGAGGGGGGGGGGGGGTATTTGAGCTAGGTACATCAGGGGTTATATAATAGAGTTTAAGAGGTGTGGGGGATAGTTGGGCTAGGCCAGGGGTCGGCAACCTGCGGCTCGCGAGCCGCATGCGGCTCTTTTGGTGTCCAATTGCGGCTCTTCAGCTCCATGCACAAATATTAATAATTATTTTATTTTATTTCCAAAACTCATTAAAATATTAGTCTGCAGCACTCGTTAATAAACAATATAACAATATATATAAACAATAAACATTCACTATTCTATTAGAATATTTAGTTACTTCCGATCTCAATGTACTTCCTATTACATTGTCCATTCCGAATTGAAACATTCAACTTCATAGTGGATATCACAAAAAAAAAAAAACTAAACCAGCTAAGTGTAAAACTGAAAGGAAAATTTAGCCTACGTCTTGCTTGAAGAAGTGGTTTGTTTCGAAAAAAAAAATCTTTTTTGTTGGATACAAGTGAGCGGTAAATTACTTAATTACGAAAAATCTGAAAAAAAATATCTTAATGAAACTAATGCTACTATTAAATCACATCAGCATTACTATAAACAAAATGAAGGGTGTTTTCACTTTGAGATTTGAGCAATTCAAAACAAATGCAAGTACTCTGACTGGATTTATATATATATATATATATATATATATATATATATATATATATATATATATATATATATATATATATATATACTAAACAAATATACTATTGACATAAACATGTTAGTGGCTCTTTAAAAACGGGTAATGTTGTAAATTGTAACTTTTGGCTCTTTTGTCTCAAAAGGTTGCCGACCCCTGGGCTAGGCACATCAGGGGTTAGATATTAAAGTTTAAGGGGGGGGGGGGGGGTTCGTTGGGCGAGGTACATGATGGGTTAGATATTAAAATTGAATGTAAGAGGGGGGGGGTGCATTCTAGGACATCATGGGTTAGATATTAGAGTTTTAAGTTAAGGGGGGGGGGGGTCGTCCGTAAATGACAACAGAATCGTTTGACTAAGTACATCTGGAGATAGATAGAAATTGGGGTGGGTCTGACTTTTCAGACAGAGTGTGAGGTCCCGAGTTCGAACCCCGGGCAGATGAGCTGGGGATAGCCACTTATCCAGGAGAGACAACTCCAAAATCAAACAACTGCTGCCTTGTAGTTTGTTCTTGGTTGGACAAATACTATGGAAGGAAATCCAGAAAAAAAGCAGGCTGAAAAAGGAGACAACGACCTAAATGACGCATAACCAGTTGACACGTATACCTAATTGTGTTGGAGGGGATCCATTCGAACACTAAAAAATTAAGAACGAAGAATAAGACGGAGGTAACGATTGTGCCATAATCGTCACATAAAGCGTGATGTTAATTGTAGACCGTCGCAAAAATTGCTTATGACGTTATTATTATTAGTTATTTAGGTTATCTTTAAAAGTTCACGATTTCGTCCATATAAACAAATTGTTATAACTTTATAAAATAATATAACTTGTGGGATTAAATTTGTAACATGATTTAGGTAAAATAAACGCAACCTTCAGCATTGACATTACTTCTTAGCATTTTAACAATATTTAATTACTTAGCATATTAATTAAATGTATGAAAAACAAATAAAGTTTTATGTTGATCCCCTAAGGAGACAGACACAATAAGTGATGTTTCGACATTAGGTCTCCATCAGATAAAACCCTATGTATGAAATCCCGTTTCACCCGAGTCTCACTTGTGCTCGAGATGGATAAAACCACCAGACACACTCCAGGGGAAACTGGATGTCACAGACTAGAGTTATCCATTAGGGTGGATGGATGGATCAAAGCGCTCGTATCTCAACCCAAATTTTTTGTATCTACGTTACAACGTTTTATAAGGGTATTATATTTAGTAGATCGGGTGTTAATGGGTTAAGTGTATAGGTTCGGTGCTAAAGGGTGAACTGGTTAGAGGGTTAAATTGACCTGCACGAATTGTATTTGGTATATTGGGGAAGTAGTGGGTTAAGTTTGAGGTTTTATAAACGTGAACGGAAGGAGGTGTCTTTAAGCTAGACAATTATAATTTAGGACCTGTTTTTATTTTTATTTTTGTAGACAAGGTAGTCGACGGTTAAAACATAAGTGTTTTCCAACATTATAATTTAATTATTTTTTTAATAAGTTGGAAATATTTTGTTATCGTGAGGTTTAATTGTTATTTAAAATTAAACTATTTTAATTTGAGTTCTATATAAAATGGGTGTTGGGTGGTTAACTGCCAGTTTGAAGAAGTTACTAGCACTGTCTACCATATCAATATACTTGATGGTTTTTCTAGGGGTCGGCGTGGTCGAGTCGGTAAGCCTCATAGTTGATAAACCGAAAGATCTCGTGTTCGAACCCTCGGACAGATGAGGTTCTTTATCCGGTGACAGTCACTCTTCAGGGGAGACAAATCTAAAATCAAACAGCTGCTGCCTTGTAGTTTGTTCTTGGTTGGACAAAGGCTATGGAAGCAAACCCAAAAAGAAAAGGTTCGATTTGGAGACAATTGCCTCAAAGGCGCATAACCAGTTGACCATATACTTAATTGTGTTGGAGGGGATCTATTCCGTGTTGGGAGGGTTTGAAGGAGATTTTCCTCTCCCATTTGTACTGTTTTTGCACACCAATATACCTGACGGGTGGTCTTACCACCAAAGTAAAGGTGGTAAAAGTAAGTAAAGTTCCCTTTTCAAACCTGACGGTCTATAGGGCAAGTGAAGTAGTGTTCACTTGTTTCTCTGACCTCGGTATATATAGGTACCCAACAGAGTTGGGTGGACTCAGGGACGGTTTACTCACTTGAACCCAGATTCAAACTCGAGACTTACGGGTTAGCAGTCCAGCTCTCTACCGCTAGACCACTCCGTCCCCCTAAAGTGAAAGGTGTACTTCCACCAAAGTAGTAACAAATTTTGTCCTAATACCAGAGTACCAAGAAAGGTGTCATACCATCGAAGCACTAAGAGTGATGCCCTATTACCAAAGTACCAAGAAAGGTGTCATACCATCAAAGCACTAAGAGTGGTGCCCCATTACCAAAGTACCACCAATGTACTAGAAGGTGTGTCCTTACAATCACCTGTTCTAACCTATACGGTAACTTCTAGCTTACATTCCTCCTGACCTTCACCTCGAACTAAACAAATCGTTACGTCTGACATCTAACCCATTTAAATTCTCTCCGTCGACCCCGCCCCCCAGCTGTACATCCACATCAAAACAATCACCCGTAATTAAACAATCACTCGTAATTAAACAATCACTCGTAATTAAACTAATTCTCAAAACAAAGAAACATACAGCGTTTTATTAATTTCATTAGTGCATTCAACTCTTCATCCTCTAAATCGCGTACACAATTTTTTTTTTCATTGCCCCCGTGGTTTTAAACTTACTTTTTTAATTTAAAACACGGACATCGATTTTTCTAGTTTTGACGTCACCCGTGCTATTTTACATTGACGTATTATTGTGTCTGTCCGCGCATCACTCGAATGGTCTCCATTCCCATTTATTTCCCACAATGCTTGTTGACGAATCGCTATTGATTTTGTGTTAGCATGTTTGAATTTCATTTTAAATACATTACCCTCTTTAAATTGTTTATAATCTCTTTTTTTTAATTAAAAAAAATATATAAAGATGTTTTTTTGGACTTGATGGTCACTGGGCAGGTAAACTCTACTGTACCTGATTCCGTGACTTCGGTATACGGATTGCTGATAATTTTGAGCTAACATGGTTGAATTTACTTTCAAATACATTTTTAAATTATTTAATCTTCCCTTTTTTTTTAAAAAAAAAAAGTATAAAAATGCTTTTAGGGGTCATCCATACATGACGTCACGCTTTTTTTGACGATTTTTACTTTCCCCCCCTCCCCTCCGTCACACGTCGTCACAAAAAGCCAGACCCCACCCCTACATGACGTCACACCTCAGCCTACAACCCCCCCCCCCCCCTCAAAATTGTAGTAGAATGTTTTTTTTAAACATCGATGTTTTTCTAAAATCTTGTCTGAACTCTGTCAAAATAGAGTATTTTAATCAATTCCTGTTACAATTTATTAAAACAGTTTTCTAAAACGCGAAATAACGTCTAAAATTCGTTTCCTAACATTGTTTTTATAATGCAAAAGTGTGACCCTCCCCTTCCCCTCATCACACACCGTCACAAAATTACGGACCCCCCCCCCTCCCCCCTACGAGTGTGACGTCACTTAGCATGTAAACTCTACTGTACCTGTTTCGGTGACTTTTCCTAACGTCAGCATGCACTTATCAGAAGTAGATTGACTCGGAGACCACCTAGGGATTCGAACCCGGAACTTTCGGGTTAACAGACGTGCCATGCCGTCAAAACAATGATTCAGATATATCCCATGTGCCCATGCCCCCCATTTGTATTCATACAATATGTCTATCGAGGTTACATTCAGGCACACAAAAGAAACAACAAATCCAACCAAAATAACACAGCATTTTTCTCGAGAAACAATCGAAACAAAACTAAAGAAACCTATTGTCAGCACCTCAATATAAACTATAGGACGGAGTGGTCTAGCGGTAGAGAGCTGGACTGCTAATCCGTAAATCTCAAGTTCGAATCCGGGTTCAAGTCAGTAGACCGTCCCTGAGTCCACCCAACTCTGATGGGTACCTAACGCAATTTAGGGAAAGTAAAGGCGGTTGGGCATAGTGCTAACCACACTATCTCTTCATATTCCGAGGTCACAGAAACAAGTGAACTCTACTTCACTTGCCCTCTAGACCGTCAGGTTTGAAAAGGGAACTTTACTTTCAATAGAAACGCAACAAATTATATTTGATTTCGTATTTCTGATTTTTTTTATATTAGTAATGATCTGTATACAATATCGTCGAATACGTGTATTTTAAATTAACTTTTTAACTAAATGCCAACGCTGGGGTGAAATTAATGCCATAATGTTCATTAATGTAACCGTAGAGACAATATCTCTTCATCAGTGTTTCTTCCAGACTTATTTCTCCGGGGGGGCACTTGAAATTTTCGGGGGGGGGGGGGGGGGCGGTAGACTTTCTTCGGGGGGGCGGACACTATTAAAAGTATATATTTATATATAAATTAATTATATAAATTTCATTTCGTTCGGGGGGGCGGTAAAAAATTTTCGGGGGGGCTTCACCCCCCCCCCCCTCCCCCCCCCCCCCCCCCCCGTAGAGATGCCTGGAAGAAACTCTGCTCTTCATTTAGAGCTTCGGTCTAACCTCCCCACACTTGGTATGAGACTTTGGTCAGTACTGGGGAAAATCCTGTTAACAATGTCTGGAATTGAACTGACCTTGACTTAAAGAAAATTGGGTGGTTGTTTTTTTTTAAACAGCTTTTGTTAGCACTTGTAAGGAGGAGATAGTGGACGTGATAGTGTGGTATTGGGGGAAAGAAAATTACCATCCCAAGGCCGAGTAACAAATTAAAACTAGCTGAGGTCAAGGTCAGGCTCATAGGTACTGGCACTATAGGCTGTGGTGTAAAGGAAAGAAAATTATATCTCAAGGCCAACTAATACATTTAAACTATCTATGGTCAAGGTCAAGGCCATGTTTATGGGTACCAGAGGCGTAGCGAACCATTCCGGCGTCCGGGGCGAACTATCAACTTTGCGCCCTCAATTTATATATTTTTGGAATTGTCTAACCCCCCCCCCCTCCAGTTGTATATTACTATCCCGTTCGACGTCCCCCTAGGGTTGGCGCCCGGGACGGCCACCCCACCCGCGCTCCCTTAGATACGCCTCTGATGGGTACCGCAGTATAGGTTATGAAATTACTAACATTTTAGAGTTTCTCTCCGTGGTATGTCCCTGAGTTCACCCAGCTCTAAAGAATACCCGACCCGGGGGAAATGTATAGCTGGCTGGACATATTGCTAAGGGACAGCTTGGTCGGATGGTAGAGCGAATAATATCTAATCATACTGTCCTTCCATTTGCAAAACTCTACTTCATTTGCCCCATGGTTCTAAATTGCTGATCATAAAATCCTTTCTTAAGTCGTGGTCGCATAAAATTTGTGGACTCAACCTCCTCTTGATCCACATTTACATTTTGTATTTTACATTGTTCGTACATTCTACAAAAAGTGGCTATACAAAGAAACATTTTTACTTGAAATATTAGGTATGATCCTGAGTTAAGATATAAGCCTACCGGGGGAAAGCAGGTTTATGTATAAATACGGACTTGTTCGTGATTGTGTGTGAGTTAAGTTTGCGTGTGTGTGTGTGTGTGTGTGTGGGGGGGAGTTTAGTGTGTGTGTGTGTGTGTGTGTGTTTTCGTCTACGTGTTTGTGCTTGGAATAGGTACTTGGAGTGTGTGATTGTGTGAGGGGTACGTGTGGTGTATTTTATGTATATTCCAGTGGGGGGTGGGAATATGCGTACATATACATGATTGTTTGTGAGGTATATGTGTATTTGTATGTATGTTTGTGGTGGGGGATATACGCGTGCGTGATTGTGTGTTATATAGTGAGGGGGGTAAGGGGGTGTGAGAGGTTATTTTCTGGGTCAGAGCGGAGTATGACAACAACAATTTCATCGACCATTACCCTCTCATCGGCTCCCATACAAAAATCGTTAATTTTTATTAATTTTAACTCCAATGGGAACACGCGTCAGTTGTGTCGATGTAGGGGGGGGGGATGGGGCGGAGGTGGGGGAGGGGGTATATTGGTGGAGCGGGAGGAAAAACGGTGTAATGGGTGGGGTGGGGGGAGGACGCGAGGGGGGAGCTTTTAACCTAACATTGTTTCGTGATGTTGGCATCGCCTGGTATATTTAAGGCGACCCAGTTTGTGACAGATCTGTGCCAGTGTCAGTGGTGTCGTTTGTGCCAGCTGACAGCTCGCGATGCCGTTCTGACGAGCACTTTAATCAGAGGATCTCCCGCTTCCATTGTTTTGGAGTTCGTTCATTAAATTTTCAAACGTAACTTTGACTCGTTCACGTGAAGCAGCTACTTCTATTTTTTCTGTAAACCGTGGAAAAGTGGGATCGATTTTTCCTAACCAGCATTTTGTAGCTCATATTGTTTTTTTTTAAATTAAAATTTGTAGCATTCACAATTGTGTGCAGAGTTAGATTGAATTATATGGTCGGAAGTTTTATTTCAAGAAATTCGGAGTGTATATTTTCAAGTTTTATATACAAAACCTAATATTAAAAGAAAAACGTTTTGCAAAGTTTAAAAAAAAAATATTATTTGCGATTTTATAAACGTATTTTTTTAACATTAAACTTTATTTTTTTTAACATTCTTTTCTTGACTTTTAATTCAGTACAGAATTTTCTTTTTTTGTTGTAAACTGCATTCGGTTACCGTTCCTGAATAACTATCGGTTATCTCCCATTCTGCCAATAAACTCCCATTAGTGCTGTTGGCAGAGTTAGGCTTGTACCGTGTCAGTTCGGTGTCAATGCATTCACCTGCCGTCGTGTTTGTTTATTCGGTGCTCCGGGGACGGTCGGCGCTTCCTATTTTCTGGACATTGACAGCGGTGCCAGACTGGGTACATCGACTGTCATTGTACGCGGATTTATGACCGTCCAGTGGTTCTAATACTCTTGGGGTAGCGAGCTCTTTGTGTTCAATTTTTGGCGAACGTGTATTCATTCCATAATAGATGTATAGGTCGTTTTTTTCTGGCGATTTAACTGCAAATATTGTATTATATTTTACGAACGATACTAACGCATGCCTCATCTATTCCGAGTGTTGATGTGTATGTGTGTATTTTGAGGGCGCGTGTTAGCGTGTGGTGAGTTGTAATCAATTGGTTTGTTGTTGAACTCGACACGGCGTTCAAGGTAAAGACATGCGTATTGTGAATCTATGACGAAATACGAGTTTTCTGAAGTTCTAGTTTTATAGTAGCTAGGTGCACGACATGGATGGTAAAAATGTTGTTTCATGCGACTTGCTTCAGTTACTGTTTAAGTCGTTTTAACAAACAAAACTATAGGGTTTGATAAAAATAATTCGGGCGTTAGAGATTATTTTTAAGTGTGTTGTAACGAAATTGTATTGATTATATTTTTTTAAAGAGATTATCTTACTGTATATTTTAAATTGTGTACATTGATACATTTGTTTTGCTGGTTGAAAATTGTCGTGGTAGTTGCCGTTTAGATCTTTTAATTATCGAATTTTTTGGTTAGGGAAAATTATGAAGTATATGTAAACAAAAGCAACTGCATGCTAGGTATGTTTGTAAGTTAAATACCATCCTCTTTTTCAACCAATTATTTAAAATAATCTCTTGCTCAGTATTACAGTATTGTAACCAATATTCCATCATCTAATCTTCTTTAACGAACATAGTGCGTCTAATAATTCATAAAGAAAAATATCAATAGAAGCTAGTGATCTTCCTCAAAACTGTAATTAGAGCAATTGGGTAGGGGAGGGGGGTTCAAACGTATACATACGGTCTCTGAAACTCGAACAAAATGAGTTCCCTAACTGTATTGAGTTTATAGGGAAAACAGTAGCTACATTAAGAGACAAAGTTCTATTATCCCTAGTGTTACTATATGAGATTATGACTCATACTTTGAGAACCGTTGGAACTACCTGAATAAATTTTAGGTACCGTTAAAGTTGCTGTTTGAGGACATGAGGTTAAAGGCAAATTTTTTTTTCTTTTTTTTTTTTTTTTTGAAAAGCTGATTTAAACCTATTCGATCATTTTTTTAGATAATCATGCGACAGCTGTAGAAGGGGAAAGGGGGGATGGGGTGTCAATGTTAATTCTCCGAGAAGAACTGGACCACCACATCTCCATTTGAGAATCAGCCCCGTCTTACAATGGGTGACACTGCACCCTTTGAGAACCTCCCCGCCATGTTGTTTGCTGACTAGATGAGAACGAGGCTGATCATATTCGATCTGTGTCCGGCTACCGGTTCATTTGGCAAGGGTCTACTCTACTCTTGACCGGAAGCTTTATCAAAGCGCTGCCGGAATGGCGGCATATTTTATCAAAGTGCTGCCGGACTGCCGGCTTATTTTTCTAGTGCTGCCGGACTGCTAGTTTAATTTAGTAAAGTGCTGCCGGACTGCCGGCTTAATTTACTAGTTTTGCCAGACTTCCGGCTTATTTTACTAGTGCTGCCGGACTGCCGGCTTATACTATTAAAGTGCTGCCGGTCTGAATTATTGGCGTATCGAAAAGCAAATTTACATTTCCATATCGCTGGCGGAGAATTCTCTTATCCAATTTACAAATAATTTTAAATTAATTTTGTTTCGCTATTTTAATACTCTCTGTTTCACGTAAAGGCGGGTTAATGCAAGGGAGTTAATGCAGGGGTCGGCAACCTGCGGCTCGCGAGCCGCATGCGGCTCTTTTGATGTCGTGATGCGGCTCTTCAGCTCCATGCACAAATATTAACAATTATTTTATTTTATTTTTAAAACACATACAAATATTGTGCTGCAATACTCGGCAATGAACGATAAAATAATAAACACTCGCTATCCCATTAGAATATTTAGTTACGCCCTATTTCAATTTACTTCCTATTTATTTGTCTATTGCTAATTGCAACATTCAACTTCATGGGGAAGATCACAAAAGAAACTAAACGAGCTAAATAAAAACTGCACGGAAAGGAAAACTCAGCCTATGCCTTGCTTGAAAAAGATGATTGTTTCGAAAACAAATTACTTCGTTTTGTTGAAAACCCGAAGAGCGGCAAATTACTTTATTTAAAAAAATCTGAAACAAAATATGAACAACCCAACACTACTATTAACACGAATCACTTCAGCATTACTATAAACAAAATGAAGGATGGGCTCACTGAGATATTTGAGCAATTCAAAAGAAATGCAAGTACTCTGACCTTCACAGTCAAAGTAGATTCTCTCAACACAAAATTAAAAGAGATTTGGAATTGATGCTGGTTCGCTTCAAATTAAATTGCTAGATTTGAAAACCACACATTTGTGGAGCGGTAAGCTCACATATCTCAAGAGCAAGTTAGACGATTTGGAGGCCCAGAACAACATGCATGTTTCACTGTACAACTGGACAGCTCTAAAAGAAATGACGCGAGTTTACTATTGTTTAACAAGTTGAAAAAAATCACATAGTTTCAAATATGTAGCTTTTTTATTTTAGGAAAGTAGGTCTACCTTCAATATAGTAAAATAAATTAACCTTTCTTACAATGCTCCGCTCTTTTCTCGTAAACATAAATCTTAATTCTTCTATACACCACAGCAATGTTGCAACTTGATAGATCTGTATTATATTGGTTTCTTTTTGTTACTTCCAATATTTTAGTTCCAAACAAATAAGGGAAACAACTTTAAACTATGTTATCAAATTAATAAATAAACCAATACCCCAGTTGAAATATAAAACTCATGTAAATCCTTGTTGATTTTGTTTACTTTTCTATAAGTATTAATAAATGTTATGTAAAACATTTTGTCTGCCTTTAAAATGTATTGATATTAATAGAAAAAAATATTTTTAATTAAATTACGAAACTCATAACTATGTAAGATAACTTCGCGTTAATAAAATAAATTCCTTATATTTTAAACAATAATCCGGTGTTCACTGTCGGTTTCTAAAAAAATGTATAGATCTACTTTCTCACAACTGTGATGTGGTCAGCCCCGTGGCAGTGGTTCCATGCTTTCTACTACCGAAGTGCATATTTTATTTATTATTTTCGAATATTTTCAAAAGTAGTTATTTAATTCAGAAAGCATTTTTGTATGTGTCAGTGTGCATTAATTTGACTTGAGTGACATAGTTTTTTAGTTATTAGCTTCTAACTTGGGTAGGGATAGTGCTATAGTTATATAATTTTATTTTATTATTCTATCAGAGCTAGCTAAAATACTTTATTATGTTTTGTGCGACACATATGTATGTTTTTATATGAACAAATAGTATTTTATAATAAAAAAAAAAATTTAAAAAAAATCTACAAGATTTCTTGTGTTAACCAAATTACTCGCACGCAGGGGTCGGTAACCTACCGTTCGCGAGTTGCATGTCAATATTGATGTCAATATGCGGCTCTCTAGTTCTATAATAATTAGCCTATAATTGTTTATTATAGAAACTAAAAAAAATTATACTGTAAAAACAAATACTTCAAACAAAATTAAAAAAAAACAACGAGAATAGGTGGAGTAGAGTGTATATGGACAGTTGACAGCCTAGGGCATTAGGCATTAGGCCCAGCCGCACAACTATATTGTGGCCAGACCCGTGGCAATGGTTCTATGCTTTCCACTACCGAAGTGCACATACAAATGTTAGTGGCTCTTTAAAGTCTGGGAAATTTTGTAGATTGTAACTTTCGGCTCTTCCGTCTCAAAAGGTTGCCGACCCCTGAGTTAATGCATTTCTTTAAACAGGAAGTGATTTTTTATAAATAATATATTCTATCAATAAACGAACTATGTTAAAATATATTATTATTCCACGTTTAAAAATTAATTTATCTTTAAAGATTTTTTAAATCAAATTTGTTAAAATTTAATTACAATAATAAAGATATAGTGTAAACAAAGTCAATGTTATCAACAAATTATTACCTTTGCTTAAAAATGCAAAGTTAATGTTTATACAGCTACAACTAGCCTAAAACTAGAAGTTATGACTTAAAAGTACAATTTTCTCCCTCATGTATAACGCTATCTAATAAGAGATTCTGCACTTTAATTCACGGTTTCTTTTTTAAAGTCTATGTAATTTAATATTCTGAATTTCCATTCACGTTTTTATAAGGCGATGTGATGCATAATTCTGCGTTTTAATCGAGGTTTTTTCGTGATGCAATGTAATATAAGATTCTGTATTTTGAGATCTTTTTATACGATTCTATCATCTTCTATACCAACAGAAGCCTTTGACGCCCATATTCTTTTAGAATCGGTTATTTTATGCTCTTATCGTTAAGAGAAGCACTCTTTAAGGCGTTATCTTGTAATATCATACAGTTTGATTTCTCCTCTCTAACCAGATTTTTTTTTAAAAACACGCCCCCCCCCCCCCTCTTGAAAGTACGTAACCCCCCCCCCCCCCCCCATTAAACAAAATATAATAGAAAAAGAAAACTTATACTTAAATTTGACCCCCCCCCCCCCCCCCAGAAATATGTCCACCCTCTCTACCAAAAGCTTCAAGTTTTCGTTGTTGATATGTTATGTTGTTGATGTTCGTGTTATTTTTGTTGATCTGAATGTTATTTTCTGCAGTTGTGGTATTATTTTTGTTGATGTTATTTTTGTTGATCTAAATGTTATTTTCTGCAGTTGTGGTATTATTTTTGTTGATGTTATTTTTGTTGATCTAAATGTTATTTTCTGAAGTTGTGATGTAATTTTTGTCGATGTTGATGTTATTTTTGTTGATGTTATTTTTGTTGATCTAAATGTTATTTTCTGCAGTTGTGGTGTTATTATTTGTTGATCAAGATGTTATGTTTGTTGTTGATGTTATTTGTGTTGATGTTAATGTTGTTATCGTTCATCTAAATGTTATTTTCTGCAGTTGTGATGTAATTTTTGTTGATGTTGATGCCACGCTGTTACAAAAAAAAAACCAGATTGTTAAAACTCGTCTCTCTCGCCGAGTCAATATTTCTAAAAATACATCCCATAATTTCACATCAGCCAATGACATCTTTTCGAGAAGTACGCGACGGGTGATAATTTACAGCTTCCTCCCGACCGCACGCATGCGCAGTTAATTATTAACCTGTTATCGAGATTCGGATAACAAAACTCCCTCCCTCTCTCTTGTTCCCTCACTCTAGTTATTTCTCCCCTCCCCCCCTCTCTCTCTCACTACCATTGAGAAAGACTGCGAGAACGCAGACAAGAAGAAATCACACAGTTCAAATTGTTATTGAACACCGGCGTTGCGTCCCCTGCCGATTGTTACAGCGAACGAGCTCCGGTGCTAAGGGGAAATAATCGCACAGCGAGAAGTCTCCGCGTAATAGTTTAAAGTTTAGTGTCCAATAAAAGTACGGTTTAGTTCCGCGTGATGCACTCTATTCATGTTTACTGGTGAGGATCAGACTTAAGGATATAAAAGAGAATAAAAAGGATTTGTGTATTAGTTTATGTGAGACAACCGACTTCAGTTTTTCAATCAGAATTTTTAAACTTTATATTATACAGAGTTTTCAAATATGTTGTGAAGATGTGTTTGATTTGATATGTTTAAAACTATTCGATTGAGAAAAGTTGATAACGATTTTTTTAAATTTTACTTTGAAATTGTTAAAGTGGTTACGATTTAAACATTGAAACTGTTCAGGAATTGAGAAGTGAGTTTAGAATTGGAACATTTCGTTTCTACTGTGTGCTTTGTCAACTTCAAATGTAACTGAAACAGAAACAAAAGTGTGTATAAAGAAAATATTTTAAAACAAAACTTTTTCACTGTGACCTGTGTCATCTTCAAAAGCTAAAAAAAAAAAAAAAAAACTTCGTTAAAAATAAAATTCTGTGACGTGGGTCATCTTCAAAAGTGACTAAAAAAACTTTTTAAAAAATAAAAATTTGTTGTTGTGACGTGTACAACTTCACGCCTCAATGCGCCCCAAACCGGACATCTTGAACATGTACTCACTGGCGTGCCGGACGCCGACACTGAAGCGTATCTTCATCTGCTCGGCCGGCAAACTGGAGCCGGACCTGGACGAATCCTTCGAGTCGGACAGCGAGGATTCCTGCCATTTCTCACCCATGGCCACGGTAAATAAAAACTTACATCTGATGTGTTGTACTTTTCCGTTATGAGGTCACTTTCTGGACCAAGCCCTATGCTATTTAAGACCTGCCGGCTAATAGGGCAGGTGAAGCAGAGTTAGGTGAAGTAGAGTTCATCTGATGCAGTGACTTCGGCATATGATGAGATAGTGTACTTAGTTCTACAACCAGTTTTTCTCATGTGTCGTATTAGTCTTATACTAACTTTGTATTCGGTAAATAAGACAGTATAAAAAACGTAGAATATAATCATTTGCTCGCAGGTACTGAATTTGTTTAATAAAATAAACAAAATAAACTCGGTCTAGAAAAAAAGTGTGTGAACTATTGCATACCATCTGCATATAAATTACCTGTGTACACCTGTCTTAACTGTTTTACCTATCTAGCCTGTCAATACCTGTTTCAAATACCACAGGTCTGTTTAGCATTTGATTGATATCCCTGAATTCGATTCTATTGTTATTTAAAGTCGTTTCAATGACTGTCCCAGTCGCTATAATTTACCCGGTGTTAAGAACGTCTGCATGTATTACATAGATTTAGCATTTTCTGTCGACTCAAACAACTTCAGTGCATTCATGTGTGTAGCACTGTCACTTTAATCAGAAGTTAAGTCTTGGACTAGCACTCGAATGCGTGTATCAAGACTAGCACATTAGTACTGAGTTTAGCACCAGCACATTAGCACAGGTACTGAGGTTAGCACCAGCACATTAGCACGTGTGTTTAGTCTAGCACCAGCACTCTAGCACCGCTATCGTGCCTACGATGTCTTTAAGACACCGAAACACGTCATCTCCTGATGGTTTCTACCACAGTGTTCAGCATTTACCATCAAACATGTCCAGATTGGTACTTTACTATAGCTCTGTGGTAAGTTAACGCCACATTTTACAACAAATCAATGTGCCTGTAGCTATTGTATATTTGAACTTTAATCCATTTCTATATTAAAAACATTTTCATAGTTCCTGTAATATATTCATCTGCGTGTAAAATTGTGATAAATTTGCTCAATTATATGAATTCAAATGAAAAGAACATCAGCACTCTAACTCAAATGTTATTAAGAATTATTTTCTAGTTTTAGGAAATGCCTGGTCATTATCTTCATACACGCACACACATGTAAACACCCATGTAGCCTACATACACACATACAAACTTTTACACACGTATGCGTTCATACACATATAAATTCGCACACTCATACATACCAAATTATACATACATACATATACACTCACACACTCATACCTACCAAATTATACATACATTCATACACACACACACACACACTTACTCATACATACCTAATTAAACATACATTCAAACACACGTATACACTCATACACTCATACTTACAAAATCACATAGATACACACAGAGACACACACACACATACCTATACCCCCCTCCGACCCCCCCCCCCCACCCCACCCCCAGACAAACACAACTCTGTACTTTCCATCCATGACGTGACCAGACGAAATCCCAGCCTACAAAATGGCCATCACGAGAAGTTGTAAGCTAAACCTTTCACTCTGTTATTTAATTATCTTTATCTGGCTCGTGTTTCTCTGGAAAACATTTTTATTTTCATCCGTCGCTGAAATCTAATTCAAAAACAAAATTGTTTTTCTCGGTCTCTCATGTATATATATATATATATATATATATATATATATATATATATATATATATATATATATATATATATATATATATATATATATATATATGTATGTGTGTGTGCGTGTGTACGGAGTATTTGTGTGTGTGTCTGTCTACCTCACACTCACACAGACGTCATGAACTAGATTGTTCATCATATTATTCCTATGCGATATCAAATACACCTAAATGATTATTTAAAGTTCCAATTTCCGATTGCTTGTGAGTTCTCGTTTCTTGTTTGTTACAGTTGTTTCCCTTGCAGCCTAAGCCACCACCCCCTCTCCCCTTTCTCACTTCCCACTGTTTCTCCTATTACCTCAGTTTACACCGGGCACTATCTACGTCAAACAAATTAAATGCTGGCCTACATTTGGTGTTGTTTAATAATGTATGTGTTGTGTCTGACGTTCTTGGTCTTCCTGGATTGATCAGTCTACAGCGTTGGTTGGAACTTACCATTGGTTGTATGGCGTGTGTTTAGGACTGTTGGGATAACATTGTGGTAGGGTCGTGTGTCGGGGTGGGTTACACACCTAAGGGGGGGGGGGTGAGGTAAAGGGCGGGGATTTTACACACCTAGGGGGTGAAATAGTTGTTATGTTACTCATTTGGGGTGAAGGACGGTGACGTAACAATCTTGAGGGTCAAGGGTATCCGCATTGTTTTGACGATAAAATAGTGGAGAAGATCAAACCAAAGAAACGCTACTATACGGTTATGTGCGTTTCTTGTGTGTGTGCTTTAAGAAAGGTCCTTTAGGCCTATGGTATAAGGCTATTTTACGTTACGATTTCCGTTGTTAAATGTGATAGGCTGAAAATGAGTGACTTTAAAAGCCTTGCCTTATGTACTTTACTTAAAGACCTTATGATACCATAATTTTGGCTAATTAGAGATTGGCTTTCTTATAAACCTTACTTTCCTTTATATATATTTTTATAAAGTGTATTTAGAATTCCCTCCAACTCACTCTAAAATACACGCATGTGCACATATCGTACCACTCACCTCATAATAAATATGTAACCTGTATGTTTTCACAAATCCACACCCCTCTCACTCTCACCATATCACCACCCCCTCCCCCTCAGGGTCCAGAATTTTTGGACTCCCTCCTCTTGCTACAGTCACGGCGATACGAGGACCAGCGCTGCTACCTGCCGTCTCCCACCAAACCGTTTCGTTGGACTTTTCTCTTTGCCTGTTTCGTGTTTTTTTTTTCTATTGTATTGTTTGTCTTTTTCTCTTTTTAGTACAGTTTATACTAGAACAGTATCATTGATTATAGAAGCCATATAGCAAATCACCCCCACATGCAGGATATATATATATATATATATATATATATATATATATATATATATATAGACTCAAAATTAATTTTAATTAATACACTCATAATTGTAAATAGGAAATATAACATTACTTAGGATCTGTAAATGTATTTTACATTACTAATTAGCTAATCATTTGAAAATTACTGGTGAAGCATCCATTTTAAAATGTCTTCCTCCTCGGCTCATTTTACAAGAAATCCATAAAAATATATTGCCTGTTATGTGAAGCCCGTTTCGTTGATGTAATTAGAGGTATGGCTTCTGTGTTAGATCGTAGTTTTTTTTAATTTCTTGACGTTTAGAAAGGTCTGGAAGGAGAAGTGGGTTAGATAAGTATGATGGGGGGAAAGCATGCGTTTTGTTATGCAATTATAGTTGTCTTGCTATATTTTAAAAAGAAAATGTTCGTGTATTTTTTTTTAATTCTTATTTTGTCCGTCTAATTTTTTTTTAAATTCTAAATAGTGACATGGGCTTTAAAGTCCAAGGAGTTATCGTTACTGGTTAGCGCGTTTACAGCGAAAAACAATTTTAACTTACTTTATCACTGTTTATCTCACACACACGCACACACACATACAGCACCCACACACTTATGTGTATTCACGAAAAAATATAAATAGCTATACACTTAGGCCTACCCACACAAACAAATATTTTATTTACACTGTAAAATATAAAATGCACACCTTTGTAATGTTTGTAATTCAAAGAGAATACGCATGTAGCTATTAGTTCTTTGTTGTTTTTTTTTATTTAGTATGAAGACTATATTTAATTATGATATATATATATATATATATATATATATATATATATATATATATATATATATATATATATATATATATATATATATATGTTGAGTTGACGTCATGTTACTTTGAGTGCACGTGCGAGGTCGCTCTATTACTAGTATCAGTTCCTAATTTAGCCTAAATAAATAAAGAGCTTACTACAGTATTGATTCGAGAATTATCGTCTATAAATAGTCTACTCACGTGTGTTCAGTGAGTGTTTTGAAATTTTTATTTTATGTGATAGGTGGATGATGTTTTTATACAAACCAAAGATTTGTATTTGTTTTTCTTTTAGCAATTAATAGTTCATATAGGTTTGAAGTGTTGCTTAACCCTCAAGTCATTGAAGCAACGAGTTATTTTTAGAAAATCTTCATCTTAATGTATACACTGTAGTCCTATAGAGTAATTCGTGTGTTACATACATTGAATATAATTCATGAGGTTAAATATGCTGTTTCTCATTGACCTGATTAAGATTAATTTCACAAAACGTCACTTTACCTATGTGTGGTTTAGGCAAATGACAATTAGTCTTAAAATATAGAGTATAACTTTAAGTTTAAAGCAAATTTCACCCACCCGTCTGGTATGAAATACTACAAGTAAAAAATAAATTGCGTTATATATAATGTTAAAAGACATAAAGGAGTTAAAAGGCCGAACCGTTCAGAGACAGCACAATCTACATTTAATCTACATTTAATATGAAGTCCAGTATCCATCCAACACAATTTAACAAAAATTTCAAATAACCAGAAACAGTTTCCCCAATCTAAAAACAAACTACATATATCTTCAAAAGTAACCCTATCCAAATAAAACTACATAAAGCCACGAACTCAGACCAAGTTTTATTTTTAAAAAGTCCATTTCAAGCCACCTCTATTTAAAAAAAATATCAAACTCAAGTCCTTAAAAAAAGACTAACAGTTCACTCTAAACTTTCCACAATCCTAAATCCTAATACTGACCCACCCCACTCCGACCTGCTTCATTATCCCTGTCACGTGCCAATGACGTCACAACACGGATCCCCCATCGTTAAATAACACCCGGTAAAACACCCCACCACACCAGAACGTACGAACTTAATTTCGATTATCCAACGTCACTAGTGTAAACTTTAATTCCAAATCTCACGCAACTCGCTGAAAATCAATGTCGAACTTGTACCATCTACCGGAGCGTCGATACTCTTGTTTGCTTAGCAGATTTGAGACGTAAATATTAGCCTTCATTCGCACGTGAGTAGAAGGTCACGTTTGCTCAATGTTAAACAAATTGGGTCAACAGAAAAGATTTTCAAATTTTAGTTTCGGCTCACACGTGTTTAATTGAATGCTGGCTGGAGGTGGCGCGCGATATGGATGTATTGAACAGTGCCAGACGATTGCTGGGGTTTGTAGTTACAGGAGTTTTGTGGAGGTAAGGGGAGTACATTCCCCTTAATACGTGCGGTTATTGCTCTTTTAATATAGAATGCACATCAATATGGCCAATATCTCATGCATAATTAGTATAGCAAATACTCCATGCATACTCGATATGGCAAAAACTTCATACATACTCAATATTGCGAAAATATAATCCATACAAATTCAGTATGACTAGTACTACTTACTCAGTAGTACTCTATAGGCCCGCAAACTCAGTAGGGGAAATACGCTGCACATACTTAGTATGGCGAATAGTAAAGTTCCCTTTACGAACCTTATGGTTTATGGGTCAATAGAAGTTGAGTTCTTCTGTTTATATGTCCTCGGTATATGAAGGATGGTGTAGTCAGCACTGTATCCAGAAGTACGGCAAATACATACATACTCAAGAAGACAAATACACAGTTTGGCAAATACTCAATACATACTCAGTATCACAATATGCTCCATACATAATTTGGCAAATACTCAATACAAACTTAGAAGGACAAATACTCCATACCTCGTTTGGCAAATACTCAGTACATACTCAGAATGACAAATACTTTAGCCTTACTCTAACCTTAAGTGTCTAACTATGTATCTAGTCCTAACCCTTATGGTCAATGTATCAACCTAATCCTAACCTTGAGTATTAAAGTATCAGTTTAGCCCTAACTTAAGGTGCTAATGTGTCAACCAGCCCTAATCAAAAGTGTCAATGTATAAACCTACTCTCACCCTACGTGTCATTGTTTCAACAAGTGCCAAACTTACTTTCAGCAAACGTTCTACATCTGTCCGCTTTACTACAAAACCAAAATCCTCCCCCTTCTCACCCTTCCACAAAATGGGACACTAAAGCGTCCGTTATTTACACTTGACTCTCTCTAAACTCTAAATTCACCCCCCCCCCCCCCACCACCCCTACCCCCCACCCCCCTCACACAAAAACTGTTTAAAAACCTCACTCTGGTCACATCCACCCCTTTTTATTTTCTCTCAAAGAGAAAACGTTTGTCGTTGGAAACATTAGTGGACCAAATATCACAAGACAACATGGTCTCCATTACCCCACCCCCCCCCCCCCCCCCCCCCACAATCTACGTCTCCCCCACTGCCCGTTCGACTCTGCAAGCGAACATTCACCCCAAGTAATCAATTCCCTAGCAAAGAGAAAAAAGGAAATTACATTTTTTTTTTAAGTCGGCCTTGGTTTGAGAAAATGGCCCCAGTACTAACTAAACGATAAAGTATTTAAAACGAAAGCGCGATTTCATTTCTGGCTGCGCGGGGAAGAAGCACGGAGTTATGATAATGTTTGTGAAATTGCGCTAACTAAAAGCACTCGAAACCTAATGCCCACTTTTGGAGTGCTCTATTTTATCGATTACTTTTTGCAAACAAGAAATTTTAGACGGCGGTATGGCATGACAAAATGGAGTAAAATTATGTTCATGTGGAAAGGATATTTAAAAGCATTATAAGCCACCTTACGGCAATTACTATATACATATATATATATATTGCTCCTTACATAAAATAAATTTAGGCCTAGGTATATATATATAAGTGCATATATATATATATATATATATATATATATATATATATATATATATATATATATATATATATATATATATATATATATATATATATATATATATATATATATATATATTAACACTAACAGAAGACTAACGATTTTTACTTAATCCATCTGATAAGAGCTGTATTTAGTAATGGTATATGGCGTTCTTGCTTGCCACCGAACACACAAAACTTGGATAAATTTCACACGATTTTAGTACGCAAATGTTTTGTGTTAGGACTGTGGATTGTGGCAAGCCTTGTTTTATATTTTATTTATTTTTTATTTATCGATTCCGCGGGATTCGATGTTACAGGTTCATAAAACGCTGTCTTATAGTGAATGGAAGCATGCTTTTACAAGTATTTTTTTTGCTCGAGTATTTATGAATAGATTATTCGGTGCATGTTTTTTTCATTCTTAATTAATGTTTTTGTGTAGAAGAAAAAAATATGTTTATAAAGGAGCGATAGAGAGAGTGAGAGAGAAAGAGAGAGAGAGAGAGAGAGAGAATAAAGAGGTGAAAATCGATGGGTATTATTTTTCTCTTGACGAGATGGGGAGGGAGAGGGGGGGGGGGGGCACAATTTCCACTTGTTTTTCCTTCACCCATTGCTAAGAATAGAAAGTAATCGATGTCTGTCTTCTACCTCTGCATCTGCGGAACATCTCTGTTGTCTGTTCACTTCTTACCTCATTCTCTGTATATATATATATATATATATATATATATATATATATATATATATATATATATATATATATATATATATATATATATATATATATATATATTGCTTTTACTGCTGTTTTTCTCCTTTTCTCACACTAAAACTTTCAAAAACAGACTCAGGTCAATATATACCCCCCCCCACACACACACACACCACACACACCTCTCTGCCCCCTGCCCTAATTCCTCCATGTGACAAGGCTCCTGTCTCTCCTCACTTCGAGACAGCCTCTTGTCCTCATTTCTCCGTGCGACAGGCCCGTGTCTCCCTCCCTCCCCTCCCTCCCCGCCCGCTTACCCCACCCCACGATGCCATCATCTGTGTGTAACCACCTCATTGTGATTTTCCTCTCTCGTTGCAGTCTCCTGCCCCGTCGGTCAACGAGGATCAGAGGAGAAATGTACAACAGGTTAGTCACTTTATGTGTGTTGGTTTGTCTGTGTGTCTGTTGGTGTGTGTGTGCTCGTATGTGTGAATGTGTTTGCGTGTGTTCGCGCCCGTATGTGTATGTATTGATGTGAAGTTGTGTCTGTATGCAAGTGTATGTATTAATATGCGTTTTTATATAGGTGAATGTGTAGATTTGAGTGTGTAGGTGAGTGTTATGTAAGCGTGTATGCGTGTTGGTTCGAGTATAATTGTCCGAGTGAGTGTGTGCGTGCTTGTACGAGTGTATGTGCGAGGGGGTGGGAGTGTATCAGTGCGGGTATGAATGCGCGTGTGAGGTTTTGTTTGTACGAGTGTGTGTATGAATTTATGGCTGTATGAGTAGGTACGTTAGTGTGTGAGTGTGTACGTGAGTGTGTATGTAAGTGTGTGTCAGTGTGTGTCAGTGTATGTGTGAGTATGTATGTCAGAACGAAGATGAATTTCCATCTTTGAATTTGCTGTATTCTTGCCAGTTTACATATAGATGCATTATGTCTATATGAGTGTGGGTGTGTATGTGTGAGAGAGAGAGAGAGAGAGAGAGAGAGAGAGAGAATGTGTGTGTAAATGGGATTCCGTATATGAGTGCCTCTGTCACTGTGTGTGTGCGTTGTGAACAGGTGTCTTTGTACAAGTTGCATATGCATGTGTCAGTGCTATTCGATTCTGTATGTGTATATGTTGTTCAGTGTATCTATGTTGTTGTCAGCTTGTTGTCTTTCTAGTCACATACAGTTGTTTCTGATGTATATGTACTTATCTCAACAAGTGAAGTACTGAGTCAATTTTGTATATATTCACAACCTAAAAGTGACCATTTTAAAATTACAATTCAGAGTTAACATTTTAGATAAACCACTCAAATTTCTCTGTTAGAGTCAAAATCTTATAATCCACCTACATGTAACCAAGATTTAAAATTTATATTTACTTAAAAAAGAAAAAAAAATCAGATTTACCATTTAAAGTTACCATCTAGCGCGAGCCTGATCACCTTCTAATGAATTCCTCTCTCAATCCCAGCTTCCCCTAGCTCTACGAAACTTTATTTTATCCCCCCCCCCCCCCCCACCTTCCCTTCTCTACCCAGATTGCTGTCTGTCCAATTATCGACGCTAATGATTACGTATTTCCCGGGCACCTCACAATTTGTCCCCTCCGATCGACCATACATCATACCCCCTCTCGAGGACAAGCCCCTACCCTAAATCCCCCCACTCCCCCAAACACCCCTCCCCATCTCCCCATTATTTTATCTACATCATCCCCCTCACGAGGACAAGCCCCTACCCTAAATCCCCCACTCCCCCAAACACCCCTCCCCATCTCCCCATTATTTTATCTACATCATCCCCCTCACGAGGACAAGCCCCTACCCTAAATCCCCCCCACTCCACCAAAACCCCTCCCCATCCCCCTATTATTTTATCTACATCCTTTCTTATCATGAACCTTTGCTCACCGCCATCTGTTTTTTCGGGTTTCCCCGATAAGCCACCACCCACCCTCTCGCCCTTTGACCCCTAACCTTTCCATATTTAAACTAAAAAGGGACCCCGCTGTGCAGGGGCGAACAGTTGCCAGACGACACTGTACCGTCACCTGACAACAGGTGGTCACAATAAACCTTTCTCGAGATATCGATTTTTTTTTCGTGGATCGATCGATGAAAGATTACAAGCCTGGTCAGCTGTGATCGCTGGTTTAGGTAGTCGTGTGGTTTAGGTAGTCGTGTGGTTTAGGTAGTCGTGTGGTTTAGGTAGTCGTGTGGTTTAGGTAGTCGCACAGATCGGTGGTTTAGATAGTCGCATAGATCGCTGGTTTAGGTAGTCGTGTGGTTTAGGTAGTCGTGTGGTTTAGGTAGTCGTGTGGTTTAGGTGGTCGTGTGGTTTAGGTGGTCGTGTGGTTTAGGTAGTCGTGTGGAATAGATAGTCGCACAAATCGGTGGTTTAGGTAGTCGTGTGGAATAGATAGTCGCACAAATCGGTGGTTTAGGTAGTCGTGTGGTTTAGGTAGTCGTGTGGTTTAGGTAGTCGTGTGGTTTAGGTGGTCGTGTGGTTTAGGTAGTCGTGTGGAATAGATAGTCGCACAAATCGGTGGTTTAGGTAGTCGTGTGGTTTAGGTAGTCGTGTGGTTTAGGTGGTCGTGTGGTTTAGGTGGTCGTGTGGAATAGATAGTCGCACAAATCGGTGGTTTAGGTAGTCGTGTGGTTTAGGTAGTCGTGTGGTTTAGGTGGTCGTGTGGTTTAGGTAGTCGTGTGGAATAGATAGTCGCACAAATCGGTGGTTTAGGTAGTCGTGTGGTTTAGATAGTCGCACGGATCGGTGGTTTAGGTAGTCGCACGGATCGGTGGTTTAGATAGTCGCACAGATCGGTGGTTTAGGTAGTCGCACAGATTATGGGGCTGATCCAGCACAAATATTATGTCAGTCGAGCATTGCTTTCAAACACCCTTTGAAAATGCAGCAACTGAAAATGTCCAAATATTCGAACCTTCAGTTTTAGTGTGACGCCTTCTTTACTTTAACTCGTAAGTAGCTCTCTCTTTTCTTGAGACGGTCTTTTATTTTTTGGAACAATTCAAATAATTATCTTCTTGAACTAATTAGTACTACTATACAATATTTTAATTCCGAAAAAGACGCAAAGAGGTTAACGTAGACACTGTAAATTAGAAATGGAAACCGAAAAATTACCAACAAAAAAAAACTATTTGACGAACTTTCACTAAACGACAGTTCAACTTATTAGTAAGCTAAAAAAAACCAATAATATTTATTCTAAAAAATTGTATGCATAAGCAACAAACGAGTGTTTTTATTTCTGTGAGAGACAGCTTTCAACCTTATTGTTTCATTCATATTTTAAAATACAAAATTTTGAGCCAATCAATTTTTAAAGAAACAAATAGCATAAACATTTTTTTAAGTTGTCGGTTTATTTTAATAGCCCAGCTAATACATTTTAAAATCAAGATAATCAATGCTTTTAGCTGTTAGGATTGTATTAAAATAAAAAAAAACGAAAATATAACAAAAGCTATTTAACACTTAGATCTAGCATACAACAATACGTAACAGACAGCAGTTCTTATTGTTATTGTTTTTTATGTAGGTTTTTTTTTTCGATATCCCAACCTTCGAATCTCCAGATAAAAGAACAAAAAAAAACTTTAAAGCCGCGATCTAAGAAAATCTGCATATTATTTGAAACAAGTTCGTCGAATCTCGATGAACAGTGCACACGGGATTTTTAAAAATACGAATTCGTGTCAGCTATGTTGGACGCCATTAGAGAGATTTTTTTTTTCCCGTTTCACTTTTTTGTCTGCCCAACATCCTTTTCTCCATCTCCCTCTCGGTGACCGCTTCCTATGTGATGTATTAGCTTGCTTTAACTTGTGATAGAAGATCATTTTCCACAGCGTTCTGTGGGAAAAATAAAATCCGACCATTTTTTTTAATAGTATTTTTAAAAGATTTGTTTTTTTTTTTTAATTTTAAGTCCAAATAAGTGTTTAACTTAAATCCTAATTTTAGGTTAACTCAAGTTTAATACTAATTAGTGATTAACTTAAATCCTAGTCAGAATTTAACTAAAATCCTAATTAGTATTGAACTTGAATCCTAATGACGTTTAATTAAAATCATATTCAAAATTGAACTTAAATTCTAATTAGTGTTAACTCATCCTAATTAGTGTTGAACTTAAATCCTAATTAGTCTTTAACTTAAATCCTAATTAGTCTTTAACTTTAAACCTAATTAGTGTTTAACTTAAAACCTAATTCGTGTTTAACTTTAATCCTAACCAGTGTTTAACTTAAATCCTAATTATTCTTTAACTTTAAACCAACATATTTTTTAACTTAAATCCTAATTATTCTTTAACTTTAATCATAATTAGTGTTTAACTTAAAACCTAATTCATGTTTAACTTTAATCCTAACCAGTGTTTAACTTAAATCCTAATTATTCTTTAACTTTAAACCAAAATATTTTTTAACTTAAATCCTAATTATTCTTTAACTTTAATCATAATTAGTGTTTAACTTAAAACCTAATTCATGTTTAACTTTAATCCTAACCAGTGTTTAACTTAAATCCTAATTATTCTTTAACTTTAAACCAAAATATTTTTTAACTTAAATCCTAATTATTCTTTAACTTTAATCCTAATTAGTGTTTAACTCTAAAACCTAATTCATGTTTAACTTTAATCCAAACCAGTGTTCCTAGTTAGAGTTGAACTTTAATCATAATAAGGTTTAACATAAATCCTAATTAGTCTCAACTCCAACTCGTCAGATACTCCAGCGCGGAGGGCCGTACCCCATGATCGTGCTGCCGCCCCGAGGGGGGTACTGGATGGAGGGGAGTGATGGCTTCTTCACCTCGGAGGAGGACAATGTCCACGAGTCCATCACCTCCCTCCACCCCAGTGCCAGTGAGCTGAGCATCGACACGGACTTCATGGCCCAGTGCTACAGGTGCGAGTTCTACGGCAAGGTGAGACTTTCTTTTGCTTACATTTTTTGGTGAGGTTTTTCTCTTTCTTTATTTTCTCCCTTTTTTTCTTTTGCTTAGATTTTGGTGAGATTTTTCTTCTTTATTATCTGCCTTTTTTTTTATTTATTTTTTTGCTTAGATTTTGGTGATTTTTTTTCTTCTTTATTATCTCCCTTTTTCCTTTTGCTTAGATTTTGGTGAGTTTTTTCTTCTTTATTATCTCCCTTTTTTAATATCTGCAAAAGGACTCTTAAATATTTAGGGTGTATGGCGGTTAAAAGTAAAGTAATATAAATATCTGGGATGGGATGGGACTATTGCAAAAATTAAGGGTGTATAGTTGTTAGTAGTAGTATAGTATCAGTTGTGTGCTGGTATTTAAGAATGGACTCTTCAAAAAAGTAGTAGTAATATAAAATTAGTAGTGTGCAGTAATTCGGGAACGGGCTATTCCAAAAATTAGGGGTGTATTTAGTATATTGCTTTCAGTAATAATCATCACTATACGTCACCCATGCTGGGGTATTTCATTGGCCGGCAACCAAAGATCTCCAGAGTCCTCTGTCCTGTGTCATTTTCTCAACCTGACTTCATGTGTAGCCCATTTATGTTATTTCACCTCAAGGTCCCGTCGCTAGGTGTGTTTGTTGTTTTGGCCCTACCATGCTATAAAAATAGATTTCAATAACAAAAAGGGCATCAGGTTTATATTAGTAACCTAGTATCTGTTTTGGGTCTTAGCACTTACCGTAAGGAATACGGTTAGTTTTAATAGAAGTAAATTTAAGTAAGTAATAATAGTTACACGTTGACTACTAGCAACCTGAAACACCGCGACGTTGCAGATAAGAGGAGACGATTACAATGTTATTATCAGACCCCAGCATCATGTGTTCGACAATTGTAAACTTTTTCAGTGAAGAGTGAAGAGCTCTCCTCTTAATTAGTTCTGCAAAAACAAAAAACAAACAAAAAATAAATAGCGGACCTCTCAGAAGAACAAAGAAGAAAAAATATTTCTCCCTAATCTGAGTGGAAATAAATCTCCCCTCATCGATTATACGTCAGGTGATCGAAACTTTGGAGTTCGTTGATTTGATTTATGGAGCAGCCGAAACAATCGTTCGAGTGCTGAATTTAGGTCACGTGAAGTGACGTGAGCAGAACGTGCCGTGACCTACTCCACGGGTTAGAGTGACTCAATAGAAATAGAATGGATTACATGTTTTGTTTAAATGCTGCTCCAACGAGAAACATGCTCCAGGCTACGTACTCAGTAGTGTATACGTGTAGAGTTTGGAGTAGGTATATGGTTCAGAGTACGTACATGTTTCGTAGTACGCACATGGTTTGGAATACTAACATTGTTTTGAGTATGTAGGCTACAAGGTTGATAGTACTTACATATATACGGTTGATAGTACGTACATGTACATGGTTCATAGTACGTACATTGTTCGGAGTACATACATGGTTCATGTACGTACATTGTTCAGAGTACGTACATGTTTCGGAGTACGTACATGGCTTGGAGCACGTACATTGTTTTGAGTATGTACAAGGTTGATTGTACGAACATGTATATGGTTCATGGTACGTACAAATTTCGGAGTACAAACATGGTTCATAATGCGTAGAGGATGCATAGTACGTACATGTTTAGAAGAGGGTACATGATTCGGAGTACGTGCAAGGTTTGGAATAATTACGTAATGCCAGATGTGATTACTTATAGAAACCCTAAAAATTCAGCGCCGCTTAAGACCTTAGAAGCACACATAGATGCTCAATTTTCTCATACAAAGATTACAATGAGTCTATGAAATCTAGTCGGCCAGGGGAGGCTACAGTTTTACCTACACCAATGGGTTATCCTGAATTAAAAAATAATAATATAAAAAAACTCATCTTTATCTTTAAGTAGCATAGTTATGGAAGCGCTTAGCGCTAGATTAATTTTGTCGTGCGTTTCAAACGAAGCACTTGTACGAAATAGTCTCGATGTTTTTTTTTAAAATATAGAATCGAAAAAAAATGTTATTGTCCTTGAGAAACGGTTCCAGAACTGTCTGGTCTCTGTACTAACACGACGCCATTAGACATGGACACTCTCAATCCGGCCTTGAGACGGAGTTATCCCCCTGGAAAAATGTTGCTGTTCCTATAACGGTCAAGGCTGGGGGGCGCTAAAAACAGTCGCTTTAAAAGTGCGAAGTTTCCATTTTCAGTGTGGTAATGATGGGCTATGTAGAGGCAACATGGTGAAATTTGAGCCTGGTGCTTTTGTTTAGAGTAATTTTAAGCAATAAACATCCAAGAGGAAACGGATAGTTACTAAATATAGACTTGTTCATGACATACGCTGGAATTAATTAGGTTCAGCGGTCCTCGTTTTGATTTATATTGATGAAGGTTAAGGACGATCCCTAAAGTGCTAGCGATAGATGGGATGGAGCTTTTAGATAAAAATAAACCAAGTGTTTAAAAACTACGAATATAATTGCTATGCAGGCAGTATGGTTAAATTGTTATGGGACTTGATAGTCGAGCTTTTGGGAACCTTTGATCTTGATGTAAGTGTAAGTAAAGTTCCCTTTCAAACCTGACGGTCTATGGGTCTGTGGTCAGCACTAAGCCCAGCCGCCTTAACTTTCCCTAACATGAGTTAGGTACCCATCTGAGTTGGGTGGACTCAGGGACGAATTCGGAACCCGATTCGAACTCGAGACTTACGGGTTAGCAGTCCAGCTTTCTACCGCTAGACCACTCCGTCCAATGATCTTTATATATGAATAGATTTTTTTAAGAAAAACAACATGCTATCGTTAGTTAAGGGTGTCAACAAGGCTTAAAAGTATTTACGTATTTTCGTATCGCACTATGGTGACTCAAAAGATGTTTTTCCCCCTTCTCTGATAACTAATCGCTCCTCCTTCCTCTGAACCCTCCCCTCCTCCTCCCCCCCCCCCATACCCCAGATCGTCCTAATGTTGTAATTGACGTATGGCTAGCCCGTGCGCATGTTGGGATCGATTCGTTCGTTTCCGGTGTGTGTGTGCCGTGTCTTGTATTTCAACAGTCTCCATTACCGTGTTCTAACCCAGGGGCGTCCCAAAGGTTGGGTTCCTAATATGGTTTGTTCTTTTTTTTTTTACCGCCACCCCTAATTAACCCCCCCCCCCCCCCATCTCGCACACATAAACACACAAGAGGACTTCTTTTTTTTTCTTTACCCAAACAGTATGTATCAACGTATCTCTGACACAAAAACAAGGGGCGCTCCTTTGGTTACGTCCCATGATGATTTTATCTCCAAAAAAAGACTGTTGTTCTCTCCCTCTACAGACTAAGGTTAAGAACTCCGGTCAATCCGAAACATTTTTTTTTAAAAACGTAAAGCAACGACAACAATACTTGGTTATTTTTATAATATAGACCTACATTTTACACATTAGTTAATTAATTTTTGCACATTAATTAATGTATTTAATAAAATCTAACAAATAATTTTATCTAGTTCTATCTTCTAATACCCAGCCCAATACTATGCTCCTAAGATTGTCTTTCTTTTATGACACTGTACTTTTCAGAAACCGGATATTAATTATCGTCCTTATAACCTCTAATTAATAAGATTTTTTTTACAATGTAGGAACATTTTAATTACTACGCCTTGGACGAGAATATCGGACCAGTTGTGATGTCTATACGATCTGAGTCGTCCCCCGTTGAGTGTGTCAATGCCATTGTGAGGTAATGAAGAGTTCTTTAAATCTAGGTCTGTTGTTGTTGTATAACGTCATTGTAAGGTGCTTGTGAGGTCTTTAAATCGAGGAAAATTTTCTTAAAAGGACACGTATTTTTTTTTTAAAATATAACCAAAAAAAGACAACAGTTTGATGTTTCCCTTTAGGTTTTGGTCAGAAAGTAAATCGTAGTTTTTATTTTTTTAACGATTTTAAAATGCTGCTTCTGTTATGTTTTCAATATATTTTTATCTCCAAATGTAACGTTGCTGATTTGACGTTAAGTAAATTTTTCACCATAACTATATTCAAAGATTTGATTTTGGCGACACTTCCGTATTAACCATCGATTTTAATTAATTAACCAGGGGTAATTTAAAATGTGCAAAAACATGCGATTTTTATTTATTGGTATTGAGTTTAAAAGACGTGACTAGAAATGTTTTCTTTTTTTTTACTAAGCCATCTTCTTTCTTCTCCTCCTTCTTTTTTTTCTTCTTTTTTCTTATTATTCTTCTTCGCTCTTAACTTTTAGGGTTGGAAGAGATTCCCTCCAACACAAGTATTATTGCTTTGCGTTTTATTGGCCGTTGACTCCGATTTCAGCCTGCTATTTCCGCGACTTTTCAATTCAGCAACCATGAGTTTAACCAACCTGTCCACGCCGACCTCCATGAAGGCATCAAATATAGTCTCTAGCTAGCGCTAAATTGTGTATTGTAGATATACATGGACAGAAAGAGTTTTAAAGATGATTTTTTTCTATTCTTCTAGGACAAGGTTTTGTACACGTCAAGAAATTTTTCACTGCTCACCTTCTGATGTACCTTATCCTGCCAAGATCGCCAAGGTGAGAGAGTTTTGTGGGTAACATGGTGACATTAGGGGAGGTGGTGATGTTAGGGGGGTGGTGATACTATATCGTGATATTAGGTGAGGTGGTGATACTAGATGGTGATATTAGGTGAGGTGGTGATACTAGGTGGTGACATTAGGGGAGGTGGTGATGTTAGGTGAGGTGGTGATATTAGGTGGGGTGGTGATATTATGGGAGGTGATATTATGGGAGGTGATACTATATCGTGATATTAGGTGAGGTGGTGATACTAGATGTTGATATTAGGTGAGGTGGTGATATTATGGGAGGTGATATTATGGGAGGTGTTGATATTAGGTGAGGTGGTGATACTATATCGTGATATTAGGTGAGGTGGTGATACTAGGTGGTGATATTAGGTGAGGTGGTGATATTAGGTGAGGTGGTGATACTAGGTGGGGTGGTGATACTAGGTGGTGATATTAGGTGAGGTGGTGATACTATATGGTGATATTAGGTGAGGTGGTGATATTAGGTGAGGTGGTGATACTAGGTGGTGATATTAGGTGAGGTGGTGATACTATATGGTGATATTAGGTGAGGTGGTGATATTAGGTGAGGTGGTGATACTAGGTGGTGATATTAGGTGAGGTGGTGATACTAGGTGGTGATATTAGGTGAGGTGGTGATACTAGATGTTGATATTAGGTGAGGTGGTGATATTATGGGAGGTGATATTATGGGAGGTGTTGATATTAGGTGAGGTGGTGATACTATATCGTGATATTAGGTGAGGTGGTGATACTAGGTGGGGTGGTGATACTAGGTGGTGATATTAGGTGAGGTGGTGATACTATATGGTGATATTAGGTGAGGTGGTGATATTAGGTGAGGTGGTGATACTAGATGATGATATTAGGTGAGGTGGTGATATTATGGGAGGTGATATTATGGGAGGTGTTGATATTAGGTGAGGTGGTGATACTATATCGTGATATTAGGTGAGGTGGTGATACTAGGTGGTGATATTAGGTGAGGTGGTGATATTAGGTGAGGTGGTGATACTATATGGTGATATTAGGTGAGGTGGTGATATTAGGTGAGGTGGTGATACTAGGTGGTGATATTAGGTGAGGTGGTGATACTAGATGGTGATATTAGGTGAGGTGGTGATATTAGGTGAGGTGATGATACTAGGTGGTGATATTAGTTGAGGTGGTGATACTAGATGGTGATATTAGGTGAGGTGGTGATACTAGATGGTGATATTAGGTGAGGTGGTGATATTAGGTGAGGTGGTGATACTAGATGGTGATATTAGGTGAGGTGGTGATATTAGGTGAGGTGATGATACTAGGTGGTGATATTAGTTGAGGTGGTGATACTAGGTGGTGATATTAGGTGAGGTGGTGATACTAGATGGTGATATTAGGTGAGGTGGTGATATTAGGTGAGGTGGTGATACTAGATGGTGATATTAGGTGAGGTGGTGATATTAGGTGAGGTGGTGATACTAGGTGGGGTGGTGATACTAGGTGGTGATATTAGTTGAGGTGGTGATACTATATGGTGATATTAGGTGAGGTGGTGATATTAGGTGAGGTGGTGATACTAGGTGGTGATATTAGGTGAGGTGGTGATACTAGATGGTGATATTAGGTGAGGTGGTGATATTAGGTGAGGTGATGATACTAGGTGGTGATATTAGTTGAGGTGGTGATACTAGATGGTGATATTAGGTGAGGTGGTGATATTAGGTGAGGTGGTGATACTATATGGTGATATTAGGTGAGGTGGTGATATTAGGTGAGGTGGTGATACTAGGTGGTGATATTAGGTGAGGTGGTGATACTAGATGGTGATATTAGGTGAGGTGGTGATATTAGGTGAGGTGGTGATACTATATGGTGATATTAGGTGAGGTGGTGATATTAGGTGAGGTGGTGATACTAGGTGGTGATATTAGGTGAGGTGGTGATACTAGATGGTGATATTAGGTGAGGTGGTGATATTAGGTGAGGTGATGATACTAGGTGGTGATATTAGTTGAGGTGGTGATACTAGATGGTGATATTAGGTGAGGTGGTGATATTAGGTGAGGTGGTGATACTAGGTGGTGATATTAGGTGAGGTGGTGATACTAGATGGTGATATTAGGTGAGGTGGTGATATTAGGTGAGGTGGTGATACTAGGTGGTGATATTAGGTGAGGTGGTGATATTAGGTGAGGTGGTGATACTAGGTGGTGATATTAGGTGAGGTGGTGATATTAGGTGAGGTGGTGATACTAGGTGGTGATATTAGGTGAGGTGGTGATATTAGGTGAGGTGGTGATATTAGGTGAGGTGGTGATATTAGGTTGTGACCTACTTAGGTCGAGTCATTTTTATTTTGACATTGTATAATTCCTTATATGGAATGATGGTGTAACACCTGGGGTTTTTCCACTGACTTATTAAGGTGTTTGAGACATAGAAATTTTCCATTAAGATCTGATTGAATGATTCTGATCAGATGATTATCCCAACCAATGGCGACATGAGTTGAGGATAACCTCCCCTGTCACAGAAGTCTTTAATTGCACTGCACACTCGCAACACGTGGCAGTTTATCTTGACCTGGCAGTCTACGAGGCAGTTTTACCTTGATCAGGCAGCCGTCCATATTGTCCGGCTATAGACTCTGACCATTTGAACGTGAGAGTACTTAAGACCTGTGTGTGCCTTGCTTTCTTAAGTTGATTTAGTCTTCTAGTTTAATATTACTTGTCGCTAAGTAATTCCTGAAGCTACAGCAGTGTTGTGTGGCCTGTGGCTATTATTAGACAGTGTAGAAATCTGTGATAGAGTTTTTTCCTACATTTTGTAAGTTGGATTTTGATATTTTATACATTAAATATTTTATCTAGTTCATCCTTGTGTTCTGCCACAACTGTGTTCGCTGATTAAAAGGTCGTATGTAGATTGGATGAATGTTAATTACAATAGTATCACTAGTTTCCCTAGACATTGAATGCGAGCCCTAGTGTGTCGTTGTGTTAAGTGTTCATCCACTTAGGCCGTAAGGCATTTGCATATGACCCCGAAAAAAGAATCCGGGGACGTTCTCCTTCTATTTGGCTGATAGATAGGTTAACGTTACAAGGTGAGGTGGTGATATTAGGTGAGGTGGTGATATTAGGTGAGGTGGTGATATTAGGTGAGGTGGTGATACTAGATGGTAATATTAGGTGATGTTGTGATATGGGGTAATCTGATGGTACTAAGTGAGATGGTGATATAAGTTTAGATAGTGATGTTTCATGAGGTTGTGATACTAGGTTAGATGACGGGGCTTATATTTAAAGCCGGTGGTGATACTGTAGCTTTGTCACTATTCTAAAACCTACGTTTTCCCTAGATATATACTGTAGATTAACGTTTTTTGTTTTTGCACAGTGCAGTCGGCCTACCCGGCGATCAAAACAAAACTTATTTTTAATTCTATCTTACCCCATTATCTTTTAAAATACGCTTGCGTTCCTTCAATGAGATTTGTTTGAACTAATTTCAAATTAGGCGAGCGCGGATCCTCAAAAGCATTGATTATTTTTCTTTGATGTTGTTCATTAGCTTTGAAACGTCTTTGAATTTTCTCCGTGTTGGGTTCTGTTTGACTGGACGGATCAACTCGGTTTAGCTATCGTGGGGTACACAACCTTAGCGTATGATGCGGGACGTAAATAGACCTAAGGCTCGGTTATATAGCCCTAGGACATATACAGTTCGTTGACCACGGGTGTTCATATTTTTATACTTGATTAAAACAAATATATCACGCAGTCATGCGGTAATTTAGAGAAAAAATATTAAATCTGGATAGAAAAGGGATTATATTTTTTTGAGTCATATTATATATTGCAATATAGCCGGAGGGAGTTGCTTTTATTAAATATAAGGTTATGCTCTGTTATTTGATATATATTTTACCGCCTCCACTCTTCTCCGTTTTTTCCCCCATTACAGTGATAATTTCTTTTATTAATAAAAGTTGTTTATTGGTTTTCTTTCTGGCTGTATTGTCTAAGAAGCTATTTCTTTTTTCCAATCCCGACCCCCCCCCCCCCCCAACACACACACACACACACACACACACACACACTTTTCTTCCGTTTCGTAACGGGTTATTTTTTTTTGCCTCTTGTTTCCGTCCTATTTCTATTGCAGTTAAGCAATCGATTGCGCCGAGCCAAAAAAAAAATAAAAAAATTCGGCCTATTTCTGGCTGGAGATGAGTGATTTATCTGGACATGAATACGTTAGTTAGGCCGGTTTGGCTGGTGTTGATTGAGTAGTGTGGCATTCGGTTTTTCTTCAACCTTTTTTTTTAAATTGATAATGACAGCTTGTAGTTAATAATCCGGCTTGTCAAAAATGTAGTTCGTTGATCTTTATTAAAGTACAGAAAGCCACGTCTTATATGTTAAAATTGTGACTTCCCGCTCATTACCTAAACCCGTCGACAGTAATGTAAACCTACTTTTTACCACACCCCTTCCTCTAAATTATAACTATACTATACATCAAAGTACTGAAGCGGGTAAATTATGGAGTGGACTGTGTCCCATTTTATAAAAGAACCAAACATTTTCTATTGGCGCTAATATAGGAAACACCATGTAACTGTAGCCTAAAGATGATCTCAACTGCTTTAGCTCTTGATGGATGTCATTAACTATGGCCACAGTATTTCAGTAAAAGACTATATTTAGTCTAGTGCAGGGGCGTAGCGGGGGGGTGCGGACCGCACCGTGTGACACAATTTAGGGGGGTGACAACAAGGCAAAAAATAGCAAAATATATAGAGAAAAACTTGAGGGGGGTGCAAATCGAAAGTTTAAGGGGGAGGGGGGGGGGGAATCGAAAGTTTGAGGGGCGGGGTTCAAATCGGAAGTTTAAGGGGGGGGGGGGGTGCAAATCGAAAATTTGAAAGTTTATTGCCGGGAAGGGTCGCTATGCCTCTGGGGGGTGACACCATTAAGTGCCGCACCGGGTGACACCCGACATCGCTACGCCACTGGTCTAGTGTAGTCTTTAAAACAGTGAAGGGCGTCGTCTTTAAAAAAAAAAACACTTTTTTTTTAAACACTAGACTAACTAGACCTCCTAAAAAAAACCTAATCAGATCTAAATCTAGATCTAGATAGATTTTTTTTACAACATTCTTTGAAATGATTCTTTGTCCTAATATAATATGCATACAACTTTGTCAGTTAACTTTAGCTGAAGCTATGTAGATTTCTACACATTTACACAGATAAGCCACACCCACAGTCACCAGTTTTTGAAAACAAAACTAAGTTTTATTTTTACTTTGTTTCCCCAGTCTGTTTGTGAAGAAATTACAACAGACAGGTTTCAGCCTGTACTCTCATTAAAGGTGAGTTCAATGCCCTTTTTTTTTATCTCTTTTTGGAGATCAGACAAAAAATCAATGAGACTTTAGCTAAGGTAGCCTATCATACCCACCCCCCACTACTTCCACAGGCATGTTAGGTTTAGATTTATATTAGTGCGGGAAGGTTTGGAATGAAAGGCTAATATATACTGAGTATACTTTTGGTTAGTGGTAGAAACTTTGTTAGAATTGGCATGACACCATAAGACTGAGTTAGGGCTAAGGCAGGTGAACTCTTGTTATGGGTTTTCAAAGAGCATCCGCTGATTTCTGAATGGGTGGCTCATGGCTCATCATGAGTGATTAAATGAGATCTAGGGAGGTGGGAGTATCCATGCCAACATTAGACCAGCCTTAAGTCTAATGAACCAATTCCTAATTAAGTTACCAAACGAGATCTTGTAACTCAAACGCTGGATGATATCTGATTCCAGGGTTCTGACCTTGTGATGTCATACGATGAACATGTACTCACTCACAACTTCAAGTTTGGTGTCATCTACCAGAAGAAAGGACAGGTCAGTTTTTTTTAACATGAACTTTTATAATTAGCTGATATATCTCTACCAGAAGAATGAACAGGTTAGTTTTTTGAAACATGAACTTTTATAATAGGCTGATATATCTCTACAAGTAAAAAGAACAGGTCACTTTTCTTTAACATGAACTTTTATAACAAGCTCTGCGTATATATTCAAATTGAAATTCTTACCTAAACATAGTATATCTCTAGTATTTCTAGCAAAACTAGATCTACTTGGTTATGGAGAGACACATTTTTAATCTTTTGTCTCTTATGTGGCTTAGAAATTGAAGCAGTAGTTTCCAATAGCATCTACATCAAGCTTATTTTTAATGAGAAAATTAAGAATATATTTTGGTCCTTAATTCTGACACTTGAAAATCTGTCTTTAGAATAACTATTAACACTAGGTAACACATAAGTAATTATGTTATAATTAAATGCGTGTTGACAACTTTATTTCTGTAGACCAGTGAAGAGGAACTGTTTGGCAACAAGACACATAGCCCAGCCATGGATACATTTCTTCAAACCATTGGGGACAAAGTGCAGCTCAAGGATTTTAAGGGGTAAGTTGTAGCTTTTAGTGTTATTTTCGTAGTTCTATCTTTCAAACAGTTTATTGTGTAACATTGCTCAACAAACTATTGCATGTGGAAAATTTAATTATTTTTTTTAATAATACATTAATGCTTTTTAAAACTGCAATATTCCATATTTTTAAAATGATTTTCTAACAATTAAACACTGTAACTAATGAAATTTTAATAATTATATAGATAAAATTCAATAATTATTCTAGAAGTAATACAAAATGTTTACGCTACATAGATGTATTTATAAAATTTATGTCAAGACTAAGTTAGTAATCTTTGTGTAGAAGATTTGAATTAACATTGATAAACAGACACATTTTTAGAACAAAACAAAAAATCTTTACAGATTCCGAGGTGGACTGGACACAACCCATTGCCAAACAGGGGCTGAGTCAGTGTACACCCAGTACAATGGTAAAGAAATCATGTTCCACATCTCAACCCTTCTTCCATACACGGAGGGGGATCCACAACAGGTTGGTACAGGATAGATACTGCTCTTACTTAAATAAATAAATAATACATACATAACTCATGTCACGGTTACATTAATGTCTGTAATGTTTTATATTATGGACTTAGTCAATTAAATTTACTTAAACTTAGTTTAGTTTAATTAAGTTGTTTTTTTTTTTGTTGTTTTTTCAAATATTAATTAAACATAAATACAGTTAAACAACATATTTTTAATAATTGAAGTGTCTTTTTATTTATTAGTTTTGTTTTTATCGGAAACCGTCTTTCAATACTTTATTTAATGGCCTATTTCTTATTTTTTCACAGTTACAACGCAAGCGCCATATTGGAAACGATATAGTTGCCATAGTATTTCAAGAAGAGAACACTCCATTTGTGCCAGACATGATTGCCTCCCATTTCCTGCATTGTTTTATAGTTGTTCAGCCAGTAGCATCAGATTCAGGACCACCCAGATACAAGGTATTCTAGACATTTAACTACATCTACCATGTCTATCTATAAATTCACTACAGACACATTTTTTTTAAATTAATAGCTATTGATTTGTGTATCAATAAAGACATTTTAAATTCCTTATGTGTTTTAAAGATTTTTATTTTAAAGACTTAACTATCACACACATTTAGTCTTGGATAAAGAACTCTTGGAATGCATGTTCTAAGTTCAATATGTTTAGACTTAAATTTTATCTTTGACATAAATCGCATAGTTGCATTCTGAAGAATCTCTTGAACATTTGCATCAATGTTTTAAACACATAGTATACTAATATGAATAAATTTGACATTTTAAAAATGTTTGTGTTTAGATATCTGTAGCAGCAAGAAAAGATGTGCCAAGATTTTACCCTGTGTTGCCTCAGCCTGCAGAATTTGTTGCTGTAAGTTTTTTTTTTAAATTATTGCTAGCCTTACATTCAGATTTTCTTCTGTAGTAAGGAAAAGACCTGCCTTTATTCATTGTTTATGCCCTTATCTGTTGTTGTTTTTTCTTTGTATTTTAAATAGTCTTTTTAAAAAATACACTAGCAGACCTATGTATATGGCATGCATTATAGAACTTATGTTATTCTGGTTTCTAGGGTGAAGAGTTCCGAGAATTTCTCCTTACAAAGTTGATCAATGCTGAACTTGCTTGTTATAAGGCAGATCAGTTTGCCAAACTTGGGGTATGTCAATTCAAATTTGAATGTTACTAATACATTATTTATTTTCTACATGTTTTATTCTTCTTCAATATTTTGTTTATTCTATTCAGTTTTTTTTTATCAAATTGTTTTCTTACATTTATTAACTTCTTTTTAATGCAATTTTTGCTCTGATTTAAAAAATATGTATCATCTTGATGTATTTTTTAAGACATATTCTAAACATTGAATTTCTCACCCCCAGCATCGGACAAGGGCATCACTGCTGGAATCCTTGTACTTAGACCTGCATAAGAAAAATATGGAGATGTTTGGGTTGTCCTCTGTACCAACAGCTAAACAGGAAGGAAGCAGACTGCTGGATTCTGTGAAGAGAGCTTTCAGTGGCAAGGGGAGGAGTCCCAGTGTGGAGTCCAACAGCTTGCCCAGCCAGAAGAAGATGAATGGCATGCAGGGTTCCTTGGCCACAGTGGGGGAAGATGAAAAAGGGACAAGTTCACCGGTAATTTTAACATTTTTATTTCATCAAATTACAATATTATCACTATTTTTTACACTTTTATTTCATTAAATTACAATTTTGCCAGTTTTTTTTTAATTTTCATTAAATTACAATTTTACCAACAATTTAAACACTTTAATTTCCATTAAGTTACAGTTAGATTGGAATAAAAAATTGTGGATTGAAAATAACTTCTTATTTAAGATATAACAGAACTTTTTGCCATTAAAGTTTTATGCTTGACTATTAGTATTAACGCAATTTTACAATTTATTAAAAAAAATATTTTAATTTTCAAATATTTTTTTTAATTAAATGCAACTATTTGCAATTTTTAAAAAGAAAAAATCTCAAACATTTCTGCAATTAATAATAGTTAAAAGATTGCTTTTTTAATGTTAAAATCTAACATTTATTTTAACTCATAAAATGCATCCAATTTTATAAAGCTTGAGATTTTTATGACATGTTTAAAAGATTTAATAATTTTGTTAGGTGCGCAAGTCTCCATCAACACCCAGAAATCTGGTCAGACAGTTTTCCTCTTCATTTGAAAAGCAGCCTAAATCAAACAGAGATAGTAAAAAGTAAGTTTATATTTCATGTCCACACAATAAAGAATTTTTTTTATTCTCCAAATAGAAATATGTATATTGACACAATTTTAATTTTCTTGTTTTAGTAATCTTCGCATAGACAGCACACATACAGGATTGACATACCCAACCTGTGTAAGTCCTCCACAAAGTCCACAGTCAAGTCCAAGCAGTATTTCTTCCACTACAAGGTAATTTACTTTTATCTTTGTCACCAACATATATTTAGAATAGTTTTATTAGTAGTTTTTACTGGTATTGTAATACATCACATCTTCTGGTGAAAAAAAATACAAGGATTGAAACTATTAAAAAAACAAAAATACAAATAATTAACAAATAGAGAAATAATTAATAGCATGAGCCTACTAGTGTTATGAAGACTATCTAATTCATGTGGAATTTCTTTCATATGGAGATATTCCCCTAACAGTTATTAAATTAAATTGAATTGTGTTCAAGATTCACATTATACAGCATGCATATGCATACATAGCTGAAAACAAATTGGTTGCAAAGCTACAATAATGTCTTAATATTAAACTAAATTTACCACTGGTTTTTTTTCATGTTAATCTTATAGTTTAGTCTGTCAATCACATGTATATTTTGTCCTCAGAACAAACCAGTTAATACTCATATCACGTTCCAACTCTGAAAGCAGTTTCAACAGTATGGAGGAGTTCCCCGCCAATAACAACAACAACAATAACATCAACAATAACATTGGCAACACTACCAACAGCAATAACATAAAGAACTGTAACCATGAAGACTCTGATACGGGCATGGTAATGGTTAGCATTTTATTACATTTTGTTTTTTAAACTAGTAATTAAAATAAGTCTAGTGTTTTAAATTTCTTTTTCAATTAAATCAAAATGTAAAAAAACTAATGCATAGCTTAAAACTAAATGAGTAATGTTCATTTTTATTTAAAATATTAATAGCACTTAAAAATAATTATTTCAACAATGTCTTTTTTATTGTACTGAGAAAGTTTAAAATCAAAGTCTTTTTTATTATTCTAAGGCTTATGTTTCTTGCTTAAAACAAAATTTCCTTGTTTCAAATAACAAATTTGGTTACAAATTGCCTTGAGATTTAAAATAAAAAACTTAAGACTAAATTTAATGAAATAATTATTTTTAAACTTTTGTTTTACAGGAGAGTATGTCCTCAACTGGAACACCAAACACAACAACACTGAGTTCAGCCCCTTATGCTGGGGAATATTTATTTTCTTTGGAAAGTGATGGTGAGTATCCTACCTTCATTTAGCTATTACCCAACTTAACACAGTCTAGGTTTTAAAACTATTAGTCTAAAGCATGGCTAATTGCTTTAAACTTTTGCTTTCCTTTTTTTAATTGCACTCACATTTTCGCTCTACCACTTTCATTAAAAAAGTATTTTCATTATGATACTATTTTGAATTATTAAGATTGAAATCACTCAAGTTAAAAATTATCTATAATTTATTCCTTGAAAATGAAAAGCAGTTCAATATTAACCAATTTGTGTAGAAATTTTCATGTTCTTTGTTAAAGCATTATTCCAAAACCCTTTAAGATTTAAATTCTAACACTGAATAATTTTGTATTCAAATCTCAATTTTGACAAAAAACGTCTTAACTCCAAGCTAGTGATAAAAGAAAAACCTAGAACCTAAAATCTACCAAGCCTTATTCCACACTGTTTCCGTTTAGTTAAATACAGGAATGAGATAGGGTTATAGTCTATAGAGATTCCAAGAGTTGATACCCTGTTGTATGGCTATTCTAGCAGTACTTACCCACAAAGCTGCATGGATATGTTTGCTTCTTTCTTTCAGTGCATGATCAGTTACAACGACAAATTGACCAACTTAGAAGTGAAATACATAAGTTGAAAAGTGAAAAACATGATTTACTTCGACAGCATGCGGTAAGGTGTTCTCCAATAATTTTTCTTTTAATTCACGCTTAGTAGTTTTTTCCTAACATTCTTTTTTAAAGGCTGTAAGACTAAGCACATTACCAATAGTTTTTAGCTTGGCAATTTCTTGTATGTAGCCTACTCTTTAAGTACAGTACTTGGGGTTTTTTTTTAAATAATCAAAAAAAATGGATTAGGCTCATTTTACATGCCTGTGTTTTATAAAAGCCTTCAATTTTATAAATATTTCATCAAGTGACTTGTGTGATTTAAAAAATAAAATATGTTTTGTGATATAAAAACCAAAGATGTGAAAATTTAAAAAAAAAAATTAAATTTTTTTTCATTCTCTTTTTTTCTTTTTGCCTTCTTGGTTTTTATAATATTCTTGAAATAAAATTTGATAAATATTTTGGATTATTACCCCAGGCCCAGCAGAAAGAAATTAAAGCCCTTAAAGAATCCGAGCTTCAGCTCTCACAAGATCTCCACAATGCTCAGCAGGAACTGATTTCATACAAACAGCTACTGCCCACACAGACTTCAATGGATGATTCATCTTCAGCATAGCATCACGTTCTCCTAACATTTCCCTCAAATCATGTTTATCAGTTTTGCTAAATGGTTAAAAACCAATACAATTCTAATAAAGTTATATATATGATATATGTATAGGACCTAATGTAGTTTGACCAAGAAATATTTTATGTAGCTTAAATAATATTAGGACCAATTTTTCTAAAAACTAAATTGATGAATAAATAAATTTCTAAAGTCAAATTTGCCATTCTGTTAACCAGCCATACTTACCCATTTTCATTACCATCAATGCTGGGACCATTGTTGTATTCATACAAGGCAAAAATATAAGTGTATTTTATGTCAGCTTCCATCGTAAAAAAAAAGACATTGTTCATGTACGTAATTTGTCTTGAGGTTTATAAGTTTTGATTATAAATCTTAAGTACACTCATCTATGTCTTAACTGGCATTAGTGAACTAGTCTGTGTCATTGTTAACTTAGTTGATGTTGCTGCTAGCCCTGTTTGTAACTTGTTGCAAACATGAAAAGATATTCCAAGCCAAATCCATGTTCGTAACCAAGCGCCTTAGAATACTGCCAATGGACAATATGAATATTAATGTGTAAATTATTGTTTAATATTGTAAAACAATTTAGTGTGCTAAAATGTGTTTTAAAATCGATTTGATTTGGTAAAAAGATTTTAAAACAATTGATATTTTGAAAAATTGCATAGTGGTGAATTTTTATGTCATTTGATTATTATGTCTTTGTTTTGTTAAAAATGTAAAGTCTTGAGTACTATTTTAAAGTATTATTGAAATCCCAGTGTGAATTGTACTAATATGTAGAAAGTTTCTCCAGTGTTCAATTACATTTTTATTTGTTGCCCATTTGTATTTACTGTAGTTCAAAGTTTTAAAGTGAAATCGCTTGCGCTGCTGTTAATTTTTATTGTTTTGTTATAATCAGTTTTAATGAGAAATTTTTAAAAATTTAAAACCTCTTTTTTTAATCCAGAAGATTAGTTTGAATTTATTAAATAAATGAGTTTTACAAATTTGCTTTCTAAATTTGAAGCAGATTTAGGCTATTTGTTTTTTTTTTGGGTTGTTTTTTAAGAAAAAGAAATTTAGGGTAGATTTTACATCAACTTTTTAAAAACGTTATTTGCTATTATGCTTTAAATTTTAATAGATATAATTATCCTGTATAATTGATTGTAACTAATGTATGTTTGTATTTCTGTATTAAACTTTTAAATCTTCTGGGGTTTAATCTGTGATTCAAAAATGTACAATTTTAATCTGCTGTGTATAAAATACATTTCATGAATACATCATATGACTGCATTTTTAAATGACTGAATATATTTAGAAATGTTCATTGTGTTCAGTCTTATTAAGTTATATTGAGTATTCATTTTGTTTTTTTAAAAACATTACTTCTAAAAAAAATTAGTTTGTTGGTTTAGTCACTGGAGCTGAAGAAATCTGGCTCTAAACATAGTAACTACTGCAAATGTATGTTACCTCTTAGTAAGGAAAAGCTTTGATGATCTCTAATATGGCACGAGAATGGTTTAGATGGATGAGCCAGCCAACTAAAGCTAAGCCCACATTCAGTGTCAAGTCTTAATAAATTATCTCAGTTCTCATTACAACATAATATGAAAGTTGTGTATTTCAGGATAAAAAAAACTATTTTATTTTACTAGAATAAAATCAACCCCTTCCTGGTTTTTACTCAGTACACTGATTATACTTACCTAAAGTTCTAATTTTTTCTTAGTAATAATTGGTAATTTGATAAGACATTGTTTCTTGGGTTGTTTTTGTGTTTCTCCAGAAGCTTGCATATTTACTTCTCAACAAGTATATCTAAATTTACATTTTTGTCACTAGACTTTTATTTAACGATATTACACATTAGAAGACATATCTTTTTAACAAATATGTATTAAATTATCACAAAAAAATAAAGTTATGGTGTATAGATTTTAGATTACTTTTAGCCATTTTAGCTTAATTTTTAATATAAAATTTTCTCAACATACATGCAATTTAAACATTATTTTTAGATGTTAACTAAATCAGCAAGCTCATTTCCTCTATAGAGTACTAAACTTTTTCTTTCTGATTATATAAAATCAAGAGTATATGATGATACATTCACCAGTTCATCAGCTTATAATTTAATTTTTAATAAAGCTGTTTTTTTATAGGCTAAAATTCTAAAACTTAGTGAAAAAAAAAAAGAACAAGTTTATGTAACAGTTTTTTTCTCTTAAATTAAGTTTATCAATTTTTTGTACCAGATATTAAGTTTTATTTCAAGATGTTAAAAATCTGGCAATTTGGATTATACTTTTAACAGTCTAAATAAGGTGATCAAAAGCTGCTGATTTTTGTTAGTTTTGGTTAGGTGTTAAGTATTTGTTTTGAGTGTATTACATGTTTTATATTGTTGAAGTGCAATAAACAACTACTACAGTTTTAATTAAAATATTGTGTTCATTCAATAACATGAATATATCCATAAACGCAACGAAATGCTGACACATTTTGAATTGACATCAAAATCAACGCCAAAAAACATTTCAAATGATTTGGTATTAAACAAAATTATATCACAATGGCTTAAATTTATTTTGTCGGAAGTTTAGAATCGGTGGTTCATTAGTGACTATTAAATCCAGTTTTTATTAGTTTTCACAAAACAAGAAAAAAATCATTAACCTAAATGTGATAGGTACAACTCTAATGATTTATTACAAAAAAAAGAACAAAAAAAACCAGTTATATTTCTTTTCCATTTCACTTGAAATGTTATATAATGGAGATACTGTTGGCTAAGTCATATCACACAATTGTAGCTGTTCCGTGGCTTCAAGTTGAATGTTGAATTTTTCATCTTTTAAATACTTACATTTTTTATCTTTTAAATAGCTGAATTCAGGTATCACATCATAATGATTAAGTTAACAGTACCTAATTAATTAATCACATAGTGCTTTAAACAAATAGTATTTTTAAAATAACTGTTTATTCTATTGAGCTGTGTATATTTTTTTTTAAATTAAAGGTGAATCCAAAAGAATTAAATGAAGGAAAGAGCAAAATTTTTTTTTGTCTTGAAATGAAGTAAAATGTGCCATATTTTGCAATACCAAAGAGTCATAAAAACAATGGTGGTTTCAGTTTCAACAGTTTAAATTTTGCTATCAAGTTTTATTTCCAAAACAACAATTGTTTTTTTTTTTAGTTTATGTTGTATTTTGTTTTTTTGTGAGCCTACCAGATATTTACTATAAATACATATTTTTTCTCAAGTGCCACATATTAGTTACTTTTGGCAAATTTGTTCAGGAATATTTTGATCTATTAAAAACCACAAATTACATGTTGTGTTAGCTAATGCATTTTGTAATATATTTTTTACTAGTACAGCTTTAGGGAAAAAATAACTTTGGCTATAGTGTAGCACTGTTTGCTTTTGAGGAGTACTGTTATATACTAAAATACATTTTATATTATAAATTTATTTAGTAAAAATTAATTCAGATGCCCATTTTGCATTTTAATTTTTAAAAAAACATCCAGGGTTAAAGGGCATTTAAATGTTTAATAAATATACTGAATTGTATCATACATGTACATGTATTACTTGTATTATAAACTCATGTAATAATGTATCTAAAGATGTATTAGTGTCATTACCAAATCATCAAGTATATTTGGATCATACCACATGACCAAGTTGGCACAAAAATTGTAAAAATAAGACTTTTTTTTCTTACTGAATAAAAGTTTTAATCTGTAGGTTGGATTGTTGCTGTACAAAATTTTGAGGATTGAATTAACTAGTCTTAAATATATTTTGTGATAATTATGACAAATATCTGTTGATCATGTGTTTGTCAAGTCTATGTTGTTCAATGAAATAAACATTACTTAACCCTTAAGTAACCAGCATTCTATTTGTTTTTTATAATAATTGTTAGTATGTATTATTATGTTGAAATAATGTTCCTTTAGACTAAGGGTTACCGCTATATCTGGAAATAATTGTAATAGTAAAAAGTAAAGAATCCTTTTTAGACCTAGCCATCAATTGGGCAGAAGATGAAGTAGAGTTAATATGTTTCTTGACCTTGGCATTTAAGGGAAGGTGCAGTCAGCACTTTGACCAGCCACTTTCACTTTTCCTAACATGAGTTAGGTACTCATCAGACCTGGGTGGACTCATGTATGCTCTACTGACTAGGACCCGGGTTCAAACTCAAGACTTTGAGGTTAGCAGCCTAGCTCTACTGCTTAGGCCACACCTTACCATATTGTATTAGTAAAGTAAGGTTCAGAATAAGGTTGATTAATATTAGGGATAAGCTGATGTATTAAATAGCTAAACTAGCCAAAAATGTACTCTTCATACACTGAGACGGAGTGGTCTACTGGTAGAGAGCTGGACTGCTAACGAGTAAATCTCGAGTTCGAATCTGGGTTCAAGTCAGTAGACAGTCCCTGAGTCCACCCAACTCGTATGGGTACCTAACTCACGTTAGGGAGAGTAAAGGTGGTTGGGCATAGTGTTGACCACACTATCTCTTCATATGCCAAGGTCACAGAAACAAGTGAACTCTACTTCACTTGCCCCATAAACCGTCAGATTTGAAAGGGAAACTATACACTTCTAATATTAACCTGATACTTGATGTTTAGCAGTAGTAGTGTTCATTTAAATATCTTAATACACTGATTAGTAAATTCTGAATGTGAACTAGGCTGGCTGGAGTATCATAACTCTACTCTGATGTGAATGAGCACTATAATGACTATATACAACTTTAGCACATAGGCCTACAACAAATTAATGTGAGTAGCCTCACAAATTAAGATTAATTGCTGTTTGTGAAGTTACTAACACTGCCTGTTTATTATACTTATGATTTACAAACCACTGCAGCTACCATTTTATATAGACTATTATAGAGCTGCAAGAAGTGCTGAAGTCATTATAGCAATGAACAATGGCAACAGAATTACTTAAGAATTACTTAAAAGCAGTTTAAATATGTATGCACATTTGTATTTATTTATTGGTGTATGAACTGCTTAAATAGATTTACATAAATGCTAAAAAATACATATTAAACACAATTGATAAGAGAATTTTAAAGCATAAAATTTAGTATTAACATTTTGATTATTTCAACCTTCAAATGTACAATTACAGTAACATATTTTATTATTTACAATTTTAAAAAATGGCCAAATTTATTTTTAAAAAGCTAACCGAATTCTCAGACTTAAATGGCTATCTACAGCATTTTTTTAAACTAACAATATGCAAAAAAAAAAACAGAAGGAGGGGGTTGCGTTGTTATTCACTAAATTGTCTGGAATTTTTGCTTAACTGTTGAATAAATAATTGACACAAAAAATTAATAATTTATCAGTATTTTTCTTGTTTAACAGTTGAATAAAAATTTGACATTTAATAAATCAATAATGTATCAGTACTTTTTTTGTTTTGCAACAAGCCAAGTTTCTGGCACAACTAACGGAACTAGGTTGGAATCGCTATCAACTTCAACAACTTTTATCATTTTAAAAACACCAGGCACAAATTTCACTAGAAAAGTGTCTATGTTGTCCGGCTTCTCTGTACAAAACAAGATTAATTCATTTTTAAAATATACAGCACTATCTAATACAAAATCAAAACTGTTCCAAAGTTGTGTAACAAATGTAAATTCTATTTTTGAATCATATGTAATGTTTACTGACCTAAGAGCACCATTTTTCTGTAGAATAAAAGTCTTTTTGGCTCCACTTGAGAAGCTGACAATGTGATCAGCTGGGCCTTCAAAGTTTATATCCTGAGTTGACTTGGTGTAAATGTTGTAACAATGTACGTTAACACTAGGTTTAGAATTAACCTTACATTTGGAAAATAATAAAATATTTTCCTGAAAAGCACAAAGAGATTCATAACTGGAACGGTACATGAACTGAAAGCCACCAAAAATATTTTGGTCAGAGTTGAGTTTTGTACACGTTGAGTTTATAATTCTAACAAAAACTCCATTCAGGGAAACTAATTCCAGTTTACAATACTGACAGACCTCACACACAGTAGATATTTCCTTATTGCCATCACATGTTACAACATATCGACGTGAACAAAATTTTTCTTTCTTGTGCTTATGTTCACATTTACTGTTATATTTCCCTCCATGTATAAAACAGAGAGAGGATCCATACGATGCTAAGTTGTTGAAATGGTCAGTATTTAAACAAGTACCAGGAAGGTCAGTTTCATAAGTAGCTCCACTATTTAGTTCAAAAAGATGAAGTTTTGTATATTTAACAAATGCCATGACATTGCGTTTGCCGCTAGAGTTTCTATAAGGGATGACAAAGTTACTGGGGAAGGAAACAGATCTCCAGTGGTACATCAAAGCTTCATGTACAATTTCTAATGCTTCTACACAATCACGTATCAACTGATGGCTATGAAGTTTCTCAAGATAACTTCGACTGGCTAAAAATATTCTGGCTGTAGACAAGAGGTCTCCAAGATATTTCTTTCTATCATACACTACACTACTGTATCTATGTACTTTAGAACTTGATGTTTCTGTATCTGTTTGTGAGTTATTATTTGATAACCGTTCAGCTAATTCTTTCTTTATGTGAAAAGATTTATTGTCTGCTTTAATTTCAGCTTCAATATCTTCAAAACATTTTTCAACAACTAGTTTATCTAAATAGTTTTCCTGTGTATTTGTTTCTGGAAAAACTTTAAGTAAACAGTTTTTAGGAGAGTTAGACTTAGATAAACTTCTAGTCACAGCTTCACATGATTTACAATCAATCGCGTCAATTTTACCAGGTTTAATGTTTACGTAGGAGACCCAATTAACTATTGATTCCAAGACTAAATCTTCTGAATTTACATTTAATGTATCATCATCAACCAAAGAGTAAAGCACAGGGTATGAAAGTTCTAGAAAGGTCTCAGTCTTACAAAATTGTTCAAAGTTTTCTTTCATGAACCCTACTGCCAATGAAATCACACATTTTGAATTTAAAAGAACTGCTGTTTTGTAAAAAGTAGTGTAATTATCTTGTGACATATTTTCCAAAACAAATCTTTCACACTCTTCTATAAGAAATGGTATATGCAACATATGAGTAGCTTGCCACACACTAATGATGTTGTCTTTTGTCAGATCATCAACACCTTTGTAAATTGCATTGATTATAACATCAAAAGTCTCTTTACTCATGTTCTTTAACTCAACACATTCGTCTTTCTTTTCTCTGAAATCCGAACCCAACAAAGTCTTAAAGAAAGTTGAGCAGGCACTTAGAATAAATTTGTGACAGAAATACTCTGAGCCATCAACCACAACTCTAAAGTCACTGAAGTTATCTCCCATCCATTCTTTACTCAGACATTCTTGTAGTCCACAGGCAAGGGTTGATTTGACCATTATTTTGTGTGTGTGCTTTCTTGAGTATAAACAAACCTACAGAAATATAATTTATAATAATGAGTAATCTTATATAGGCCTATATAGCATAGGGCTCATATGATTTATGTATGAAGCCTATATATATATATATATATATATATATATATATATATATATATATATATATATATATATATATATATATTTATATATATATATATATCATATGTGTGTTATACATAGAACTAAGTATTTAATTATATAGCCTATACTAACTATATTGAATGTAACATTCATAGTTCATAGCATTTAGAAACTTATTATTATATTACTATTAGGCCTACTGTTTTTACCATCTTTATCTTCATATTTTTTTCATTGTTTATTTTTATATTTTATATATTTTTTATATTTCAGTTTGCATCCCTTTGGCTTTTATTTCTGTTCACTTGTCCCATTGTTTAAGCTTGCTGTATGCCTGATATTCCTTACCTGTTAGTAGTAGACCACAGTCACAGTACTTAACTTATAGTAATATGTATTATGTAAGCTTATCCTAAAATACTAAATACAGTTTAGTTTTGTTTTAGGTTTCATTTCTTAAGTTTTAAAGTAAAAGTTGCCAGAAAGTGTATTTTTTTTTAATTATATAAATTGGCTGACAAATGTTTAATTAGAAGGCCTAATTAATAATTACTGAATTAATTGTTTATTATGTTTGCAATAAATATTTTTAAATAATATAATCTAATATCTTTAGTTGACCTACTTTACTTATCACTTTAGTTTTTGGCTTATTAACAATAATAAATAATACAATATATTATTATCTAGAATCTAGTAACTTAGTAATAGTAACGAGATCTAGCTAAACTAATTATATTTATATTAAATAATTCCACAAAACATAAGTTTCAAATCTTACATCAACTTACATCTAGAATAGTGGTTACATGATAAATACATAGGGGCCTATAGAATCTAGATCTAGATCTACCAGGAAATGCGACGCGATGATATTCAGTAATTTATAATTATTACGTGAGGTCTATAAAAATAATTCCTTTTGTTGTTCTGTCTGCCTAATAATAGTCTCCAGATCTATTATAGACTAGATCTATATAATAGCATAGGGTCGGTCTACAGACTCTACATACATATATATTTACTTTACTGAGTATGAATTCAGACTATAGCCTACTAACTAGTGTACTTCGGCCTTATGATATTTTTACAATGTAGGCCTATATTTAGTATTTAATTTTAAACGTATGCTAAAATTTGATAGAGACAATGAGAATGTATCAATGTATTGCATGGGCTAGACATAATAATATAGCAGCAATAAGCACACATATAGATTCTATCATTCTAAAAATATATCTAATTTTTTAGATCTAGAATCTAGACTAGATCTAGTCGTCGCCGCGTAGTGTAATAATATAAACAGAAGTTACGATTAGACCTCTAGATCTAGATCTAGTTCTATTTATAGATGCTGAATCATTTTCTATTTATATTTACTAAATCAAGTAGTGCTATTCCCATTTGCTATAATTTTTTTTAAAAAATGACTAAACTATTGGGCTTGTAAGTTGTTAAAGTAGCTTACCAAGTTCTCGCTCCGGTAGTTGCCAGCTAGCGTTTTTTTGTTTTTTCAAACCAAATGTGAATATTTTTTATTAATTTTTTTTTTTAAGTTATGAAATCTACTTTCGTTTTTGGAATAAAAACAAACTCCGACAATAAGTTGTTTTAATTAAGTAAATTAAGTTTAAAATAACACACACACACAAATATATTATATTTTATATAGAGCTAGATAGATCTAGAATACTACCTGTATAATAATAATACATCTATATAAAACATGATATTTTTAGGCCTAAAAGATTTCAATCGTAAATCTGAAATCAAGCCTAATTTAATTAATAAATATATATAGCCTAGATCTAGAGTCTAGATTTCTAGATCTAGAATTCTATATCTAGATCTATGACTTTAAAAAAAAAGGCCTCTTGAAAATTCCGACTTAGACAGTAACATACGACATACAGGATTTATTTTTAATTTATAGACACAAGAGTAGTCTAGAGATCTAGATTCTAGATCTAGTTTCTTTTATTTTACACCAGTGTAGTTGAGTGGAATTAATTACTAAATTACTAAAATTAGGCCTAATAAATAGGCTATTTACTTTAAGACAGGTAGACTAGAATATGTTCAATATCAATTTATACAGAGAATCTAGATTATTCTAGATCTAGTAAAGTTTAGTGTAGTCTTGTTGTAGAACTTAAGAACTAAATCTAGAATGTAGGCAACTGTAGTAATTTAGATCTAGAATCTAGTACTGTGTGACGTCATTTTAGGGGGTGGAGGTCTGGCTTTTTGTGACGATGTGTAGGGGGAAGGGAGGGTGTAAAAATCGTCAAAAAAAATGCGTGACGTCATTTATGGATGACCCCCATGGAGAAGATCCACACAGAAACAGTTGAAGGAAAGGGGCCTAACATTCAAACAGGTAGAGGTACCAACATGATTTAAGAGATTATATAGATATACATATATATAGGGGGAGGGGTAGAGAGAGAGAGGGTTCATCTGTAAATTGCATCACACATTTTATGATGATTTTTACCCCCCCCCCCCCCTCATAAAGGAGGGCAGTAAAAAGAAGAATGCATGATAGCTGGGTAATCCTAATGTAATGTTGTTAATTTATATAATCAGATTATTGTGGTAAATAAAAGCCAACATATCTAGCCTATCAAAATTCCATGAATTTAAAATATATATTATGACTTAGAGAAAGTTTGGTGAAATGGAAATATCTGCACATTTGATTTATTGATGATGTGTAACTTGTTTATATTATTCCTTTGGAGCTGATATTAATAAAAAGTTAATCAAATTATAGTTTTATTAAATTGATGTTTCTAAAGCCTTGCATGAACTTAATTTAAATATATTTAGCTGCCTAGGCAAAGAACCCAATGAATTTTCCAGAATTGGCTTGTCATTTGACCGATGGTAACAAAGAGAATCACCCAGGATCTTCGCTGATAAGAAAATCTGAAGACGTACCTTATTCTTCTATACCTAAATGTGATTTGTCTAATGAAAATATTTATTCAGTGACAATTGCTAAAGATATTTTACCATTATTTCAAACATCATCTTCTGAAATGTTGTTTTCTATCTCTAAACCTTCCACAATTTCTTCAAGTTTCAAGAGATATTTTAACATCATTGCCTACTTCCCACAGTTCTTATGTTCAAAATTAGCAATTTTCTGAGAAACAAAGTAATAATAAATTTGTACCCAGTGTTTTAGTTTCAGCTACATTAAAATTTAATAAACCAATCAATTTCAAAATTAAATGTTTCTTATCCCATATGAAAGTAGTCTGTTTTATTTAAGAAAAATCACCTTTAAAAAAATTTAATGTTTGGATGTCAATAAATTGTTGACATGGACTGGTTTGCGGGTAAGCTTTTATACTTAGTGTACAATAAAGATTCAGTTTTGATGTCAATATAGTTGCTTCTGAAAGAATTAAACTATAAACAATAGCATTTATATTAATATCTCAATGGCAGTTCAGTATACTTTCATCATTGTTTTCAAATAACAAAATAGTACTACAGTTTTAAAATTGAAAAAAAAAAATGAAAAGAATTTCATAAATGGATGTTTTTTTAATTACTTAAAACAGAAGATGCATCAATACAGCATTACAATGTATATGATTAATATTTCTTTTCATGGACAATCATCATTTAAATTCTTCATTAAAAGTTAAATTCAGCTTCCTTGTGTCTAAAAATCCACATCTATGCTGTTCCATTTACCTAGAAATTAAATAAATAATATTTTTAACAACTTTCTGTAATATGAAAAAATTAATCATTGATTAAAACAGACAGCCAATATAGCAGTTGAATTAAAATTCACCTGTTTCTGTGACATTTGCATGTAAAATTAGAGTGTTCAGAGGTATATACCCAGCCACCTTTAATTTCCCTATCTTGAGCCAGGTACTCATGAGAGCTGGTACTCATGAGACTTAGGACATCATACCAGGACTAAAACCAGGGATCTGAACTCTTATCTTTTAGGATAGAAATGTGAAAGCTACTGTCTGACAGTGCCACTATCAAGCCATACATATTAATACTTACAGTAAATAATCTTAGTAGCAACATATTCTTTAAGAATTAGAAAACTGAATTGGGCTTAAGCTGAAAAATGGCTTATTATAAAAAAAAATTCAGCTCACCTTTAGTTCAAGATCAGCACCAATAGCCACAGTAAAGTGTGAGAAAATTGCTTGCCAAGTACCTAGAGAATTTAAATATAATAAAGTATTAAGTTTATCCATATATTATATTAAAATAATTATTTAACTAATATGTGATATTAATATATATATATATATATATATATATATATATATATATATATATATATATATATATATATATATATATATATATAAGGTGTAATTTATTGTAAAGGTTCGGTTTTCTATCTACTTAGCTTGTCTTAAAAACTAAAATATCTGGTTTACAGTTAACCATATCTTAACTATTACAAAACTATTAGTTTCATTTTCATTACTTGTAACTAAAAATTGGTGTCAATAGATCTAAAACTTAATTCTATTAACAGCTAACTGTAACCGTACTGACTCTGACCAATTTATTAATTTTTATACCATGTAATTCATTAATAATTAGGCTTATACTAAAAGGCCAAAAGTTATCAATTGTAGATTTTATAGTCCCTGGTCTAGACTAACAAGACTAGCCTACAAGTCTAATAGTACTAATACACATGATCTAGTTTCTAAGTTTACTACTAGGCAACTTGCTAGAAGACTAGTACTTAACCAAACTTTAACTTGCTAAAAATAAAAGGGCCTAATACAATAGTAGATGGCCTAGTAATACTTTCTTTACTGTGCTACTTACACTGCTTTTGGTACTATTACTACGGCTAACTAACTACTAACTAAACTCTATTGTAGCTTGATGGAGATCTATCATCTTGCTCTTCTAGTAGTCTACACTACTGTAACAATTTCAAACTAAATTTAATCTATATATTACTAGATCTACTAATTGCAACTCTGTAGTCTGACTGATAAGTCTGTAAGCCCTAAATGTATCTAGATTCTAGTCTAATTTAGTTTAAGTCTAGTTATTAGTACCTACCCTCTACAATAGTTTACAGTACTCTACACTACACTCTACTACTACTCTACTCACTCTACTGGCTACTGATCTAGTAAATAGTAAAATAGCTAGAGTAGATCTAGTCTAGAAATCTAGATTCTAGATCTAAAAAAAATCGATTTAAAATTAAAAACAGCGTTAGCCTTACCTAGATCTAGAGCTAGCTCTTACTAAACTTAACTAGGGTAGGTTTTACCTAAACTAGTCTAGTCTAGAATCTATCTAGATCTACTAGATTCTCTAGATCTAGATTTTTAGATCTAGGGACTACCATCTGCATCTAGATCTACTATCTCTATCTAGCCATCTATCTACAAGTCAAAGCTACTTCTATAGGCCTACTTCTAAAATATTAAACAGTAATCACTGAATAATCAATCAGCACTAGTCTAGAGTCTAGTTCAGTAATCTAGTTAGATCTAGATCTAGATCTAGGTCTATTAACATTAACATTGTTGTCAAAGTTCTAGATATCTAGATCTAGTATCTAGATCTAGTCTAGATTCGATTAAGTTTAGATTAGTTGTAGGCTGAGTGAGACTGAAAGTGAAAGTCATCCTGTTTACCGTCATCCTTTTCTTCATATTTTTAATATTTTATCTAGATCACTAAAATACTAGATCTAGAATCTAGATCTAATATATTCTAATTCATGAACTTATACTCTTAGAACTAGATTAAAGCAATGTAGATCTTAGTTGGTAGATTCTAGAATCCAGATCTAGACTAGGTCTGGGAATCTTGAGTCTCGTAGCAAAGACTGAGTAGAGTCAGACCAGAGTAATGTCCCCTAGCCTTGGACAAACTAACTATCAACAAAAGAAATAAAATCAATATACTTACCGCCACAAAACTTTTATATTCAAAAATGCATACACATGTGTTTGTTCCCATCCATATGAACAAAACAGCGTTGAAAGTTTTTACAATTGTTGCATTTCTGGAACGTTTGATGATTTTGAAATCTTGAAGCGGGACCTACTAACAAATAGCCGCCATGTTTTTTGTTATCAATGGGAATCCCGTTCACAATAATTGATTTAGTTCGAAAACTTTTATCTCTCCCTGGCTAACCAGACATGAATTAACGCGAGAAAGAACGATAAACTTACAAGTTCTATAGGGCCTAAATAATTTTACTGGGCCTCAAATACGCTAAATTAAATTATTTCATTTATTTTTAATTAAAATCTATAGGTCCTATTTAATAATATATATATATATATATATATATATATATATATATATATATATATATATATATATATATATATATATATATATATATATATATATATATATATATATATTATAATTATGGCTCAATAGTATAATTGACCATTGCGTCTTGGAAAATCCAAGCGGTTCCCAGAAAGAACCGCAACGGAAAAAAGCGCAACGGAAAAAAGCGCAAATCAAAAAGCGCAACGGAAATAAGCGCACACGGAAAAAAGCGCAAAGAGAAAAAAGCGCACACAGAAAAAAGCGCAAAGAGAAAAAAGCGCAAACAGAAAAAAGCGCAAAGAGAAAAAAGCGCACACAGAAAAAAGCGCAAACAGAAAAAAGCGCAAACGGAAAAAAGCGCAAAGAGAAAAAAGCGCACACGGAAAAAAGCGCAAACAGAAAAAAGCGCACACGGAAAAAAGCGCAAACGGAAAAAAGCGCAAACGGAAAAAAAGCGCAAACAGAAAAAAGCGCAAACGGAAAAAAGCGCAAACAGAAAAAAGCGCACACAGAAAAAAGCGCAAACAGAAAAAAGCGCAAACGGAAAAAAGCGCAAACAGAAAAAAGCGCACACAGAAAAAAGCGCAAACGGAAAAAAGCGCAAACGGAAAAAAGCGCAAACAGAAACAGAAAAATGCGCAACCAGAAAAAACACAACGAAAAATGTGCAAAAGAGAAATTTAGCACAAAGACCATATGGACTAGATGACACATTTATACATGACTGTTAGGGCTGCTGTGAGAGTGTCGTGTTTGATCACGTGATCTACTACCATTTAAAGCGTACCACTACCATCTGCATTCCCATCACCACGATACAGGCGATAATCACTTTACACAATGCCTATTATTTTCTTGGTCAATAATTATTCAACTACTATTCTCGTATAAACATAAAACTATCGACATTACACGAAGTATCTTTCACATTCTCCCTAGTCCGAACTACCTAGCTTGCATACTATAACAACCCGTTCCTAAGGCAAAACTTCACTCTCTTTCATCCGCGTCATCAAACATGCATTCGTCATATCTCTCGTAACAACATTCATTCGCACCAAAATAACAATTTTGTATTTAATATTTTTTCACATTATGACGCACCTACCTACCTACCTACTACCCACCTACCCACCTACCTACCTACCTAACTACCCACCTACCCACTTACCCACCTACCCACCTACCCGCCTACATACTTACCAAACTACCCACCAAAAAAGTATCGGCGAAGTTCGTAAGTTTCGTAAACTGTACTAGACATCTTTTTTTTAATGAAAATTCATTGACATCATTGACATATGTTACATATATGTTACATTTTGCGACAACCTTAATTAGTGCGTTGGGCTTGTATGAAAACTCACTTCGAACTAACTCAATTACATGCTATTTATTTTAACATTACACGGTAAGCGTCACCCAACTGTTGTGATGTGAGGCGAGGACAGGTTCGACAATAAACCAACACGAAAGTACGAAAGAGACAAAGATTGCCTATTAGAGAATGGACCCCTTAACTTTCCTAACCCCACCATTTATTTTACACTACCTAACCTCTAAATTTACTGCGCTAAATGTCACTTCCCTCCCAATCGTTCCTATTCTACAGAATTGTGTATACTATTTATTTACATTCTTTAATCTCAATATAACTAAAATAGACTTTTGTTTGAAGGGTAATGAAAACATGTAAACAAAAGGGACGCTACTCTAAATCTATGCGAATACTTATATGCAGTGTGGGTGGGTGGATGGATGTGTGGGTGGGTGGGTGGATGGATGTGTGGGTAAGTGGTACGCTTTAAATGGTAGTAGATCACGTGATCAAACACGACACTCTCACAGCAGCCCTAACAGTCATGTATAAATGTGTCATCTAGTCCATATGGTCTTTGTGCTAAATTTCTCTTTTGCACATTTTTTGTTGTGTTTTTTCTGGTTGCGCATTTTTCTGTTTCTGTTTGCGCTTTTTTCCGTTTGAGCTTTTTTCTGTGTGCGCTTTTTTCTGTTTGCGCTTTTTTCCGTTTGCGCTTTTTTCTGTGTGCGCTTTTTTCTGTTTGCGCTTTTTTCCGTTTGCGCTTTTTTCTGTTTGCGCTTTTTTCCGTTTGCGCTTTTTTCCGTTTGCGTTTTTTTCCGTGTGCGCTTTTTTCTGTTTGCGCTTTTTTCCGTGCGCGCTTTTTTCTCTTTGCGCTTTTTTCCGTTTGCGCTTTTTTCTGTTTGCGCTTTTTTCTGTGTGCGCTTTTTTCTCTTTGCGCTTTTTTCTGTTTGCGCTTTTTTCTCTTTGCGCTTTTTTCCGTGTGCGCTTTTTTCTCTTTGCGCTTTTTTCCGTTTGCGCTTTTTTCTGTTTGCGCTTTTTTCTGTTTGCGCTTTTTTCTCTTTGCGCTTTTTTCCGTTTGCGCTTTTTTCTCTTTGCGCTTTTTTCTGTGTGCGCTTTTTACTCTTTGCGCTTTTTTCCGTGTGCGCTTATTTCCGTTGCGCGTTTTGTTTTGCGCTTTTTTCCGTTGCGCTTTTTTCCGTTGCGGTTCTTTCCGGCCACCATATATATATATATATATATATATATATATATATATATATATATATATATATATATATATATATATATATATAATAATTATGGCTCAATAGTATAATTGACCATTGCGTCTTGGAAAATCCAAGCACGAAGCCTGAGGGGTAAGAAGGGTCCAATTTTACCAATGTATCAGACACAGCTGATGGACCCATTACTCGTTTTATGAAAATAAAATTATATTAATTTTATTCCGCCCCAAATTTCTGTTTCAGCATAACGAACTACAAATTAATTGAACAGTGCTGATAGAATATAATAACATTGGTTGGGTGTGGGGAGGGGGGTCAACAAGGTCTTTTTTTACAGATATGGGAGGATGAGAAGGAAAAGGTCTTTATCTGCTTGATGACTCTCGTAATCGTGTTTATCTACGGGTGTTTTTGACTCGTCCATAAATGAAATCATTTATTTTTATTATTTTTACCCCATTTTGTGTATAATGTTAAGTTTGGTCTTTACAACGTCGTCTTGTGAGAAAAGTTTCAATATCTTTTTTCTCTCCAAATTTCAAGGCTTATACATTAACTGCTTTTACAAAATTAACAGTTTTATCATATAATAGTAGGGTAATATCAATATTATGTAAGCCATAACAGAGGTGAGTGGGGGGGGGGGGGGGTATCATATTCTATTTCCAGGGACAAGGATCTAGCGTATTTTCCTGCAACTATGGCAAAACCCAAAAGTGTTAACTTCAACAGGCATTCAAGATTTAAAAAAAAAACACAACAAAAGACAAGTAAAGTTATTAATCATAACTTTATTAAGTGAAAAAAATTATGGAATCTATTCAAATCTTTTACTAAATCATGACCTAATCACTATTCTAAACAAAACCTAACAAAACAGCTAAACAAAACATAAAGTGAAGCGTCTAAAACAAATCGCTGTCTTCCTCTCACAATCATACACAGCAATACCAAAATCTAATTTCAGATTCTTTTCGATCCAACTTTCACACAACACCTATAAAAATAGTTCCAAAAAAAAAACAAGTCCCTAATTAACAAATACAAATCAATTCTCAGGACAATATTAGAAAAATGATTCTAATACTAACTAATTTTTTTTTTTTTTTTAAATATACATTTTAAAAAACGGAACTTTTCCAGATAAGCCCCGCCACTGTTGCTAAAAGTTCAAGGGTGAAAAGTTAGGCCCCGCCACATTTTTCAACTCCAATTTAATGCACGCACGCAACTTGACCAACTACTGAAGTCTAGATATTTGAATGTTTAAACGCACTCCATAAACACAACTCCTAATCCGCCTCTATGGTATGGGTTGAAGTTGGGGCTAGGGTTTGGGTTTGGTTAGGGTTAAAAACTAAAAAAAATAAGTTTCATATAATCCTCTTTTTTATAATCTTGTTATGTGGCAAAGCTTAGGGGTCGGTCATCCATAAATGACGTCACACTCGTAGGGGGAGGGGGGTCCGTAATTTTGTGACGATGTGTGATGATGGGGGGGGGGGGGGGTTCAGATGTTGCGACGTCACATTTTTGCTTTATAAAAAAGCAATGTTAGAAAACGAATTTTAGACGTAATTTCGCTTTTTAGATAACTGTTTTAATAAATTGTAATAGTTTAGACAAGATTTTGGAAAAATATCGATGTTTTAAAAAAATTCAACTGCAATTTTGAGGGGGGTTGTAGGTTGAGGTGTGATGTCATTTTAGGGGAGGGGTGGGTCTGGCTGTTTGTGACCACGTGTGACGGAGGGGAGGGGGGAGATAAAAATCGTCAAAAAAAAGCGTGACATCATTTATGGATGACCCCTTATCTTTTAAGCGTGGCTTATCCGGAAAATATCCAACAAAACGTCACTTACCTGACGTTAAAATCACTAAAAATGCTATAATGCTTCTGTACAACTTTTTGGTAAAATAAAAATAAAAACAACTGCTCCATCTACCGTAAACATACGCGACAATACCACACCTACCAATATATTTACTGTTTTAGAGTAATAATAATAAAACAATAACCAATCCATTCACCAATATAGTATAAGAATTCAAAACTTTAAATCCAGGGAATAGTAATAAAGACAATCCTGGCAAATACATGAATCATTACATAAATAGGTCAACAAACTTAACATGTCATTAAGGATAAAATATTTTTATGGCATAGCTGTTACAGTTTTAAACTGTAAAACAGTTTTAAGAATCTAAAACAGTTCACATCAAAACGTATTAGGCCCTGAAAATAAATAATAAAATGAATACAGATTTTGAATACCACCACTCACAATTCTATAAAAGTTTAAGCCCAAGCGCATGTCAATTCGTCAAGAAAGGATAAAATCATAAAATAAATTTGCAGGATTTTCACAATAAATGTTCCCCCTAAAAATTAATATGTAATAGTACTGTAAATAGAAAAATGAAAAACTAATAAAACTGGTAAAATTATAATGCAAATTAAAATATTAGCTTTTGAAAAATCTAGGTGGTTCGAGTCTTTTGCCTTGCCAACTCAACCCATAAGTTTGAATAAGCTTAAATTAAGAAAAGAAAAATGTTTCAATGTATTGAAGTCTTTAGTTCATTGTACATTGGCATTCATAGTCCTATACAAAAGCAAAGTTATAATGGGCACCAAGAATCAGGTGCAGCCAATGGAACTAGCATGGACTGACTTTCAATCACAGTAACTCTTATCCTTTCAAAGATGTTGGTCACAGATTTCAACAAACTTGTTTCTGTGTTTTTGTGTTTTTCTTTACAAAATAGAATCAATTCGTTCTTGTAATACACTGCTCCGTTTAATTTCCAGCTAAAATTTGTCCAAAGCAGAATAACAAGCGTAATCTGTATGTTTTCATCATCTATAGGCTTATTTATTAATCTTAAGGCACCGTTAGTCTGTAGAAGAAACATCTTCCTACCCTTTGGAATACTTATGATGTTGACGGTCGGCCCGTTGAAAGTCAATGGTTTACTTGACTTGGGAGGCCCATAAATGCTGTGACATTGCACTTTAGCCCCATTAGTATCCTGATAAAACAGCAAAATATTATCCTCAAAAACACAAACGGAATCAATAGGTAAATAACTCTGAAAATCAACGCAGCTAAATACACGTTCCGGCATTTTAGGCACAAATGTGGAACCAGTGATGTTGACAAAAACATCCTTAGATGATCCGATAAGTATATTTGAGGATCCACATAGCTTACGTATTGTGGATAATTTTTTATTGGCGTCAATTATCGCAATGTTTTTACTGTGACAGCGATGTGTTGTTTTCATTTCACAGACAGCTGACTCGCTTAAATAAACAAAACACAGGGTAGAATCTATTGATGCTAGCTCAATGTCACTGCAGCAGTTCAATTCTCGTTTGAGATTATTTGATTTCAAGTCAAAATCAAGCTTAAACGTACATTGACTATTTAATTCATATAAATGTAACTTCCCGTTGTTAACAAACGCCATGACATTCCTTTTCCCACTACAGTCTCTGTAAGGGATAACAAAGTTACTGGGGAATGAAGCAGATCTCCACTGGTACAATACAGCTTCATACACCAGATCGTGAGCTTCTACACAAGATAGTATCATAGGGTGTTTCAAAAGTTTCTCCAGATAACTTCGACTGGCTAAAAATGTTCTGGCTGTAGATAACAGTTCTACAAGATATTTCTTCCGGTCTAATATTTCGCTGGCGACGAGTAAACTGCTACTTTGTTGTACGCCTATGTCAGTATTTTTTTCTTCAATGCTTTCTTCTTTAGCTACAGAGTTCTTCTCAATTCCTGTTATTGGATCTCTACTAGATATTTGTAAACATGATTCTTCTAGTACCTTGTCTTTTATTTCATTTAGCTCATCAACCGTATAAGAAACCCAATCTATAATAGATTCTAAAACTAAGTCCTCTGTCCTTACGACCAAACTATCATCATCAATCAGAGAAATAAATCGCGGAAAAGAAAGTTCAAGGAATGTTTTAGTCGCACAAAATGTTTCAAAGTTTTCTTTCATGAATCTTAATGCCAGCAAAATTACGTTCTGTGCATTCAAAAGTTTTGCAATCTCATAGAACTCAACAAAATTATCCCGTGACATATTTTTCGAAACAAAACTTTCACATTCTTCTATAAGAAATGGTATATCCAACATATGAGAAGCTTGCCACACACTAATAATGTTGTCTATTGTCAGTCCATCAACACCTTTGTAAATTGCATTGATTATAACATCAAAAGTCTCTTTACTTATGTTCTTTAACTCAACACGTTCTTCTTTCTTTTCTCTGAAATCTGAACTTAACAAAGTCTTGAAAAAAGTAGAGCAGGCACTTAGAATAAATTTGTGACAGAAGTACTCTGAGCCATCAACCACAACTCTAAAGTCACTGAAGTTATCTCCCATCCATTCTTTACTCAGACATTCTTGTAGTCCACAAGCAAGTGTTGATTTGACCATCTTGTTTTCAAGTGAACGACAATAGACCTATGATTATCTGTAATATATATAATTTAGCTTTTAGCTTCAATTCGATACCAGCAACTTGTAATACTGTTGTAAGATAAAATCTGACACGAAATATCTTTTTCTAACTTTTAAACACTTATCATGTTTCTTTTATATTTCAGTCAATCTTTTAAAGAGCTAAAATCATTTTATGTTTTCACTCACATTATGAGCCCATGTAATATTTTCGTAGACCATTAGCCGTCACATCATTTTACAATACTCTGAGGGAGGGGGGCACTTGATATTTGGGGGGTGGGGCAGACTACATTTTCCGAGGGGCGGACACTGGTAAAAGAGATGCTTGGAAGAAACTGTGACCCCCTACCAAACACACACACAAGCAACAACACATTTGATTCTACAATAAAACAAGTATAAAAACCTTTATAATAATAAGCTTTTAAATGCATAGTAAGCAAGAAAATAAAGAAGGCCTATTAATTTTGGTTTTGTTTATTTTTAATTTATATATCGATATAAGTTTAAAAAAACACAGTATCTTATATATTTTTAAATGCGGTTAATTTTTATTAAGCTTACACTCTCACGACTAAATAATAATCATTAAAAAAGTTTTTAAAAACCCACGTTTTCTGATTGAACTAAAAAGTAGAAAATAAATACTATACATCACAATAATGCAAGCGATCACTCTACTATAAGCTATCAAAAACGTGGGTCGCCGAAGTAAAAGTTATATTACTATTGATTAGATAATACTATTGACTTTTATTAGGGAGCTTGTAGAGAGTCAACAGTATTAGAAACTGTAAGAAAATCACGGCGCCCCACGTTTTTGATAGCTTATAGTAGAGTGATCGCCTGCATTATTGTGATGTATAGTATTTATTTTCTACTTTTTAGTTCAATCAGAAAACGTGGGTTTTTAAAAAACTTTTTTAATGATTATTATTTTCTACTTTTTAGTGTTTGTCTGTTTGTTTGCATGTAAATCTTGCTATCGATTTTATCTTTTCACTTTTTTTTTTGGGTAAACGAAGACAACTCGTAAAAAGACAACTCGTAAAAAGACAACTCGTAAAAAACACGTTGTGTGAATACGTTACTGACTAGAACACATAGATTTGAACCCGTGTCGAGTGGGATAGCAATCGTGTGCCCAACCACTCGACCATATCGTCTCCCCCATACTGGCCACCAGTTGTTACGTTATGGTTGTTTGTACACAAACACAGCGTGACAACTACTCAGTAAGCAAAAAGAGGGGGAGTGCCGAACCTTGTTTTCATCAAATTACAGTTACTGGGTAATGTCCCTTTTCCCCCACGTTTTTTGGTACAATTATATAGCGGTCTAAAATGATCAATAAAATGTTTCCATGGATTAATTTAGTAATAAAAACAATAGAATATTCAATTGTCATCCAAAACAAAGCTTCCCTGAAAATTTCAGCGCGCTAGCTAACTGGGAAGTGCCAGAAATTTCGATCGCAAGATTGGATTGGAAAGACAAACAAACACACAGAGAAAGCAAGTTAAAGATAATAATCATTAAAAAAGTTTTAAAAAACCCACGTTTTCTGATTGAACTAAAAAGTAGAAAATAAATACTATACATACAATAATGCAAGCGATCACTCTACTATAAGCTATCAAAAACGTGGGGCGCCGTGATTTTCTTACAGTTTCTAATACTGTTGACTCTCTACAAGCTCCCTAATAAAAGTCAATAGTATTATCTAATCAATAGTAATATAACTTTTACTTCGGCGACCCACGTTTTTGATAGCTTATAGTAGAGTGATCGCTTGCATTATTGTATGTATAGTATTTATTTTCTACTTTTTAGTTCAATCAGAAAACGTGGGTTTTTTAAAACTTTTTTAATGATTATTATTTTCTACTTTTTAGTCTTTGTCTGTTTGTTTGCATTAAAATCTTGCTATCGATTTTATCTTTTCACTTTTTTTTTGGGTAAACGAAGACAACTCGTAAAAAGACAACTCGTAAAAAGACAACTCGTAAAAAGACAACTCGTAAAAAACATGTTGTTTGAATACGTTACTGACTAGAACACATAGATTTGAACCCGTGTCGAGTGGGATAGCAATCGTGTGCCCAACCACTCGACCATATCGTCTCCCCCAAACTGGCCTACCTCCTGTAAGTTTAAACTCGGTTCAAGCTAAATTCTCTGCCCCTAAGCCTGTGGCGACATGTGATCGTTCGCTTCACTGCGCGCGAGGTACGCGTCGCTGGTTTTTTTTCTAATGGCTAGCAGAGGATAATTATATATATAGATTATATAGCGGTCTAAAATGCTCAATACAATGTTTCCATTGATCAATTTAGTAATAATAACAATTGAATATTCAATGGTCATCCAAAAGAAAGCTTCCCTGAAAATTTCAGCGCGCTAGCTAACTGGGAAGTGCCAGAAATTTCGATCGCAAGATTTGATTGGAAAGACAAACAAACACACAAACAGAGAAAGCAAGTTAAAGAAAACGTGGGAAAAACGTGGGAAAATAGTCGCTTTAAACACGAGGAGTAACTCTAACGACAATTATCTGCCGCTTACTCAACTACATGATCGGTTTGCAGGTATGAAATGAAACCATCCTTGATTATAGCCTACAGTCCACCAGAGCTACATATTAATTGTTTATCTCCCCTTTTGATGTATGTAATCATTAAATTATCTTTTATGATTAATTTAATATCTGAATAGATTACAATTAGATATTTTTACGTTGTCTTTGAATAGGAATATGTAAAGGCTGAAAGAAATCGCTGCATTAGACGTGGGTCAAAACTGACTTTCAAATTTGGCCATAAACCCACTATTATAGCCAATGTGAACTGAGTTAAAGTTGAAATAAAACAAATATTTCAAAAGACCTTAATATGCTTTAAATTGCACACAAAAAAAAATAAGAATAAAAACTTGATTTTTTTTAACAAAAGCACTGACACTAAAGTCTGCAAGAGGCTCCACAAGCAAGTTTGCATATAGTTTCAATATATAGGTTTTTTTTATATTGGTTTTATTTTATAGTTTTTAATAATTGTGACACTTCTAAATCAAAATACATGTAGTAAGACGATATACACGTTTTAAAAAAAACCAATTAGCAGGCCTACTTTATTTTATCTTTTGGCATTTATTTCGATCCTAATGAAGTTGGCAATTCATAAGACTAAAAATGTTGCTTTAAAACCCATCTCCAACAGACAATCATCTCTCATTTTTAGCCCAAGTGCGGTCGTGTCCAACCAACCATTCGCGACCAACTGTACAACACGTCTGCTAGTACTTACTTCTGTTATCTCTCCCTTTTGTTGTTTACTTTAGTAATTTTAAATTAAAGTTTTAATGACGGATTTAATATGCAATGCGATTTTTAAATATATAATTAAAGGCGAACGTATCTGAAAATTTCGAACGAAATTGTTGGATTGAAAGTGTGTCAAAATTTAATTATAAGATTTGCCACAAACCTACCAAACAAAAAAAACAAAACATTTTTAACTAGATCAAAGCTTAATGAAAATTGGATATTACAAAAGGAATCACGTCCTGATAGAAAATAAAATTTATTAAAGTTTCGTTTAAAATAAATGTGTAAAATTTGATTATGTGTGCAACCAACAACAACAATAATAATAACAATGATAAACGCCAAAAGCATAATTATATAATATTACTCTTTACTACATCCACCAACATATAACGCAACATTAAAAAAATGCAAAACATCCCTACCCCAGTAATTCGTCTAATATTTGTGCATTCATTAATTTTAATATTTTCACATTTTTACTAAATACTTATGATGAGATGTTATTTTAAAAAACACAAGTTAAAAACAAACCAAAGTCTAATTTTAACATTCCATTAAAAAATATTAGCATAAACATGGGGAAAAATCATAAATACCTCTTTAAAGTAGATAATGTGTATGACTTCAAAATATTTACAATACGCCACGTGTAAAATAACATTATTATGAGAAAATGCTACAAATTCTAGTAAAACACAACTACGGGTATCTCCGATTAACAGAAATTTCAGTTTCAGACTAAAAAAAAAACATCTTGCAGAGTGAGAGGACATGACGAATGCTTTCACTTTTAGCATTCAATTTATGAATTAATTAAATAAATGCAGTAAATTCTGTTTCATGTGGTAAAATATTTCGTTATATTTAAATTTACTTAAATCGAGTAACTTGTGTTTTTTTAGCATTCACTAAGTCATTTACTGTACAGTCAGGTTAGAGGAGTCCATATTAATGTAAACTATTGAAGACGATTTAATTTATCCCGGATTTCAACACTAAAAATACTAATAGTTATTCTAATTAGAATGATTCTTGGGGAAATAGTTTTCAAAATTTTGTAATTGTAATTTAAAAGAAAGTCTTATTCTAATTATGTCGAAACGATTTCAAAGGATAAATAAATAACAAAGTTAGAGCGTGCACATGAGAAGAAGTTAGGGATAATCATCAATCCTACAAGATCCATTTTACAAGATTTTTATTTAACTATCTTGTCTTTTGTCGATTGTTCATCAAGGAATCTGACAATAAACGAGTCTAATAGATGTAGGCCTATCTACAAAAACAATACAATTGTTATATATTCAAATGTCAAGTTTATTTTTAAACATCCATACGGATTATGCATACGTAAAATGGGGAGATAACCAACGAGCTATGAGTTGATATCCCTTTTATTCGTATTTTGAATGTAAACATAACACATTACGGCTGAGTGAGCCAAGATTCTGGTATGACCAATGGAACTAAATTGGATTCACTTTCAATTTCAACAACGTTTATCCTTCCAATAATGCCCGGTAAAGATTTCACCAAACTTGAGTCAACATCTTCTGGCTTTTTTGAACAAAATAAAGTTAGCTCTTTTTTATAATATACGGCTCCGTTTAGGATCCACTCAAAATTATTCCATAGTTGAGAAACAAATGTAAATTCTATTTTAGAATCATCTGTCACGTGTACTGATCTAAGAGCACCATTTTTCTGTAGAATAAAAGTCTTTCTGGCTCCAGTTGAAAAACTTTTAATGTGATTGGCTGGGCCTTCAAAGTTTACATCCTGAGTTGACTTTGTGTAAATGTTGTAACAATGTACTTTAACACTGGGTTTAGAATTATTATAACTGTTAGAAAAGAATAGAATGTTATCTTGAAAAACACATACAGATTCATAACTGGAATTGTGCACATATTGTAAGCAATTTATTGCATTTGCAGTAGTATTTTGTTTTGTACATTTTTTATCGGTAATGTCAATAAAAACACCACGGTGTGAAACTAGCTCATTTCGAGAATATTCACAAATCGTATAAATTTTAGAAACTTCTTTTTTTGAATCAATTGTTGTGATATGTTGATGTGTTTTTGAATATCTCGATGAACGACAAAATTCACACTCGCTCTCACAGCTAACACTAAAACAACAAAGAGTGGAGTCAAAGGATGCTAAGCCGCCAACTACCATCAAATCAATCGTAATCGGGGACGTATATTGCCTGTTTAATTCAAAGCAATGTAATTTCTGACTTTTCACGAAAACCATAACATTTCGTTTGCCGCTACAGTTTCTATGAGGGATGAAAAAGTTAGTTGGGAAAGAAACAGATCTCGATTGATACAACAAAGCTTCATAAACTATTTCATGGGCTTCATCAAAAGACTTTATCAACGGGTGAATCAGAATTCTCTCGAGATAACTTCGACTGGCTAAAAATGTTCTGGCTGTAGATAAAAGTCCAACGATACATTCCTTTCTGTCTAACCTATCCTTGTTTGCAATGCTTGTTCTATCGCCTTTGGTTTCATTGTCTGAGTTCTTTTGGACGTCTGCTTCAAACTGATCTTGAACCCCACAATCGGTTTTATTAAAAGTAGTTTTTGAATTCTCTTCTTCTGATGAAGTATCCTGGAAATCCATATCTTTCCCTTGACTTGATTTCTTATGTACAGGCTCATACAAAACCCATTTTATGATTGATTCTAAAACTAAGTCTTCTGAATTTACATTCAAACTGTCATCATCAATCAAGGAAAACAACAATGGAAAAGAAAGCTCCAGAAAGGTTTCAGTATTTTGAAAATGTTCAAAATGTTTCTTCATAAATCCAATCGAAAAATTAATAACGGTCTCTGACTGCAGAAGCTTTGCCATATGATAATATGTAATATAATTATCCAAGGACATATTTTCCATTACAAATATCTCACATTCTTGAATAAGAAATGAAATATCTAGTAGGTGCACTGCCTGCCATAGATTCAGGACATTGTCCATTGTAAGACCATCTACACCTTTATAAATAGAATTGATAATAACATCAAAAGTCTCTTTACTCATGTCATGCAACTTAACCCTCTCTTCCTGCTTTTCTCTTAAATTTGTTCGAAAAAGACCTCTAAAAAACGAGGAGCAGGCACTTAGAATAAATTTGTGACAGAAATACTCTGAGCCATCAACCACAACTCTAAAGTCCCTGAAGTTATCTCCCATCCATTCTTTACTCAAACATTCCTGTAGTCCACATGCAAGGCTTGACTTCACCATCTTGTTGAGATCTATGGAAAGAAATTTTTGTTTTTTTCTCCTGGTGGTAAAATAACTATAAACCAAAACAAAAATAATTTCGTACTTGTTAAATAGCAGAAATTAATACTATTACTTGCCCTTTTTTAAAATTATGTATATACATATACACATCTAAATTTATGGCGTAATACATAATAGTCGAAATAATAGTCGAAAAGTTCAAAAAGGCGAAATTAACAAAAAGATACAAGTCTGATCCAACCTTGTATACACTCGATCTATATGAAAGAAGAGGTGCTGACCTTAGGCTAATTTGCCTGGCATGAACTCAAGTGACTACTCGTCCATGACAGTGCATATTTATATGTATATATATATATATATATATATATATATATATATATATATATATATATATAGTAAAAACATTGTAAATATATATATATATATATATATATATATATATTATAATATATATATATTGTATATATATTAAAATATATATTAATATACATTATATATATATATATATATATATATATATATATATATATATATATATATATATATATTAATGGTATATATATTAAAATATATATTAATATACATTTTATATATATAAATAAATAAATATATACAGCATATACTAATTTCATCATCCACCCAAATACCATTAATAATAAGATGTAGCTGACGAACTGACCTATTTTTTTTCACCTAAACCGATTACACCTTTAAAATAAATCTGAATTTATGCGTTTTATAAAGATTTTCACTATACAATATATTACATTAAATAAAAAATATTTGTAGTTTCTGTTGGTTTATTTTTAAAGTGAATTAAAGTTATTTTATAAGATTAAATTGATTAGTTTTAATTATAGATACAAATAAACTACTAGATCTAAAACTGCCATCTTGACTTTACTGAATTTTATTTTTAATACTACTGTAATTTCTAAAGAAGTCCAAGCGGACATTAAATCTATCCAGATAATTAACAACATGTTGAAAAGAATATATAATAATAATTATAATAAAACTGCCGCACTGAAAATAGACAATTTAGTTTGAAACTACTTACATGTGTTCAGCTATTCCGAAATGATAGCTTAAGGGCGTAGTCAGAATTATAATTATTTCGGAAATATCCGATTTTAGCAACAGCTATTTCCCCCTAACTAGTCTAACTGCTTCTTGCCAAGAGTAAAAAAAGTTGTAAAACCGACAATCTCTCTGTACAGTAAAAAATAATAATGCTGAGGAAAAATGACGCAAACTATTTTGTCTCATATTACCTCTTTGGAAGTTCTGTGTGATTATATTTTATGCATCTTTTTCTTTCACTTTCATTTCATTGCCTTTTTTAATACAATGGAAGCAGCCTTGAATAGTCAGAATAGTCTCGAATTTTTCGAATGGTGTATAAATACTTTTTAAATCGTGTGCAGTGTTCTAAAAATACTAGCCATCGTTACCTGTTACACGTGAATTATAGGCCTATATATTTTAATGTTATACTTGTTTGACAAAAATAATTTATAAACTAGTTATTGGTCAAAACGCAATGTGCTTTACTACACGTTTAACTATATTAGTGACAAAGCAAAGAAATGACTAAATAGCTAAAAATCCACACATTTGAAATAACATAAGCTGCCAATACCTATAAAAAAAATTAAAACCGAATTATATACATTAGTCAACACAACACCATATTACACCTACTGATTAGGAGACTTAAGTGATGCTGTTCATGAGTATTTATGTTGCTTTTTGTTAAAGAAATATTTTTTTTAGTTTTGGCCGAGAAAATTGTATAAATTTCATTGCGTAAGTCTTGATAAGTAGATCTATAGATCTAAATTAAATTTGAACGAAATAGTTTATTTCTTCATATTCTAAAATTAGAAGATGTGGGAATCTTATTGAAGATAAAGTCATTAGTATTGTGTGTCATTTACTACATTTCATGTTTAATTTTATCTTTGTACTAAAATCAATGACGCCATTAGTGTTGTGTACTTTCCGTAGTTTAAACATATAACATGAGACGTTAATTGTTTTTGTGTTATTTGTATCTGCTCTAGAGCGTTCTTGTCATTACCGTTAACATTTTTTCGGTTGCATAATTAAAATGTTTTTTACATTCGAGTATGCCTTTATTTTTATTTTTATTCTTTAGATAAAATTTAATTTATACATTTAATACATCCAACATATTATTTTTAACCAAAGTCCGTATCATTTAGGTAACTGAAAATACTGAGCTTATAGCTTCGGAAAATATATGCGGGCAGAAAGAGAAGATATAGCAGAATGTTAGATTCCTTTTACTCAAAACACATATTGTTTCAGTTATCATTATCAACAACTAAAAGCAGAAACATTTAATATACATGGGTTTTCAATGGCAAGCTTATTTATTTGCAATATAATAGCAAGGAATAAAGAAATAAAAACAACAGCATACTGTATTCGATAACACAAAATTTGCAGGGATAATGTTTAACAACGCAATAAGCTAACCACATTTAACACATTTTGCCTATATAACACACAAATAATCTAACTGTTGATTACTTGATAGGCCTACTGCTTAGCTAAACCGTTTGATTTTCGTTTATATTTGAAAGCCTTATAAAAATATTTATTTATTCAAATAAGTTACATTAGTAACATTATTCAAAACTCATTTTCAATGTACATTGAACACTTTTAAAAAAAGAAAAAACCTTTTAATTCTGATAATTGCAACCTAATAAATGTAGTACACGAATCAAGTATAGAAGATTTAGCAACCAATTCCAATGGTACCTGTTTTATTTTGTCAGTAGGTTAACCGTAAGTTTTAGGTCACGTAGGCCCGCTATAGGCGAGAGAAAAATTGTGATCGTAGGATATCGGTTTTACAACGACCATGTTTAAATATGTCACCTAATTCTTTATATTATGCTAAAGGCTATATTGAAATATACATATATATTAGCCTATGTTTGCGAAAATCGTGCATAACATAGCAAATAATAAGAACAATATTTTTTTAAACATTTAGTGTGAAATGTCTAATTTTGCGTGTGGGGAAAATTATTAATTCACGCCACATTCATAAACTGAAGCCTTTGAATAGCCACAATAAAAAAAGTTTTTTCGGAAGCATTTTGTACACACACATTTGATTCCGGGGTCGTTTATAAAAGACATATTTGTGTAACAAGAGACGCCATAAGGCTCACAATTGGTGTACAAATTGTGACATTTGTGGACAAACCCTTCAATATCATTTTCACAGCAGAACTGCATTGTATTTTCAAGATCTACATAATGCTAATAATTATAGTGGATTATGTATGCTGGCCTTCTATGCAGTCCATTATTAACAAACGTTATGGGTATACGGAATATGGTTCCACAGATGCTCACAATATTGAATATTATGTTCATACAAGTAGGCTACTGCAGCAATATAAAGACACTAGTAGTTAGTACGTGTAGGGGTAGTCTAGATAAGTTGGACATGCAGCAACTCTCTGAATTACATTATTTTAGTACAAATATATTTTTTTAAAATGCATTGCAAATTTTAGAAATTAAGTTTCAGTTGTAATGACCTGTAAATGAAAAAGAGGTCAGGAGACGTGACGTGGAAGAAGACACATCAAGCAGATTGGATATACCTTGGGACAGTTGGAGAGAATAGCTCAGATTAGAGATGTCTGGAAAGCTCTTGTCGACAGCCTATGTACCACGACGGGCAGCAGGCTAGCCAACCTATAAAGTTATATAGTACAATAAAGCAAAGATCAGTGTAACATATACTTATACATACTTAATGCATGCGTGATCCATTTTTTAAAAATTGCAATCCATGCTTAAACATCCAGGGAAATAAAAGACATCAGTGTTGCAATTAGGAGCACCATGATTCTGGCACAATCAAAGGAACTACTTTTGATTGACTCTGTATTTCAACAGCTCTGATCTTTTCAAAAAGCCCAGGCACAGACGTTAGAAAACTTTTCCCATCGGTTGGCTTTGCCGAACAAAATAAGATTAATTCCTTTTTGAAATATACTGCTCCTTTTAATATCCAGTCAAAGTTGTTCCAAAGTTGAATAATAAATGTGAACTGAATTTTATTATCACCGGTTGTTTCTATGGATTTTAAAGATCCGTTTGTATAAAGGATAAAAGTTTTCCTGCCTTTTTGAATGCTTATGATATCTTTCGTGGGACCCTTTATTTTTATATCTTGATTCAACCTAGAGTAGAGATTGCTACAATGTACGTATGACTGCTCATATCCATCGCGAAATATTAAGATAGTATCTTGATAAGCAACTTGAGTGACGTTTGCTTCGTTCCCCAAATGAACCCAGTTTGAAAAAGTATCTTGTGAACTGTGTGATTGAACTGGATTATTAGTTATAATAACAAACGTACCATTTAGTGAAGTTAATTGTACACTAAACCTTCCACACAATTTACCAATAATTGTTGTACTTTTTGATGGATTAATTATTGCAATATTTTTTCTTTCACAATTGTGAGTTTCCAATGTCAATTTACTAAAATCACACTCAGATACATTTCTATTTGAATAAATAACACAAAGAGTTGATTCAATGGAAGCTAAAGCACAGAAGCTTTTAAAATCGTAAATATACAATTCAAGTTTACAAATACCTTCACTGTTTAGGTCAAATAAATAGATTTCTCCATTGCAAATGTATGCCATGACATTTCGTTTACCATTACAGTTTCTATAAGGGATGACAAAGTTACTAGGAAAAGAAACAGATCTCCATTGGTACAACAAAGCGTCATAAACTATTTCATGAGCTTCGTCACAAGATTTTATCAAAGGGTGAATCAGTAAATTCTCGAGATAACTTCGACTGGCTAAAAATGTTCTGGCTGTAGATAACAGTTCTACAAGACACCTTTTCCTGTCTATCTCCTTGTTATCTTCTCCATTAATCAACTTCTCCTGGCTCTTATAGTTCTGTATTTCATCAGTTTCTTCTATAGCTGTTACTTGTGTGTTGTTTGTTTCACTGTCACTGTCTTCTAGGTTAGGTGGTTTTTGTTTAACATAAGAAACCCAGTTAATGATCGATTCTAAAACTAAATCTTCGGATTTTACTTTAAGGCGATCATCATCCACAAAGGAAAACAACATTGGAAAAGAAAGTTCTAGAAATGTCTCAGTCACACAAAAAGGTTCAAAATTTTCTTTCATGAATCCAATTGTAAACTTAATGACATTCTCTGAATGTAAAAGTTTTGCCATTGAATAATATTTAATGTAATTCTCTAATGACATATTTTCCATCACAAACTGCTCACATTCTTCTATAAGAAATGGTATATCCAACAAATGAGAAGCTTGCCACACACTAATTATGTTGTCTAGTGTCAGTCCATCAACACCTTTGTAAATTGCATTGATAATAACATCAAAAGTCTCTTTACTCATGTTCTTTAACTCAACACGTTCCTCTTTATTTTCTTTAAAATCCGATCCCAGCAAAGTCTTAAAGAAAGTGGAGCAGGCACTTAGAATAAATTTGTGACAGAAATACTCTGAGCCATCAACCACAACTCTAAAGTCCCTGAAGTTATCTCCCATCCATTCTTTACTCAAACATTCTTGTAGTCCACAAGCAAGGGTTGACTTCACCATCTTGTTGAGATTATATCTATATAGAAAGAAATACTTGTTAGAAAAAGGAATACATTTTTATAAAAAAATTAAAACTTACTAACAAAGAATTAAATATTTTTTTTTATAAATACAAAAATCACTCTTTGAAAAGAAATAAGTTACTGCCAGTATGTTAAAGATTCAGTGATTATTAGTAGTAAACTGCTATGTGTATGTGGTATATCTAACACAGGTGAAGACATGAGAGAGCTGTTTTCTACCTAAGACTTCTTAGAGCATTCTCAGGACAAAGATGACAAACATTTTATTCATCTTAAAATAGGGTAAACAAACTGTTCCAAATCAAACAAAACACTTGCCTTTAAGACGTATGTACTTGATGGTGACAAAAGCTATACTCAAAACAGCTAATTTTATGTAATTCCATTCATTTTCATGAATATTGTGTTTATAGAAAGTCTATGCAATCCTACTCCTGATCACAACAAAGGCAGCTATAACAAAGATGCGCCTTGAACAATTTTTTCCTTATGTTAACATACATATTTTGTGGTGTCAGCTTCAAGTTCACCCATTGAGTTTTTAATAATAGTTTTTTCTGTTTTCTTTAGTGGAAGGAGTTCTATTTAATTTAATTGACTCTACATAGTCATAAATTATCAACTATAGTTTATGAAGTCATTGCCCTATACATTTCCATCTTCTCTGCTCCATGTCATCCCCAGCAGTATGTTTACAGATCACTTGTAATTCAGCCAATATGGAATATTTTTCTACACTAAGAAAGTTAATGATGAAACTAATGAACAGGCTGGGCTTTCAGTATCGCTCAACCTTCAGTACAAAGTTTAATTCATCAGTACAACAAACATTTGCTGTCAATGACAGTTCTCTGCAACTTGCTGTAAATTGCTCTGATAGCGTTTCTTTTATTTTCAAGTAGTTTTTTAATTGTATTTTTAAATTTATCAACTATTGAACTATTTGCCTATTCACAGTGTAATGAAGGTAAGCAATAAGATGTATTAGGCCCTTGAGAGTAAAAAGCTATTCACTTGACTCACTGTAGTTTTATATTGATGCTCAAAAAATTAATGGTTGGAGGTATATTAGGTTGGGCTACATCCATTGTTATTTGTACACAATTTCAACACATTTCTTTTTCTCTTTATATCTAAAAATGTGATGCAGGCTATAGACCTTGGTAGATTACCTTTGATTTTCTCTATTTTTACTTTTCCTAAACTACTTAATTTATAAAGCTTGAATTAATAAGCAGAGAAACTATTATTCATTATTTCTTATAACATATGATAAGGTTTTTACAGTAGTTTCTCAAGTTGATATGTGGATGTAGCTAGTAATTTAAAAGAAAAAAATATATTCCTATTAGGAATATATTTTTATTTTTTTATTTACAGTACAGTGAAATCATTTTAGTATATATTTTATTTAAGTTTTTCTTATTCTTATTTTGATTGGATCTTCTTTTATTGTGATCCATGAGTTTTGGTACTATCTACAAAAACTGAGACATAACATCATGATATATACAATAAAAACCTTATACTCTAAGGGAATATCGAGTATTAAGAGGACAGTAATGTAAGGTAATTATATTATGGTTCAACTCCCAATATAACTTAAATATTAGACCCCAACTATTATATGTAGTCAAATCAGATAGAATTATTGCTAAAAATGTGTTAGAGAAAATTTAGGCCTTCTAAATTCTACTGGTGAAAAGTGTGTATTTTGTGTATTTTTAATAGAGAAATGTAGAGAGTAAATTTTAATTACATAGGGCTATTTCCTCAAGAAATTTTTAAAGTAACACTCATATAATAGTAAGTTTAATGAGGTACTTTTTTTGGATTTTCCATTTTGTTTTAAACTAATTTAATAACCAGTTTTTAGAGTTCAATATTTTTTTCTTTTAAAATGATAAATAATAAAGGTCTATTTAAAAAAAAAAATGAACAATAAAAAATGTTTTAACAGTCAATGTTGATGACAATCTTTTTTCCAAATAATAACAAATATTTAAAATTTTATTGATGAAATTGAACAGTTCAAAAAGCATTAGTACATCTATTAATTTAATTTTTGGCAAGCAGTAGAGCTAAGTAAATTCAGTAATTGCATTTTTTGGTATTTTAACTGTAAACCATATCTAGCCTACATTACAAGTTTATGTTAAAAAAAGAAAGCAATATTTGTTTTCTAACAAGACTAGACTACCATAACGTAAATCTTATTTAAAAACCTATACATTCAATAATAATTCAGTGACATCAATAAGCAAAAACATAAAAAGGATGCACATTATAATAATTACTGACACAATAACCCGTAATGCTGATTTGCATCTCTTCATGATACAAATATTTAACTTTAACAAGACAAATATCTCTGGGAACATAAGCAACATTCTTGGCTCTCTTCTTATTTGAGCACTTGTTTAAAGTTACTAGTTAACAAAGTTTGCCTAAGCTTACAAACTTTGTTTAATGACAACTCAGGGTATGCATATCAAGAGATTGTATCCTCTAGTTAAAACAGTTTCAAATTAACAATAATAACCTTAAAAAAAACTATAACAAAAAACTAGCATCAAACTTGGGATTATATTAGTTTTGAGCACCAAGATTCTGAGACCACTAATGGAACTATATTTGAGTCGCTGTCTACTTCAATAACTCTTATGCACTCAAAAATCCCAGGTACAGATTTTAACAAACTAAGGCGCAAAAATGAGTATTTAGAAGAAAACAGCAATAACTCATCTTTGTAACATACTGCTCCAAGTAAGATCTTATTTAAACTGGTCCAAAGCTGAGTAACAAGCTTAAAACTAATTGTACTGTTTTTAGCAATTTCTACCTCTTTTAAAGTACCACTTTGTAAAAGAATATACACTTGCCTTCCTTTTTGAATTGTTATAATTGTGTTTACTTGGCTGTCAAAGTCGATTTCCTGAGAAGACTTTGTAGACATATTGCAACATTGTACTTTTGAAGTACCATTTTTGTTATAAAATATCAAAATGTAATCTTGAAAAACACATACTGAACTTACAGGTAATGAGAACTTAAAGTCAACACAGCTAAAAGCACCATCTTCCATTATTGTTTTAAATATACAATCACTAACAGCAACAAAATCTCTATTTACTGATACTATTTCAAGTGGAGACTCTCCACAAAATGTCTTAAGTGTGGATACCTTCTTATTTTCATCAATAATTGCAAGATTTTTATAACAGCAAAGGTGATTTCTTTTACTGAATTCACAATTGACTTTACCAGTGTTTGAATACACAAAACAAAGTGAGGACTCAATTGATGCTAGCACCATGCTTCTGTGACCATCTTTTGAAGCATTATCCCAACAAGTACCTAACACTAAACCCAAATCAAGCTCAAATGTTCTTAAACTCTCTACATCAAGCAAGTTCAGTTTGTTTTTGTGAAAATATGCCATGACATTTCGTTTACCGCTGCATTTTCTATATGGGATCACTAAGTTACGGGAATAAGAAACAGATGTCCATTGGTACAACAAAGCTTCGTACACAATCTTAAGAGCTTTCTCATTCTCCCTTATCAATGGATTTATTAAAAGGTTTTCGAGGTAGCTTCGACTGGCTAAAAATGGTCTGGCCATTGTCAACAATCCAACAAGATACTGCTTTCTGTCCATCATTTCCTTGTTTGAGTCTAATTTGGAGTTAGCAGTTTTATCCAGCTGATTGTATATAGATAAATCACACTCAGTATTCTCCTTGCTTGCAAAATCAGATGATGATGTCACTAAATTATCTTTACCTGAGTCTTTTGTTTGGTAGCTCTTGTAATTTATATACGAGACCCAATTAATGATGGAATCTAAAACAACATCTTCAGACAACACATTAAGACAATCATCATCAATCAAATAAAGTAATACAGAGTGCTTTAATTCAAGAAAGGTATCGGTTTCAATAAATTGCTCATAATGTTTTTTTATGAAGTCTGTTGCTAAAGAAATCACACTTTTTGAGTTCAAAAGCGTTGCAATTTCATAAAATGTAACAAAATTATCTTGGGACATATTTTCCAAAATAAATCTTTCACATTCTTCAATAAGAAATGGTATATGCAACATATGAGTAGCTTGCCACACACTAATGATGTTGTCTTTTGTCAGATCATCAACACCTTTGTAAATTGCATTGATTATAACATCAAAAGTCTCTTTACTCATGTTCTTTAACTCAACACATTCTTCTTTCTTTTCTCTGAAATCCGAACTCAACAAAGTCTTAAAGAAAGTTGAGCAGGCACTTAGAATAAACTTGTGACAGAAATACTGTGAGCCATCAACCACAACTCTAAAGTCACTGAAGTTATCTCCCATCCATTCTTTACTCAAACATTCTTGTAGTCCACAAGCAAGGATTGATTTGACCATCCTGTTATCAATACAATGTTAAAACAACCTGTAAAGTTTCACAAATTATTTTAACCTAAACAGCAATATTCTCTAATGTGGTTGTTTGTTTAACGTATGTATTTAGGTATAATTGATCATAAAATGTGTCAGGTAGATGTTAATTATGATAGTATATTTATATGAGTAAATTTAAAATACAAACAAGTCTTAATATCTGGCTAACTTAACATGGAACTTTAATTATAAAGTTAGTAATATCAGTTATTTCCCCTTAATTACAAACATTGCTGTTGCATGGATTTGAAGTTTTACACTGCAATAGTTTTTAGTTCACTTACTCAAGACATCTTACTTGTGAGACATTACATTTACAAAGAATGCTTTTAACTATAGGGATAGCTGCAAATACTTTTCACTATGATCAGAAACCATGAACATTGTGGTTAATGCCTACCTTTATTTCAGAATTGAAATTTTACTTTAACATTATAACTATAAGTTACTATAACTGGCTTCATTTTATTTTTTTGACTAAGGATTAATATTAATTTTATGTTAATATTTTTAAAACAATTATGTTGAATAGATCATGTTTTAATTTTAAGTTTTATTTTCTATCTAAAATGAAAAACTGAACAGGTTATTAATTTTTTGCCTGATTACAATGTTTTTTTAGGAGTAAATATTAAGTGGGGAGTTCAATGACCCAATACACAAGAATACTGGTTATTTAATTAATAATATAGACTATAGGCCTAGTGCTTTTAATTAAAATTCAAAAAGATTTTAATATCAATTTAATTGACATTATGGTTGGTAGTTTTAGTAAATGTGTACTTCCTGCTTTAGCTAATAGCTACACGTTAAGAATTTAATATTAATAATACTAAGAATTGAATGATACTATTAGTTCCTAGTTTCTAAGCAAGAATATAGACAATGATTGGAGTTTTTACTACTTAATAGGTAGGGCTTGGGTCAGAAAACCAGCTAAAAGTAACTTTGATACAGTCCTCAGTGGATAATAATTTTATTATGTTCTACTATATACACACAAGGACGGCGGGGGGTCGTGTTGTAGAGTACTCTACCGCTAGCCAGATTGTCCAGAGTTCAGATCTCACCCTATATCTCAAGACTGCAAGGAACCCCTGAGTCTACCCTGCTCTGATGGGTACCTTAAGAAAAATAAAAGAGGCTGGGCCTAGTGCTGACCATACCACCCATACATATGCTAGGGTCAAGAAACATATGTACTCTATTTTATCTGATCGTTAGATCTGAAAGAGGTAAATACTAAATACACAAAAGCATCCTATTCCTAAAGACTATTTCTTTTAACTTTTAACTATCGAATTTTATAGTAAAACTAGCCAACTCATCAAGCATTGCTGTGATTTTGTCCTACTCACAAATTCGGGATGCTTGGTTGCATCTGATGAAAACATTAACATCGCTAATTTATAATTATTAGGCCTAGGCCTAATTATTAAAATTAACTATTTATTGAACAAAGTTTTAATACAATTATTAATTATATTTAGGGGCCTACCACTAATTATTCACTAATAATCAGAGTTTCTTCCAGGCATCTCTTCGGGGGGGGGGGGGGGGGGGGGAATTTATATAGTGTCCACCCCCTCCCCCCCCCCCCCCGAAAAAAAGTCTGGAAGAAACACTGCTAATAATATTATAGCACAGCATAAGGGCCTATTTCTACTCTATACTCTATAGTAGTCTATAGGGCACTATAGGCCTACTCTATTATTTATTATTTTATTGGTTAGGCCTACCCTCAGTACAAGTTACTCTCTCTAAAACTAAAACAAAGTCAAAGTAGTAGTAGGGCCTAATAAACTAAATTAAATATTAAATTATAATAAATAAGCCTAGTGAGTAAACTTCCCTATTTCTCAAAACAGCAAAATTTAACTTAGGTCTAGCCTACTAGATCTAGATCTAGATTTTTTTTACTTAGGCCTACTTACTTACAATACAAGTAGTAGGCCTACTTTAATTAAACTAACTAGGGCCTAGGCCTACCTAACTTACTACAGTCAACTTACTTTAGGCCTATTTATTTTTTATAATGAATGTTGTAGGCCTACTAAACTAGAAGATCTAGATTCTATATCTAGATCAGAATCTATAGATTTTAGAAACAGTGAATTTGTGTTTTAATTTGGTTTTGAATTTAAAAGTAATGACTTAACGGCACGGAGTTCAACTGAGTTGTTTCAGACTGTTTCAAACTCGTTCATATTTCTTAGAAATTGAGAGTGGCTTCCCTTGTAAATCTTCCCAAAATATAGTCTAGTAGTTCCTACACATAATTAGTGGCCAGATTCTCTTTGTGACGACTGCTTCAGCGGTTATTATTTGACTACCAATTTTTATTTATCTTTTATGTCCTGTATACTGTATAGTCTCAGAGGCGTAGCGATGGGGGGGGGGGGGCGCAGGGGGGACATATCTCCCCAGGCGCCGACCTTAGGGGGCGCCAAAATGGGTTGGAAAAAGTAATCGAAAGTTTGAGGGGGGGTGCAAATCGAAGTTTGAGGGGGTGTGCAAATCGAAAGTTTGAGGGGGGGGGGGTGCAAATCAAAAGTTTGAGAGGTGCAAATCGAAAGTTTGAGGGGGTGCAAATCGAAAGTTTGTCCCCGGGCGCCGGGAAGAGTCGCTACGCCTCTGTATAGTCTACCACTAGTTTGAATGTTATCGTTGAAAAATCCTAATAAAATCATTCTGTTTGTACTTTTGATAAAAATCAGTTTTTCTATTACTACATTAACTTCGATTCTTCTTCTTCGTTTAAAAGTGTATGTTCGATTGTATTTTCTTCAATACAATTTAGTGTTGACTGTTAACCTTTATGCGCCATATATGCCGTTGACTCCGTTGCATCCTTCTTTTCTTATGTGATTTGCTTCCATAGACTTTGCAGTGTTTCTTTCAGACGCTTTTCTCTCCGGCGGGGGGGGGGAGGAGGGGGGAATCATCGTGGGGTGGGGGAGGAGGGATACATTTTTCGGAGGGGTAGGACACTGGTAAAAGTATATATTTTCTATAAAAATTTCATTTCGTTCGGGGGGGGGGGGGGGAGGGAGGGCGGTAGACTTTCTTCGGGGGTGGGGGGAGGGCGGTAGACTTTCTTCGGGGGTGGGGGGGGGGGGGCGGCGCTCAGCCCCTTCGAGGAGATGCCTGGAAGAAACTCTGAGCCTTTGTTAATCCAAGAACAAACTCCAAAGCCGAAGTTGTTTGATTTTTCGAGTTTTCTCTCCTAGATGGTTGGCTGTCCCTAGCCCTAGCTAGCGAACCTTGGTTTAGCTACAATAACAACGAACTGAACCAACTCCATACAAATTTATTAATAACACAACAAAACAACATAGATCTAGTATGACTAAGAAAGAACAATACAATATTTTTGCAGTAGTTTATTAGTTTTATAGTTACATTAGGTCTCCAATAATTAAATAGGCGTATAGGCCTACTAAACATTAACGTTTTTATTTCAGCAAGCCTAAAGTACCTTTTTTGTCGTATATATATAACACAGATCTAATAAAGTTTACCTAATTGCTTTTCTTATTTAGTAATGTAAAATCATTCAGTTATGTGATCTTAAAGCAGTCGCATAGCATCAGTGGCGTCGCTAGGTCGGGTGTCACCCGGTGCGACACTTCGTTGTTTCACACCCCCCCCCAAAGAAACAAAGTATATATATATATATATATATATATATATATATGTGTGTGTGTGTGTGTGTGTGTATGTATATATGAAAAGCTCAAATTAAAATTTAGTGAACTAAAAAGGCAACGTGTATTTTAATTAATAAGTGATTATTTAAGAGTTACTTTCTTATAATTCTGTTCATTCCTGTTTACATCAACATACTAGATCTATACACATATGTCAAGGGTCCACACACCAGAAAAATCTAGCACACATTTAAAAATCAATAATACAATCAAATAGGTCTGCGTAATCATAGTATTAGCTTGTGCCATTGCAGACGGCAATGATTTTGGTAGTTGTCATTAAAATGTAATAGAATAAAAAAAAATTATAAAAATATTGTATTATAAAATAAACAAGGAATACTAATTCTGAAACTTAAAGCTTAATAAGTATCCAATGCAGATTATTGCTGCAGATACCTAAGATTTAATAAATATTGTACAAAAATTGTTTGAAAAAGCATGTTTCAAGAAAAAGAACTTTCAAACATTAAAACTTCAACTAAAAAATATATGGAAGGTTGAGCATCTTAAATAGGCCCTACAGCAGTGGTTCCCAACCTTTTTCGAGTGGCGACCCCTTTTATAAAAAGTAAGTGACCCGCGACCCCCATATAATTAAAAAGCCGAAATTAGTATGGGCATTAATAAGCACTAAAATAAGATTTTCTAGTAGACTTTCAATATGAACTACTCTTGATAACTGTTTTAATAGTATGAGTAAAATTGTATACTATTCACTAAACCTTCGTGGTTAATTTTTTAATTTAAAAAATTTTTTGTTAACGCCAACCTATTTCATTATAATTATCTTAATTTTGTTTTTAATCGAAGAATAGTGTTGAAAATTTATTATCGAAAAGTCAATCAATTTTACGTTTGGGTATGAATGATGAATACTACACCAAACTTGTGTCTGCAGTTTTTCATCTTACTCGGAATCATTCTGCAAATCAAAGAATTCATCTTGCAATTCATCGGGAATGCTGGCAACATCAAGGGAAGAAGAGAATGGGTAATGCGTAAATGCAGATTCTTCTTTTTTCAGCTCAGCGAAATAGCTTCTTTCAAAATTTTAATTATCTCACGGTCAGATTCATCTACCACACCGCAGAGTTTCTCAAATCTATATATATAAAGCAAAGTGGTCAGGTGCACTTCCCGGCGCCGCAGGCGCGTCAAATTTGGCACGATGGTGCCTTGGGGCGATAGAACACGAGGGCCGGTGACGGTTTGGAAAAAAGTCTACGGAGAGGGGGTCAAAACTGACCTTGACTGACCGGCGCCTTATATGGGCTATATTACGAAAAAAAATTCCTCCGACGACCCCCCTTGATATTTTGTGAGGTGGTAGAAGAACACCTAGGGGTGTCATAAAAAACTCGGCATGTCTGGGAAAACTTCGTAAAGCGGTCAAAACTGACCAGTTGTATTTCCCTAAATAATCTTTGTATTTTATGGGAAAAACAGAGGGTCATTTCAACGCAGACTTTAGGGTACTTAAGCTCAGTATATCTGGCTAATTTTTTGCATGCTCCTAGGTCAATGGCTTGACCTTTAGGGAAAACTGTTGGTTACACTCAAAGCCCTCGACGAGGGCTAAAAAGTAACCGCGAGAGAAATTCTCTTTATATGAGCTCTATTACGAAAAAACATTTCCTCCGACGACACCCCTTGATATTTTGTGAGGTGGTAGAAGAACACCTAGGGGTGTCACAAAAAACTCGGCATATCTGGGAAAACTTCGTAAAGCGGTCAAAACTGACCAGTTGTATTTCCCTAAATAATCTTTGTATTTTATGGGAAAAACAGAGGGTCATTTCAACGCAGACTTTAGGGTACTTAAGCTCAGTATATCTGGCTAATTTTTTGCATGCTCCTAGGTCAATGGCTTGACCTTTAGGGAAAACTGTTGGTTACACTCAAAGCCCTCGACGAGGGCTAAAAAGTAACCGCGAGTGAAATTCTCTTTATATGAGCTCTATTACGAAAAAACATTTCCTCCGACGACACCCCTTGATATTTTGTGAGGTGGTAGAATAACACCTAGGGGTGTCACAAAAAACTCGGCATATCTGGGAAAACTTCGTAAAGCGGTCAAAACTGACCAGTTGTATTTCCCTATATAATCTTTGTATTTTATGGGAAAAACAGGGAAATTTTAACACAATTTTTAGGTTACTTAACGTCTGTACATCATGCTAAGTTTTTGCATACACTACTATAGATGACTATGCCGTATGGAAAAACTGTTGGTCAGACTCAAAGCCCTCGACGAGGGCTAAAAGATGATCGTGAGTGAAGTTCTCCTTATATGAGATATATATATAAAAAAATTGACGAACGATCCATTTAATATTATATGACGTCGTAGACCAACCCTGGGGGGGGGGGGGGGGGGGTAAGAAAAAAAATGTATTCCCGTCGGAAACAGCCATTATAGTCGTTAAATATGTTCATATACCGTAATTTCTTATATAAGCATAGCAACTGTTCGTAAAAAAAAAGTAAACAAAGACATACGTCATACGTTCAGTTTTCAAGGGAGGTAACGTTTTTTAAATTATTATTTTTCAAATAATTGTATACTATTTTAAACAGAAACAGAAAATGACGAAGCATAGCATTTGTTGTAGTACAAAATTAAGTTGTTAATTCAGTTACGTATCCTAATTAAATAATCAAATAAATTTCAAAAGGCAATGTAATATAAGCTATTAGATATACTGTTCATGGAACCTGTGTAGTTCTAATTCCATTTTAGTTATAGATTGCGTAACTTTCCAATATTTCTTTGAGAACGGAATTTAAATGACAAACAAAAATATTTTTTCTAAAGTTAGCATTACTGCTTAAATTAAAGCACTCAACACCAAATCCATCGCTAAATAATTAAGTATTCAAATTCTCAAATGTTTTTTAAAAACCTAAGCGAAGCTAGGCATTATGCCTAGTTTACAATATTTCCAAGATTTATTTTCTTTGCCGATTTTGCAGTTTTGATAAAAATGCCCCGAAATTATCATGGAAAGTTATAATGCTCGTTCATTTTCCCTGAAGCTTCAGGTTAAGCTTATCAATAAAAATGTGTTATTTAACATTTACGTACATGCAAGCAGCGTTTGATGAGATTTTCTCCTATTGTTTTTTTTTTTTTTTTTTTGCTTGGCATTTTCTATCGCGACTTCATTTGATGCTTGCACTAATGCTGGTGAAAACTTCCTGTTCGATCAAGTCTCTGGCGTTTGCAACTAGCTTCTTACCGACGAAAGAACTCCATATATTGTTTGGTGTGTTCCGAATGACGTTTTAGTTTTGAAGATTTCATAGATTCGTGACTGAGAACAACTTTGTACAGTGCGCTTTGTTTCTTCTCTATTACATTTCCAGTGATGTTAATGAAGCCGAATTTCAAAAATTCTTCTAAATATTTATGTTTTGTTTCAAATTACTAAGGTTTAGTATACCAGTTGGCGACCCCCCAGAAAGACCTTCGCGACCCCCAGGGGGGTCGCGACCCCCAGGTTGGGAACCCGTGCCCTACAGCGTATGTGTTTGAAAAAAAAAAACCTACTGTAATTTCTTCATACGTTTTACCTTTTATAACATACCATTATGTAGGTAAGTGTGATCCATCCTGCAATTAATTTTAACAGAATAACATACCTTTCTAATTGTTCCTATACTACCACTAGCCTGTTGAGGTATATTTTCGTTAGGACCAAATTTTAAATCATTTTTTACTTATCATTGCTGCTGTTGGTCATCCAAGATTCTGGCACAACCAACGGAACTACATTAGACTGAGTCTCTAGTTCAACAACTCTTATCCTCTCAAACACTCCCGGTACAGATTTTAACAAACCTGTGTCCACATCTTTATGTTTTTCTGAACAAAATAAAATCAATTCGTTTTTGTAGTACACGGCACCTTTTAAAATCCAATCAAAGTTTTCCCAAAGTTGAATAAAAAATGTTATTTCAATCATAGCATTTTCTGCCATGCATACTGATCTTAAAGCGCCATTTTTTTGCAGAATAAACACATGCCTGCCTTTTTGAATACTGATAATATTTTCCGAGGGTCCGTCTACAAAAACGTTTTGAGTGGTTTTTGTATAAATGTTGAAACAACTGCCCTCAGAGCATGTGGTGTACCGACCACTCTCATATTTCTTTTTATAACAAAATCCAATAATATAATCTTGAAAAACACAAACAGAACTTGAACCTTCTAGGCTCCCACACTCCACAATATTCAAAAAGTTATTTTCAGGCTCTCTTTTAAGCTTCGTATTATTAATGTTAACAAAAATCCCATTGCATGAAATAAGATGCAAACCCGAATGACCACAAGCCTTAGAAATTATATTTACTTTTTTGCTTGAATCAATATTGGCAATATTTTTTGTCTTACAGGCATGCCTGTATTTTAACTCACGATCCGTATCAACTTCACAGCTTTGGGTTTCTTTTATATAATAAAAACAAAGTGTTGATTCAGTTGATGCTAAGCAGTTACCAACACACAAAGCAAGCCCGATCTCCACCACTCGCTCGCTATTCAATTCATATAAATGTAAATTTTCGTTCTGAACAAACGCCATGACATTTCGTTTGCCGCTTGAGTTTCTGTGCGGGATGACAAAGTTACTGGGAAAAGAAACAGATCTCCACTGGTACAACAAAGCTTCATGCACAATTTCGAGAGCTTCTAGACTTTCGCGTATTAACGGATTGACATGAATTTTCTCGAGATAACTTCGACTGGCTAAAAATGTTCTTGCTGTAGATAACAGTTCGACAAGACATTTCTTTCTATCTAACATTTCTCTGTCTGTGTTGAATTTAACATATGGCTGAACACTTTTAGCTTCTACTTCAGAACTTGATGTTACGTTTTCATCGTGTACTGTTAAATTTGACAACTGTTCAGGAAGACTGTGGTCTCTGTCTGAAATATCATCAAGTGCGTGCGGTTCATCATTCATGTCAGAAATGCTTTCATCCGCAGCGAGATTGCTTAAAGATTTTTCATGACAATCTGCCTCTGATGTTATTTTAACTGTATCTTCTGTAGCTATATCTACACTATTTGTCTCAGCTTGAAAAGTTTTAATTTTTCCATAATCAACCCACTTGAGAATGGACTCTAGAACTAAATCTTCTGACTCAACATTGAGATTATCATCATCAACCAATGAAAACAAAACTGGAAATGAAAGTTCAAGAAAAGTCTCAGTCTCACGAAACAAATCAAAGTTTTCTTTCATGAAATTTATCGACGCTGAAAATACACTTTCTGAATTCAAAAGCTTCGCCATTTCACAAAACTCGACAAAATTATCCCGTGACATATTTTCAACCACTAATTTCTCACATTCGCGAATTAGAAACGGAATTTCTAACAGATGTACCGCTTGCCATACATCAATGACATTATCCAATGTTAGCCCATCAATACCGTTATAGATGGAATTGATTATAACATCAAAAGTCTCTTTACTCATGTTCTTTAACTCAACACGTTCCTCTTTATTTTCTTTAAAATCCGATCCCAACAAGGTCTTAAAGAAAGAGGAGCAGGCACTTAGAATAAATTTGTGACAGAAATACTCTGAGCCGTCAACCACAACTCTAAAGTCCCTGAAGTTATCTCCCCTCCATTCTTTACTCAGACATTCTTGTAGTCCACATGCAAGGGTTGATTTTACCATCTTAAGAAAGCCAACAGACCTATAAAATTTATTATTAATTTTGTAATAAGCTTAAGTGATTTTTATTTTAAAAGCTATACACATGTAAATAATGGAGTAGTTTGTAAAGCGTATTATAACTTTGTTAATGTTTTCATACTTGCTGAAAATTCATGTGTCTGTCTTAAACTTTAAAAATGCGTACTTCATTTTATTAAAATCAGACAAAACATTTCTAATTGTAACATGTAAGCTTTGAGTAATGCACCAGTTGTATTGTACTTTTTTTTCTTTAAAACGTGTATAAGGCTGGTGTTTACTTTTAGTTTAATACATTTTTTAATCAAATGGTACGTTATAAAAAATTGCTAAAATCGCTACCCGGGTAATTCTAATGCTAATTGATCCAAACTTTAATATTAATTCTTATTCTCACTCTAACAGAGAAACACACAGGAAAAAAATAGATTATGTATAACACTGTTTGCTAACGACTTTTAATGGGAGCGGAGGCATATAATTTTTTTATGAAAAAAAAGGGGGGGGGGGGGCGTATGAGATCTAAATATGTAGATTATTAACTGCATTTGTTTAAAAGGTGTAATTTCATAGAGATTTTTACATTGTTTTGTGGGAAAAAAGGAATACATATAAGAACTAAATATATTTTTTATGTACATTATTATTAATTTTTGTTCGGAGGGTGATGGAGTTTTCTGAAATGCTTTACGGAGTAGGAAAGAAGACCCTGTGCTACTGTGAAGAATATTGATACTCGACGATATTTGATTGTATGTAAACCTTGCTAGAAATTAATGAGCACCTATAGTAAATTACTAAATCTTCCAATTATTCCAAGTCGTATGTGGGAGTAGCATTTGGCAGGTCATATTTCTAACATTGTGTCATTGTGTTCCTTGTAACAGACACTTCACCAAAGTTGAGTAGGGGTCTAAGCTACATTCCACCATGTTTAAAAGTAACTTATTTACAACAGCGAAGCTACAAATCGAAACATTATATATTGTTACTAAAGAATTAAAATTGAATATTTTCACAATACAAAAGCCTTTATATATCAATAGGCCTACCTGCCTCTGCCTAGAATTCGACTTTTGAAGAAGCGTTACAAACAAAATCAGCAATCTTTGTAAAATGGCAGTATTGGCAGTGTTAGTACTGTTAGAAATGGTTTCTTAGAAACAACATAATTTCGGGAATATCCGATTATTTACATTTTCCGTTTCAGTTTAGAATGATTTTTAATTCTGATTTAGTCATATAACTGTATTTATTTATTAAACAAATCGCTGGTGTTTTTTAATGCATGTTTTTTTATGCTTCGATTTCAATCTAGGTCTTTTATTTTATTTTATTCAAGGCCCAATAAACGGTTGACTATTTTCAGCATTTTAAATTTTCCCTTTTTTGTTTCGCAGAAGCAAGTATAACAATAACAAGTTTTGAAATGTGGGCCTACTCGTTTTTCTATTCCACAGAGCAGTGTACACTAAATTTACTAAATGTTTAATGTTAACATATTATTAAATACTACATGCATTGTATAAATGCATGTTACCTTCTTATAACAATGTCTAGCTGACAATCTATCCTGTGATTCTAAACCTAAGACTTTGAAACATTTAAAATAATTTTAATCATGCTGATGTTGTAATTTAAAAAAACAATTTAGTAATCAATACACTTAACATACTAACACCATCATTTTTATTTTTTAATTTAAAAAATGAGTACTATACACTGAAGCATTTTAACCATTATTGCAATGAATCATAAAATTTATAGAATTATTGATTAATTTAAAAAATAAATTCAGAATAACATACTGATACAGATTTTTTTTAGAAATTGTGCAATAGTTATAATAACCATCAATATTACATAATCCCTTTTATAAAATAATTTACCATCAATATCACAAATAGTTTATTATTGCGTGAAAACTTTAAATAATTAAAAAAGAAATATATTTAAAAAAACAGTTCAAATAAAACACTGTAACATTGTTCAATAAATTATTAACATTGAAATGTACGTAAAAATAGTTGTTTTTTAGTGAACACCTAGAGTTTGGATGGCTTCTGATGTATTGTTGAAACCTTTTATTTTCGGATTTTCTCTCAAGCGGTTGTCCATTGTTATTTTTTCCCCATTCCTTGTTCGATGTTTCCGTATTCTCAGTTTATTCAGTTTTATCTTCTGTTGTAGTTCCTCTTCTTCAAGTTCTTTTTGCTTGTGGTAATCAACTCCGCCTATTCACAGTATAACTGTCTTTTTTTTCAGTTTAAAAAAAATCTGCTTTTGCTGGTAGGCCCTATATGCTTTGTGATTCCATATTGGCGCCAACTTTCTCCTGCCACTGAATTGTGCGCACCCGTCGACATGCAATTGTGTGAAGTGTGATATATACGCATATTAACTCCTTTACAGATCTTAGCTAATCTCAGAGGTTCTTCTGGTTTACAAACTTTTTTATAATCTATATCTGAATGCTTCTATTTAAATTTTAGGAGAAATTTAGGGAAGATTATTCTCGTTTTATTTATTTATTTATTTTTTAAAGAATTTCAGTTATATCACCCAGCAAACAGACATACTTTTTCTTCAATTAGTAATTTTTAAAAATTAAAAGACTTAATATAATAGGTGTAAAACATAAAAGTTTATCATAAATCTATCTTTTACTAACCAAAAGTTTATGAATAAGTTTGACAATATTATCATTTTTTCTTTGAGATGATCCAAGATTCTGCCACAACCAACGGAACTACATTAGACTGAGTTTCTAGTTCAACAACTCTTATCCTCTCAAACACTCCCGGTACAGATTTCAACAAACCTGTGTCCACATCTTTGTGCTTTTCTGAACAAAATAAAATCAATTCGTTTTTGAAGTACACGGCACCTTTTAAAATCCAATCAAAGTTTTCCCAAAGTTGAATAACAAACGTAAATTCTATATTTTTATCTTCTGTAATGCCTACCGATCTTAAAGCGCCATTTTTTTGTAGAATAAACACGTGTCTACCTTTTTGAATACTTGTTATATTCTCTGAACACCCTTCAAAGGTTACTTCTTCGGTTGACTTTGTGTAAAAATTGAAACAAACTGCCTTAGAAAAATAAGATTGAGATCCCGATTCTAAATTAAAAACTCTTTTTGTAGAGAATCCTAAAATATAATCTTGAAAAACACACACATAGCTAGCGCTGACCAAGCTACTATTCTCTATGTTTAAAAAATCTGTTTTAAATTTAGACACCTCATTTCTAGACAAATTGTAACTGACATTAATAAAAATGCCATTAAATGAAACCAGGTTTAGACCAAATCGACCACATATTTTGCAAGTGTCTTGAACTTTTTTTCCAGAATCTAAAGTAGCAATATTTATACAGCTACACCAATGACGATTTCTTTGCTCACGTTCTGTATCAATCTCACACGCAGCTTCTTCATTGAGATAGTAAAAACAAAGCGTTGATTCAGTTGATGCTAAAATGTTACCACACTTTAAGCCTAAACCCATCTCAATCTCGTGCTGGCTATTCAATTCAAATAAATGTAATTTCTCATTCCTAACAAACGCCATGACATTCCGTTTTCCGCTACAGTTTCTATAAGGGATGACAACGTTACTGGGGAAAGAAACAGATCTCCATTGGTACAACAAAGCTTCATAAACTATTTCATGGGCTTCATCACTAGATTTCATCAAAGGGTGAATTAAAAGTTTCTCGAGATAACTTCGACTGACTAAAAATATCCTGGCTGCAGATAAAAGTTCTACAAGAGATTTTTTTCTGTCAAAGGTTTCCTTTTCTGGTTCCGATATAATATCTGTAGTTTCGCAGGGAATATGTTGCTGTAAACTTAGCTGATTAACATTGGATTCCTGACTTTCTACTTGTAATGAAGATTGAACAACACAATTTTTATCTATGTCTAGTGCTGTTAAACTGTTCGTTTTCGTTTCGTTTTCTTTGGCATTTTTGTCGTTTGTTTCTCCTGGTGTCATTTTTACGTAGCTAACCCAGTTTATAATTGATGACAACACTATGTCTTCTGTCTTTACATTAAGACGATCATCATCAACAAGGGAAAACAACAATGGAAAAGAAAGTTCTAGAAAAGTCTCAGTCTTGGAAAAATGTTCAAAGTTTTCTTTCATGAATCCTATTGAGGATGTAATAACTGTTTCTGAATTCAAAAGCCTTGCCATGTGATAATATGCAATGTAGTTATCTAGTGTCATGTTTGTTATCACAAACTGCTCACATTCTTCTATAAGAAACGGTATATCCAACATATGAGAAGCTTGCCACACTCTAATGATGTTATCTAGTGTCAGCCCATCAACACCTTTGTAAATTGCATTGATTATAACTTCAAAAGTCTCTTTACTCATGTTCTTTAACTCAACACGTTCTTCTTTCTTTTCTCTGAAATTGGTTCGAAGCAGAACTTTAAAAAAACTGGAGCAAGCACTTAGAATAAATTTGTGACAGGAATACTCTGAGCCATCAACCACAACTCTAAAGTCACTGAAGTTATCTCCCATCCATTCTTTACTCAGACATTCTTGTAGTCCACAAGCTAGGGTTGATTTCACCATCTTGTTCAAAACAACGTTCCGATGAACTATATTTCCAAATATAATTTTAAAGAGCATTAGTATTTTTATGCTGATATGACAACTGTAACTATGACTCATTACAGCACATAGCCTACTTATTCTAAGTATATATTATTAAGTTGACGGCAACAAAGATGTTGTTAAACCAAAGTTTGTACTTTTCAAGAATAGAATAAACGAGCCGACCCGCGGCATATCATACGCCACTATTTAGTTGTTTTATTTTCTACTTTTCAGTAATTGTTTAATCAGCTTGTTTTTTTTAGTGTCTCCAAGAACAGAAATATATATACAGATAGTAATTTATGTTAAATTTTTAAAAAAGTATTCTCTTTACACCTAGAGATCCACTGGGCAGATAAAGTAGAGTTTATGTTTCTTGACACCGGCATATGAAGGGACATTGTGGTCAACACTATGCCCGGCCACCTTTACTTCCTTTAACGTGAGTAAGGTACCCATCAGTGCTGGGTGGATTCAGGGACGTTCTACTGACTTTGACCCGGTTTCGAACTCAAGACCCGGGTTACCAGTAATTTATTTAAGTATAAATAATTTTAAATTAAAAAAAAAAGAAATGGTTTTCTGATGCGTGCTTCATCTATCAAATTTATTTAAATGAAAGTCAGTTTTCTTATAAACAGTTTGAAAACAGTGGTTGTTCATATTGTCATTTCATAAATTCCTACCAATGTGTTTAAAGACAAGTAAAGTAAAATAGAAGGTGAGAGAGAAGAGATGTCATTAGCTAAACATAGGTCTGCAATCTGATTTCATCAGCAATATAAATTTATTAAAGTGGTTAGAAGCAAATGTATACACAGGCCATATTTTCTTGATTCATAAAGACTTGAAACGTTAAACTATCTTAACGCATAGGTGATTGTAGACACCAAGAAAGCTTGTTAGTATTAAAGTCCACAAATCAACCAACTTTTGACAAACGTTTTCTTCTAATTTATTCATAAAATATATACCTACTATTTGAATAGTATTGTCTTTTTTTAATCAATTAAAAAACTAGTTTCTGCTATTTGCTTCAACTTATTTATCAAAACAATTCTAAACAGTAAGGAGTCGCCCATAAATGTCGTCACACTCATAGGGGAAGGAGGGGGGGGGGAATCGTAATTGTATGACGAAGTGTGATGACGGGGGGGGGGGGGGTCCAGATAGAAAACTATTTTAATACGTTGTAAAAGAAATGTAATAAACATTGACTCTATGTTGACTGAGCTAAGTCAAAATGTCGATTCAACTGCAATTTTTTTGGTGGTACTATACTGAGGTGTGACGTCTTTTTAGCGGGGGAGGGGGGTCTGGTTTTTCGTGACAATGTGTGACGGAGGGGAGGTAAAATGTCGTCAAAACAGCGTGACATCTTTTATGGCTTACCCCCTAAACACTTTAATATTTATTTTTAATATAAAATTACTTCTTATTAACATATTTGATTTAACACAATTTAATCGAAATAAACCAACACCTCACCCACCCACCTCCCCCACCCCCCCCCCCCTCCCCCAATATAATGTGCACCATCCCTCAGTCTGGTAACCCGAAAAAAAAAATTCAGTTTAAACGAAAAAAAAATATTTTATAATCAACTGTATTATGCTCATAAATATTCATTAGGATTTTGTTTAAAATCTACTGTTTTTCCGTAATATACACAGAATGGTAATAAGCAGCAGTAGCCTATAGTAATGAAGAATACATTGCTTAAAAATCATAAATTTTATATTAAAATGTATTACTTACTATAAACTTACTATTATCTGTGCTTTAGCACGGCCATTGAAACATAAGTTAACCTGACATATTAATTTTAAATTTATTATAAATGGAATTTAGCTCTCCATGTATTGACAAATTTCGCATTTATGAAATAAAAATGTAATTCAGCCCAAAAAAAGGATTAAAAGACAAAAACAAAATGTAGTGTATTAATAATAAAAGCCTTTTTTTTTTTTAAAATTAACATACCAATTTCACCTTGTTTTAACTTCCTGATAGATAATAACGGTAATTTCCTATTAGATCTTCAATGAAAAAAAACAATTTGTTGATCTAAGATGAATATATAAACACACTGAATACGCGTGTATTTTTTAAAAGTTAGATTCAATGCTGTAGGCGATAAACAAACGAGAATTTAATTACCTTGATATTTACCTTGAAAAAAATAAGAATAACATACAGCCCGATATATTTTAATGTATAATCTAGCTCTAGTCAGTGAATAATCATAAACCAATTAAGAAGGTCATTTTAAAAATGAATAGAGATAACATTAAATATAGGAAAGTGATTACATTTTAATGAATGTTTAACCTTGTAATTTCTAGTAGAGACGCCTTAAATTTAATAATGAAATAATAATTTGTAAACCTATCATGGAATTAAAATTAAAATCAAAATTACTTTTAGCATTTTAAACTATACTGTGACTATATTGTATTTTTTCGCGTTAGTGAATATTATTTCTTACCCTAATTCAAACCATAAAAAAAAAGATAAAAATCTTAGGATAATTGAGAATACCGACGTCTGATAAAAGACTCTTCTGAAAATAGGTGTGCTGGTTCGATAGCAGTAATGCTATCTTGTCTAGGTTTATGATTAGAAATTAGTCTTAGATGCAAGGGTAGGACTAGGTTTAGGGTTAGGATTTAAGGAAAGGGCTAGCATTGTCGTTATTTAATTACCAGTAACCTAAAATCCCTTCTTTAGAGGATTCTAAGGAGGTTGGTTAAGCTCATGGATGCTGAACCGGAAAGTCCTGAGTTCGAACCCCAGATGAGGGCAGAGGAGGCTCTTTTGCTGGGGACAGTCACTAATCTAAGAGAGAAAACTCTAAAATCAAACAACAGCTGCCTTGTAGTTTGTTCTTGGTCGGACAAAGGCTATTGAAGCACAACAAAAATACTTAAAGTGGAATCTCTTCCAACACTAAAATTAAGAACGAGATGATGATTCTATTATTGGACTCTCTTATAAAACATCAATCAAATATTAAAATCGCATGGTTAAGAACGATTAACTCACTATTTTCATTCATATTAAAGAAACTGAAAGGAAGAAATTCTAGTATCCACTAGAGATGTTGCAGCGCCCCCTATTGAAGGATCAATGACTGTTTATATTATAACTTTAGCGTTGTCCTGAACTATGAATTACCTACACCAATCACTTACGGCTGTCAATCATCTGTCATCAATATTGTATTTAGGGGCGTGTCTACAACGTGACGGCGTTGAAATCGACAACACGATAAATACAAGAGTTACCAAGGTTATACATGACGGGTTACATTGCAAACAACAGAATTTGTTAAAACTCTTTTAAAGTCTGAGATGTACAATGGCTATAGAAGGTGTACCGCGTTATAGCGAGCGATTACTGTACAAATTATTAACGCCGGCCGAGGTCACCGAAACAGGTGAATTCTACTTCATTTGCAACACGGACTATCAGGTTCGAAATGGTACTTTTATTAAATTGTATTTAAACATACACTTGATGTTTAAATACACTTGATAGTCTGGTCAGTCTGATGCCGAGACATTTTATACTTTCCCAGACAACTGGGTGGAGTCGTGGGCAACTTACGCCCTCGGGTAAACGACACGAACTCAAGATTTTCGGGTTAGAAATCTTGACCTCCGCCTCCACTGAATTACTAGCTGTAAAACCCTTAAGGAAGCTAAGTATGTAGGTTCTCTTCTGTTGTGTGCCAAATAATGTTCGCTGCCAAAATAAAAATTGCTTTTTATTTATGTTTAACACTGCTCACCCTCTTGAATTACATAATCCCCCGGACATAACAAATGGAAAACATAGGTAGTAAAATACCAGAAACTGAGAATCCTTTCCTAACCAGGGATTTATTATTTTTAAATTACAGAGTATAAGATTCCTTTTACCCAAAATACATATTGTTACAGTTATCATTATCAACAACTAAAAGTAGAAACATTTAATTTATACAAGTTTTCAATGACAAGCATTATTTATTTGTAATATTAGGCAACAAATAAAGAAAAAAAACAAAAAACAGCAAACCGTATTCGATAGCAATTATGAAATATTGCAAGGATAATATTAACAACGCAACAAGCATAATTTAACACATGTTTATCATTTTACAAACAAAAATTCTTACTGTTAATATGCCTACGGCTTAACTAAACTATTTAATTTTTGTTTAGATTTAAAAGTCTTGTTTTTTGACCCATCACATTTCTGTTTATTGAATCTGATTAGAACAAAGTTTTGAAGAAAGTGGAGCAAGCACTCGGAATAAATTTGTGACGGAAATACTCTGAACTATCAAATTGTGACCCCTTCACTTACACATTCACATGCATGTGATCCATTTAAAAAAACACTATTGTAATACTTGCTCAAACAATATCCAGGGAAATAAAAGACCTCAGTGCTGCAAGTAAGAGCACCATGATTCTGGCGCAACCAAAGGAACTAATTTTGATTGGCTTTCTATTTCAACAGCTCTAATCTTTTCAAAAAGCCCAGGCACAGACGTTAAAAAACTTTTCCCATCGGTTGGCTTTGCCGAACAAAATAAGATTAATTCCTGTTTGAAATATACTGCTCCTTTTAATATCCAGTCAAAGTCGTTCCACAGTTGAATAATAAATGTGAACTGAATTTTATTATCACCAGTGGTTTCTACGGATTTTAAAGATCCGTTTGTCTGAAGGATGAAAGTTTTCCTGCCTTTTTGAATGCTTATGATATCTTTTGTGGGGCCCATTATCTTTATATTTTGAGTCAAATTGGTGTAGAGATTGTTACAACGAACGTCTGACTCATCATAATATCCATCGTCAAACAGTAAGATATTATCTTGATAAACAACTGGAGTGACATACGGACTTCTCCACAATTGAATCCAGTTTGAACATTTATCATATGAATTGTTTGGGTGAACTGGTTCATTCGTTACAATAACAAATGTACCATTTAGTGAAGTAAATCGAAAACTGCAATTTCCACATAATTTACCAATAGTTGATGTACTTTTTGATGGATTAACTGTTGCAATATTTTTTCCTTCACAGTTGTGAGCATATTTCAGTTTACCAAAATCACACTCAGATAAATTTTTATTTGAATATATAACACAAAGAGTTGATTCAATGGAAGCTAAAGCACATACACTTTTACTTTTAAAATCGTAACTTTGCAATTCAAGTTTACAAGTGCGTTCACTGTTTAGGTCAAATAAATAGATTTCTCCATTGCAAATGTATGCCATGACATTTCGTTTACCACTGCAGTTTCTATAAGGGATGACAAAGTTACTAGGAAAAGAAAGGGATCTCCAATGGTACAACAAAGCTTCGTGTACAATTGCAAGCGCTTCATCGCATGACTTTATCAAAGGGTGAATCAGTAAATTCTCGAGATAATTTCGACTGGCTAAAAATGTTCTGGCTGTAGATAACAGTTCTACAAGACAATTTTTCCTGTCTATTTTCTGGCTATCTTCTTCATTGCTCAACTTCTCCTGGCTCTTATAGTTCTGTATTTCATCAGTTTCTTCTATATCAGTTGCTTGTGTGTTGTTTGTTTCAGTGCCATTGTCTTCTACTTGAGGTGGTTTATGTTGTACATAAGAAATCCAGTTGATGATTGATTCTAAAACTAAATCTTCAGATTTTACTTTAAGGCTATCATCATCCACAAAGGAAAACAACATTGGAAAAGAAAATTCTAGAAATGTTTCAGTCACACAAAAAGGTTCAAAATTTTCTTTCATGAATCCAATTGTAAACTTAATGACATTCTCTGAATGTAAAAGTTTTGCCATTGAATAATATTTAATGTAATTCTCTAATGACATATTTTCCATCACAAACTGCTCACATTCTTCTATAAGAAATGGTACATCCAACAAATGAGAAGCTTGCCACACACTAATTATGTTGTCTAGTGTCAGACCATCAACACCTTTGTAAATTGCATTGATTATAACATCAAAAATCTCTTTGCTCATGTTCTTTAACTCAACACGTTCGTCTTTATTTTCTTTAAAATCCGATCCCAGCAAAGTCTTAAAGAAAGTGGAGCAAGCACTTAAAATAAATTTGTGACAGAAATACTCTGAGCCTTCAACCACAACTCTAAAGTCCCTGAAGTTATCTCCCATCCATTCTTTACTCAAACATTCTTGTAGACCACAAGCAAGGGTTGACTTCACCATCTTGTTGAGATTATATCTATATAGAAGAAAGAAATACTTGTTAGAAAAAGGAATACATTTTTATAAAAAAATTAAAACTTACTAACAAAGAATTAAATATTTTTTTTTATAAATACAAAAATCACTCTTTGAAAAGAAATAAGTTACTGCCAGTATGTTAAAGATTCAGTGATTATTAGTAGTAAACTGCTATGTGTATGTGGTATATCTAACACAGGTGAAGACATGAGAGAGCTGTTTTCTACCTAAGACTTCTTAGAGCATTCTCAGGACAAAGATGACAAACATTTTATTCATCTTAAAATAGGGTAAACAAACTGTTCCAAATCAAACAAAACACTTGCCTTTAAGACGTATGTACTTGATGGTGACAAAAGCTATACTCAAAACAGCTAATTTTATGTAATTCCATTCATTTTCATGAATATTGTGTTTATAGAAAGTCTATGCAATCCTACTCCTGATCACAACAAAGGCAGCTATAACAAAGATGCGCCTTGAACAAATTTTTCCTTATGTTAACATACATATTTTGTGGTGTCAGCTTCAAGTTCACCCATTGAGTTTTTAATAATAGTTTTTTCTGTTTTCTTTAGTGGAAGGAGTTCTATTTAATTTAATTGACTCTACATAGTCATAAATTATCAACTATAGTTTATGAAGTCATTGCCCTATACATTTCCATCTTCTCTGCTCCATGTCATCCCCAGCAGTATGTTTACAGATCACTTGTAATTCAGCCAATATGGAATATTTTTCTACACTAAGAAAGTTAATGATGAAACTAATGAACAGGCTGGGCTTTCAGTATCGCACAACCTCCAGTACAAAGTTTAATTCATCAGTACAACAAACATTTGCTGTCAATGACAGTTCTCTGCAACTTGCTGTAAATTGCTCTGATAGCGTTTCTTTTATTTTCAAGTAGTTTTTTAATTGTATTTTTAAATTTATCAACTATTGAACTATTTGCCTATTCACAGTGTAATGAAGGTAAGCAATAAGATGTATTAGGCCCTTGAGAGTAAAAAGCTATTCACTTGACTCACTGTAGTTTTATATTGATGCTCAAAAAATTAATGGTTGGAGGTATATTAGGTTGGGCTACATCCATTGTTATTTGTACACAATTTCAACACATTTCTTTTTCTCTTTATATCTAAAAATGTGATGCAGGCTATAGACCTTGGTAGATTACCTTTGATTTTCTCTATTTTTACTTTTCCTAAACTACTTAATTTATAAAGCTTGAATTAATAAGCAGAGAAACTATTATTCATTATTTCTTATAACATATGATAAGGTTTTTACAGTAGTTTCTCAAGTTGATATGTGGATGTAGCTAGTAATTTAAAAGAAAAAAATATATTCCTATTAGGAATATATTTTTATTTTTTTATTTACAGTACAGTGAAATCATTTTAGTATATATTTTATTTAAGTTTTTCTTATTCTTATTTTGATTGGATCTTCTTTTATTGTGATCCATGAGTTTTGGTACTATCTACAAAAACTGAGACATAACATCATGATATATACAATAAAAACCTTATACTCTAAGGGAATATCGAGTATTAAGAGGACAGTAATGTAAGGTAATTATATTATGGTTCAACTCCCAATATAACTTAAATATTAGACCCCAACTATTATATGTAGTCAAATCAGATAGAATTATTGCTAAAAATGTGTTAGAGAAAATTTAGGCCTTCTAAATTCTACTGGTGAAAAGTGTGTATTTTGTGTATTTTTAATAGAGAAATGTAGAGAGTAAATTTTAATTACATAGGGCTATTTCCTCAAGAAATTTTTAAAGTAACACTCATATAATAGTAAGTTTAATGAGGTACTTTTTTTGGATTTTCCATTTTGTTTTAAACTAATTTAATAACCAGTTTTTAGAGTTCAATATTTTTTTCTTTTAAAATGATAAATAATAAAGGTCTATTTAAAAAAAAAAATGAACAATAAAAAATGTTTTAACAGTCAATGTTGATGACAATCTTTTTTCCAAATAATAACAAATATTTAAAATTTTATTGATGAAATTGAACAGTTCAAAAAGCATTAGTACATCTATTAATTTAATTTTTGGCAAGCAGTAGAGCTAAGTAAATTCAGTAATTGCATTTTTTGGTATTTTAACTGTAAACCATATCTAGCCTACATTACAAGTTTATGTTAAAAAAAGAAAGCAATATTTGTTTTCTAACAAGACTAGACTACCATAACGTAAATCTTATTTAAAAACCTATACATTCAATAATAATTCAGTGACATCAATAAGCAAAAACATAAAAAGGATGCACATTATAATAATTACTGACACAATAACCCGTAATGCTGATTTGCATCTCTTCATGATACAAATATTTAACTTTAACAAGACAAATATCTCTGGGAACATAAGCAACATTCTTGGCTCTCTTCTTATTTGAGCACTTGTTTAAAGTTACTAGTTAACAAAGTTTGCCTAAGCTTACAAACTTTGTTTAATGACAACTCAGGGTATGCATATCAAGAGATTGTATCCTCTAGTTAAAACAGTTTCAAATTAACAATAATAACCTTAAAAAAAACTATAACAAAAAACTAGCATCAAACTTGGGATTATATTAGTTTTGAGCACCAAGATTCTGAGACCACTAATGGAACTATATTTGAGTCGCTGTCTACTTCAATAACTCTTATGCACTCAAAAATCCCAGGTACAGATTTTAACAAACTAAGGCGCAAAAATGAGTATTTAGAAGAAAACAGCAATAACTCATCTTTGTAACATACTGCTCCAAGTAAGATCTTATTTAAACTGGTCCAAAGCTGAGTAACAAGCTTAAAACTAATTGTACTGTTTTTAGCAATTTCTACCTCTTTTAAAGTACCACTTTGTAAAAGAATATACACTTGCCTTCCTTTTTGAATTGTTATAATTGTGTTTACTTGGCTGTCAAAGTCGATTTCCTGAGAAGACTTTGTAGACATATTGCAACATTGTACTTTTGAAGTACCATTTTTGTTATAAAATATCAAAATGTAATCTTGAAAAACACATACTGAACTTACAGGTAATGAGAACTTAAAGTCAACACAGCTAAAAGCACCATCTTCCATTATTGTTTTAAATATACAATCACTAACAGCAACAAAATCTCTATTTACTGATACTATTTCAAGTGGAGACTCTCCACAAAATGTCTTAAGTGTGGATACCTTCTTATTTTCATCAATAATTGCAAGATTTTTATAACAGCAAAGGTGATTTCTTTTACTGAATTCACAATTGACTTTACCAGTGTTTGAATACACAAAACAAAGTGAGGACTCAATTGATGCTAGCACCATGCTTCTGTGACCATCTTTTGAAGCATTATCCCAACAAGTACCTAACACTAAACCCAAATCAAGCTCAAATGTTCTTAAACTCTCTACATCAAGCAAGTTCAGTTTGTTTTTGTGAAAATATGCCATGACATTTCGTTTACCGCTGCATTTTCTATGTGGGATCACTAAGTTACGGGAATAAGAAACAGATGTCCATTGGTACAACAAAGCTTCGTACACAATCTTAAGAGCTTTCTCATTCTCCCTTATCAATGGATTTATTAAAAGGTTTTCGAGGTAGCTTCGACTGGCTAAAAATGGTCTGGCCATTGTCAACAATCCAACAAGATACTGCTTTCTGTCCATCATTTCCTTGTTTGAGTCTAATTTGGAGTTAGCAGTTTTATCCAGCTGATTGTATATAGATAAATCACACTCAGTATTCTCCTTGCTTGCAAAATCAGATGATGATGTCACTAAATTATCTTTACCTGAGTCTTTTGTTTGGTAGCTCTTGTAATTTATATACGAGACCCAATTAATGATGGAATCTAAAACAACATCTTCAGACAACACATTAAGACAATCATCATCAATCAAATAAAGTAATACAGAGTGCTTTAATTCAAGAAAGGTATCGGTTTCAATAAATTGCTCATAATGTTTTTTTATGAAGTCTGTTGCTAAAGAAATCACACTTTTTGAGTTCAAAAGCGTTGCAATTTCATAAAATGTAACAAAATTATCTTGGGACATATTTTCCAAAATAAATCTTTCACATTCTTCAATAAGAAATGGTATATGCAACATATGAGTAGCTTGCCACACACTAATGATGTTGTCTTTTGTCAGATCATCAACACCTTTGTAAATTGCATTGATTATAACATCAAAAGTCTCTTTACTCATGTTCTTTAACTCAACACATTCTTCTTTCTTTTCTCTGAAATCCGAACTCAACAAAGTCTTAAAGAAAGTTGAGCAGGCACTTAGAATAAACTTGTGACAGAAATACTGTGAGCCATCAACCACAACTCTAAAGTCACTGAAGTTATCTCCCATCCATTCTTTACTCAAACATTCTTGTAGTCCACAAGCAAGGATTGATTTGACCATCCTGTTATCAATACAATGTTAAAACAACCTGTAAAGTTTCACAAATTATTTTAACCTAAACAGCAATATTCTCTAATGTGGTTGTTTGTTTAACGTATGTATTTAGGTATAATTGATCATAAAATGTGTCAGGTAGATGTTAATTATGATAGTATATTTATATGAGTAAATTTAAAATACAAACAAGTCTTAATATCTGGCTAACTTAACATGGAACTTTAATTATAAAGTTAGTAATATCAGTTATTTCCCCTTAATTACAAACATTGCTGTTGCATGGATTTGAAGTTTTACACTGCAATAGTTTTTAGTTCACTTACTCAAGACATCTTACTTGTGAGACATTACATTTACAAAGAATGCTTTTAACTATAGGGATAGCTGCAAATACTTTTCACTATGATCAGAAACCATGAACATTGTGGTTAATGCCTACCTTTATTTCAGAATTGAAATTTTACTTTAACATTATAACTATAAGTTACTATAACTGGCTTCATTTTATTTTTTTGACTAAGGATTAATATTAATTTTATGTTAATATTTTTAAAACAATTATGTTGAATAGATCATGTTTTAATTTTAAGTTTTATTTTCTATCTAAAATGAAAAACTGAACAGGTTATTAATTTTTTGCCTGATTACAATGTTTTTTTAGGAGTAAATATTAAGTGGGGAGTTCAATGACCCAATACACAAGAATACTGGTTATTTAATTAATAATATAGACTATAGGCCTAGTGCTTTTAATTAAAATTCAAAAAGATTTTAATATCAATTTAATTGACATTATGGTTGGTAGTTTTAGTAAATGTGTACTGCCTGCTTTAGCTAATAGCTACACGTTAAGAATTTAATAATACTAAGAATTGAATGATACTATTAGTTCCTAGTTTCTAAGCAAGAATATAGACAATGATTGGAGTTTTTACTACTTAATAGGTAGGGCTTGGGTCAGAAAACCAGCTAAAAGTAACTTTGATACAGTCCTCAGTGGATAATAATTTTATTATGTTCTACTATATACACACAAGGACGGCGGGGGGTCGTGTTGTAGAGTACTCTACCGCTAGCCAGATTGTCCAGAGTTCAGATCTCACCCTATATCTCAAGACTGCAAGGAACCCCTGAGTCTACCCTGCTCTGATGGGTACCTTAAGAAAAATAAAAGAGGCTGGGCCTAGTGCTGACCATACCACCCATACATATGCTAGGGTCAAGAAACATATGTACTCTATTTTATCTGATCGTTAGATCTGAAAGAGGTAAATACTAAATACACAAAAGCATCCTATTCCTAAAGACTATTTCTTTTAACTTTTAACTATCGAATTTTATAGTAAAACTAGCCAACTCATCAAGCATTGCTGTGATTTTGTCCTACTCACAAATTCGGGATGCTTGGTTGCATCTGATGAAAACATTAACATCGCTAATTTATAATTATTAGGCCTAGGCCTAATTATTAAAATTAACTATTTATTGAACAAAGTTTTAATACAATTATTAATTATATTTAGGGGCCTACCACTAATTATTCACTAATAATCAGAGTTTCTTCCAGGCATCTCTTCGGGGGGGGGGGGGGGGAATTTATATAGTGTCCACCCCCTCCCCCCCCCCCCCCCCCCCCCCCGAAAAAAAGTCTGGAAGAAACACTGCTAATAATATTATAGCACAGCATAAGGGCCTATTATCATTATAATGCCTCTACTCTATACTCTATAGTAGTCTATAGGGCACTATAGGCCTACTCTATTATTTATTATTTTATTGGTTAGGCCTACCCTCAGTACAAGTTACTCTCTCTAAAACTAAAACAAAGTCAAAGTAGTAGTAGGGCCTAATAAACTAAATTAAATATTAAATTATAATAAATAAGCCTAGTGAGTAAACTTCCCTATTTCTCAAAACAGCAAAATTTAACTTAGGTCTAGCCTACTAGATCTAGATCTAGATTTTTTTTACTTAGGCCTACTTACTTACAATACAAGTAGTAGGCCTACTTTAATTAAACTAACTAGGGCCTAGGCCTACCTAACTTACTACAGTCAACTTACTTTAGGCCTATTTATTTTTTATAATGAATGTTGTAGGCCTACTAAACTAGAAGATCTAGATTCTATATCTAGATCAGAATCTATAGATTTTAGAAACAGTGAATTTGTGTTTTAATTTGGTTTTGAATTTAAAAGTAATGACTTAACGGCACGGAGTTCAACTGAGTTGTTTCAGACTGTTTCAAACTCGTTCATATTTCTTAGAAATTGAGAGTGGCTTCCCTTGTAAATCTTCCCAAAATATAGTCTAGTAGTTCCTACACATAATTAGTGGCCAGATTCTCTTTGTGACGACTGCTTCAGCGGTTATTATTTGACTACCAATTTTTATTTATCTTTTATGTCCTGTATACTGTATAGTCTCAGAGGCGTAGCGATGGGGGGGGGGGGGCGCAGGGGGGACATATCTCCCCAGGCGCCGACCTTAGGGGGCGCCAAAATGGGTTGGAAAAAGTAATCGAAAGTTTGAGGGGGGGTGCAAATCGAAGTTTGAGGGGGTGTGCAAATCGAAAGTTTGAGGGGGGGGGGGTGCAAATCAAAAGTTTGAGAGGTGCAAATCGAAAGTTTGAGGGGGTGCAAATCGAAAGTTTGTCCCCGGGCGCCGGGAAGAGTCGCTACGCCTCTGTATAGTCTACCACTAGTTTGAATGTTATCGTTGAAAAATCCTAATAAAATCATTCTGTTTGTACTTTTGATAAAAATCAGTTTTTCTATTACTACATTAACTTCGATTCTTCTTCTTCGTTTAAAAGTGTATGTTCGATTGTATTTTCTTCAATACAATTTAGTGTTGACTGTTAACCTTTATGCGCCATATATGCCGTTGACTCCGTTGCATCCTTCTTTTCTTATGTGATTTGCTTCCATAGACTTTGCAGTGTTTCTTTCAGACGCTTTTCTCTCCGGCGGGGGGGGGGGGAGGAGGGGGGAATCATCGTGGGGTGGGGGAGGAGGGATACATTTTTCGGAGGGGTAGGACACTGGTAAAAGTATATATTTTCTATAAAAATTTCATTTCGTTCGGGGGGGGGGGGGGAGGGCGGTAGACTTTCTTCGGGGGTGGGGGGAGGGCGGTAGACTTTCTTCGGGGGTGGGGGGGGGGGCGGCGCTCAGCCCCTTCGAGGAGATGCCTGGAAGAAACTCTGAGCCTTTGTTAATCCAAGAACAAACTCCAAAGCCGAAGTTGTTTGATTTTTCGAGTTTTCTCTCCTAGATGGTTGGCTGTCCCTAGCCCTAGCTAGCGAACCTTGGTTTAGCTACAATAACAACGAACTGAACCAACTCCATACAAATTTATTAATAACACAACAAAACAACATAGATCTAGTATGACTAAGAAAGAACAATACAATATTTTTGCAGTAGTTTATTAGTTTTATAGTTACATTAGGTCTCCAATAATTAAATAGGCGTATAGGCCTACTAAACATTAACGTTTTTATTTCAGCAAGCCTAAAGTACCTTTTTTGTCGTATATATATAACACAGATCTAATAAAGTTTACCTAATTGCTTTTCTTATTTAGTAATGTAAAATCATTCAGTTATGTGATCTTAAAGCAGTCGCATAGCATCAGTGGCGTCGCTAGGTCGGGTGTCACCCGGTGCGACACTTCGTTGTTTCACACCCCCCCCCCAAAGAAACAAAGTATATATATATATATATATATATATATATATATATATATGTGTGTGTGTGTGTGTGTGTATGTATATATGAAAAGCTCAAATTAAAATTTAGTGAACTAAAAAGGCAACGTGTATTTTAATTAATAAGTGATTATTTAAGAGTTACTTTCTTATAATTCTGTTCATTCCTGTTTACATCAACATACTAGATCTATACACATATGTCAAGGGTCCACACACCAGAAAAATCTAGCACACATTTAAAAATCAATAATACAATCAAATAGGTCTGCGTAATCATAGTATTAGCTTGTGCCATTGCAGACGGCAATGATTTTGGTAGTTGTCATTAAAATGTAATAGAATAAAAAAAAATTATAAAAATATTGTATTATAAAATAAACAAGGAATACTAATTCTGAAACTTAAAGCTTAATAAGTATCCAATGCAGATTATTGCTGCAGATACCTAAGATTTAATAAATATTGTACAAAAATTGTTTGAAAAAGCATGTTTCAAGAAAAAGAACTTTCAAACATTAAAACTTCAACTAAAAAATATATGGAAGGTTGAGCATCTTAAATAGGCCCTACAGCAGTGGTTCCCAACCTTTTTCGAGTGGCGACCCCTTTTATAAAAAGTAAGTGACCCGCGACCCCCATATAATTAAAAAGCCGAAATTAGTATGGGCATTAATAAGCACTAAAATAAGATTTTCTAGTAGACTTTCAATATGAACTACTCTTGATAACTGTTTTAATAGTATGAGTAAAATTGTATACTATTCACTAAACCTTCGTGGTTAATTTTTTAATTTAAAAAATTTTTTGTTAACGCCAACCTATTTCATTATAATTATCTTAATTTTGTTTTTAATCGAAGAATAGTGTTGAAAATTTATTATCGAAAAGTCAATCAATTTTACGTTTGGGTATGAATGATGAATACTACACCAAACTTGTGTCTGCAGTTTTTCATCTTACTCGGAATCATTCTGCAAATCAAAGAATTCATCTTGCAATTCATCGGGAATGCTGGCAACATCAAGGGAAGAAGAGAATGGGTAATGCGTAAATGCAGATTCTTCTTTTTTCAGCTCAGCGAAATAGCTTCTTTCAAAATTTTAATTATCTCACGGTCAGATTCATCTACCACACCGCAGAGTTTCTCAAATCTATATATATAAAGCAAAGTGGTCAGGTGCACTTCCCGGCGCCGCAGGCGCGTCAAATTTGGCACGATGGTGCCTTGGGGCGATAGAACACGAGGGCCGGTGACGGTTTGGAAAAAAGTCTACGGAGAGGGGGTCAAAACTGACCTTGACTGACCGGCGCCTTATATGGGCTATATTACGAAAAAAAATTCCTCCGACGACCCCCCTTGATATTTTGTGAGGTGGTAGAAGAACACCTAGGGGTGTCATAAAAAACTCGGCATGTCTGGGAAAACTTCGTAAAGCGGTCAAAACTGACCAGTTGTATTTCCCTAAATAATCTTTGTATTTTATGGGAAAAACAGAGGGTCATTTCAACGCAGACTTTAGGGTACTTAAGCTCAGTATATCTGGCTAATTTTTTGCATGCTCCTAGGTCAATGGCTTGACCTTTAGGGAAAACTGTTGGTTACACTCAAAGCCCTCGACGAGGGCTAAAAAGTAACCGCGAGTGAAATTCTCTTTATATGAGCTCTATTACGAAAAAACATTTCCTCCGACGACACCCCTTGATATTTTGTGAGGTGGTAGAAGAACACCTAGGGGTGTCACAAAAAACTCGAGGTGGTAGAAGAACACCTAGGGGTGTCACAAAAAACTCGGCATATCTGGGAAAACTTCGTAAAGCGGTCAAAACTGACCAGTTGTATTTCCCTATATAATCTTTGTATTTTATGGGAAAAACAGGGAAATTTTAACACAATTTTTAGGTTACTTAACGTCTGTACATCATGCTAAGTTTTTGCATACACTACTATAGATGACTATGCCGTATGGAAAAACTGTTGGTCAGACTCAAAGCCCTCGACGAGGGCTAAAAGATGATCGTGAGTGAAGTTCTCCTTATATGAGATATATATATAAAAAAATTGACGAACGATCCATTTAATATTATATGACGTCGTAGACCAACCCTGGGGGGGGGGGGGGGGTAAGAAAAAAAATGTATTCCCGTCGGAAACAGCCATTATAGTCGTTAAATATGTTCATATACCGTAATTTCTTATATAAGCATAGCAACTGTTCGTAAAAAAAAAGTAAACAAAGACATACGTCATACGTTCAGTTTTCAAGGGAGGTAACGTTTTTTAAATTATTATTTTTCAAATAATTGTATACTATTTTAAACAGAAACAGAAAATGACGAAGCATAGCATTTGTTGTAGTACAAAATTAAGTTGTTAATTCAGTTACGTATCCTAATTAAATAATCAAATAAATTTCAAAAGGCAATGTAATATAAGCTATTAGATATACTGTTCATGGAACCTGTGTAGTTCTAATTCCATTTTAGTTATAGATTGCGTAACTTTCCAATATTTCTTTGAGAACGGAATTTAAATGACAAACAAAAATATTTTTTCTAAAGTTAGCATTACTGCTTAAATTAAAGCACTCAACACCAAATCCATCGCTAAATAATTAAGTATTCAAATTCTCAAATGTTTTTTAAAAACCTAAGCGAAGCTAGGCATTATGCCTAGTTTACAATATTTCCAAGATTTATTTTCTTTGCCGATTTTGCAGTTTTGATAAAAATGCCCCGAAATTATCATGGAAAGTTATAATGCTCGTTCATTTTCCCTGAAGCTTCAGGTTAAGCTTATCAATAAAAATGTGTTATTTAACATTTACGTACATGCAAGCAGCGTTTGATGAGATTTTCTCCTATTGTTTTTTTTTTTTTTTTTTTTGCTTGGCATTTTCTATCGCGACTTCATTTGATGCTTGCACTAATGCTGGTGAAAACTTCCTGTTCGATCAAGTCTCTGGCGTTTGCAACTAGCTTCTTACCGACGAAAGAACTCCATATATTGTTTGGTGTGTTCCGAATGACGTTTTAGTTTTGAAGATTTCATAGATTCGTGACTGAGAACAACTTTGTACAGTGCGCTTTGTTTCTTCTCTATTACATTTCCAGTGATGTTAATGAAGCCGAATTTCAAAAATTCTTCTAAATATTTATGTTTTGTTTCAAATTACTAAGGTTTAGTATACCAGTTGGCGACCCCCCAGAAAGACCTTCGCGACCCCCAGGGGGGTCGCGACCCCCAGGTTGGGAACCCGTGCCCTACAGCGTATGTGTTTGAAAAAAAAAAACCTACTGTAATTTCTTCATACGTTTTACCTTTTATAACATACCATTATGTAGGTAAGTGTGATCCATCCTGCAATTAATTTTAACAGAATAACATACCTTTCTAATTGTTCCTATACTACCACTAGCCTGTTGAGGTATATTTTCGTTAGGACCAAATTTTAAATCATTTTTTACTTATCATTGCTGCTGTTGGTCATCCAAGATTCTGGCACAACCAACGGAACTACATTAGACTGAGTCTCTAGTTCAACAACTCTTATCCTCTCAAACACTCCCGGTACAGATTTTAACAAACCTGTGTCCACATCTTTATGTTTTTCTGAACAAAATAAAATCAATTCGTTTTTGTAGTACACGGCACCTTTTAAAATCCAATCAAAGTTTTCCCAAAGTTGAATAAAAAATGTTATTTCAATCATAGCATTTTCTGCCATGCATACTGATCTTAAAGCGCCATTTTTTTGCAGAATAAACACATGCCTGCCTTTTTGAATACTGATAATATTTTCCGAGGGTCCGTCTACAAAAACGTTTTGAGTGGTTTTTGTATAAATGTTGAAACAACTGCCCTCAGAGCATGTGGTGTACCGACCACTCTCATATTTCTTTTTATAACAAAATCCAATAATATAATCTTGAAAAACACAAACAGAACTTGAACCTTCTAGGCTCCCACACTCCACAATATTCAAAAAGTTATTTTCAGGCTCTCTTTTAAGCTTCGTATTATTAATGTTAACAAAAATCCCATTGCATGAAATAAGATGCAAACCCGAATGACCACAAGCCTTAGAAATTATATTTACTTTTTTGCTTGAATCAATATTGGCAATATTTTTTGTCTTACAGGCATGCCTGTATTTTAACTCACGATCCGTATCAACTTCACAGCTTTGGGTTTCTTTTATATAATAAAAACAAAGTGTTGATTCAGTTGATGCTAAGCAGTTACCAACACACAAAGCAAGCCCGATCTCCACCACTCGCTCGCTATTCAATTCATATAAATGTAAATTTTCGTTCTGAACAAACGCCATGACATTTCGTTTGCCGCTTGAGTTTCTGTGCGGGATGACAAAGTTACTGGGAAAAGAAACAGATCTCCACTGGTACAACAAAGCTTCATGCACAATTTCGAGAGCTTCTAGACTTTCGCGTATTAACGGATTGACATGAATTTTCTCGAGATAACTTCGACTGGCTAAAAATGTTCTTGCTGTAGATAACAGTTCGACAAGACATTTCTTTCTATCTAACATTTCTCTGTCTGTGTTGAATTTAACATATGGCTGAACACTTTTAGCTTCTACTTCAGAACTTGATGTTACGTTTTCATCGTGTACTGTTAAATTTGACAACTGTTCAGGAAGACTGTGGTCTCTGTCTGAAATATCATCAAGTGCGTGCGGTTCATCATTCATGTCAGAAATGCTTTCATCCGCAGCGAGATTGCTTAAAGATTTTTCATGACAATCTGCCTCTGATGTTATTTTAACTGTATCTTCTGTAGCTATATCTACACTATTTGTCTCAGCTTGAAAAGTTTTAATTTTTCCATAATCAACCCACTTGAGAATGGACTCTAGAACTAAATCTTCTGACTCAACATTGAGATTATCATCATCAACCAATGAAAACAAAACTGGAAATGAAAGTTCAAGAAAAGTCTCAGTCTCACGAAACAAATCAAAGTTTTCTTTCATGAAATTTATCGACGCTGAAAATACACTTTCTGAATTCAAAAGCTTCGCCATTTCACAAAACTCGACAAAATTATCCCGTGACATATTTTCAACCACTAATTTCTCACATTCGCGAATTAGAAACGGAATTTCTAACAGATGTACCGCTTGCCATACATCAATGACATTATCCAATGTTAGCCCATCAATACCGTTATAGATGGAATTGATTATAACATCAAAAGTCTCTTTACTCATGTTCTTTAACTCAACACGTTCCTCTTTATTTTCTTTAAAATCCGATCCCAACAAGGTCTTAAAGAAAGAGGAGCAGGCACTTAGAATAAATTTGTGACAGAAATACTCTGAGCCGTCAACCACAACTCTAAAGTCCCTGAAGTTATCTCCCCTCCATTCTTTACTCAGACATTCTTGTAGTCCACATGCAAGGGTTGATTTTACCATCTTAAGAAAGCCAACAGACCTATAAAATTTATTATTAATTTTGTAATAAGCTTAAGTGATTTTTATTTTAAAAGCTATACACATGTAAATAATGGAGTAGTTTGTAAAGCGTATTATAACTTTGTTAATGTTTTCATACTTGCTGAAAATTCATGTGTCTGTCTTAAACTTTAAAAATGCGTACTTCATTTTATTAAAATCAGACAAAACATTTCTAATTGTAACATGTAAGCTTTGAGTAATGCACCAGTTGTATTGTACTTTTTTTTCTTTAAAACGTGTATAAGGCTGGTGTTTACTTTTAGTTTAATACATTTTTTAATCAAATGGTACGTTATAAAAAATTGCTAAAATCGCTACCCGGGTAATTCTAATGCTAATTGATCCAAACTTTAATATTAATTCTTATTCTCACTCTAACAGAGAAACACACAGGAAAAAAATAGATTATGTATAACACTGTTTGCTAACGACTTTTAATGGGAGCGGAGGCATATAATTTTTTTATGAAAAAAAAGGGGGGGGGGGGGCGTATGAGATCTAAATATGTAGATTATTAACTGCATTTGTTTAAAAGGTGTAATTTCATAGAGATTTTTACATTGTTTTGTGGGAAAAAAGGAATACATATAAGAACTAAATATATTTTTTATGTACATTATTATTAATTTTTGTTCGGAGGGTGATGGAGTTTTCTGAAATGCTTTACGGAGTAGGAAAGAAGACCCTGTGCTACTGTGAAGAATGTTGATACTCGACGATATTTGATTGTACGTAAACCTTGCTAAAAATTAATGAGCACCTATAGTAAATTACTAAATCTTCCAATTATTCCAAGTCGTATGTGGGAGTAGCATTTGGCAGGTCATATTTCTAACATTGTGTCATTGTGTTCCTTGTAACAGACACTTCACCAAAGTTGAGTAGGGGTCTAAGCTACATTCCACCATGTTTAAAAGTAACTTATTTACAACAGCGAAGCTACAAATCGAAACATTATATATTGTTACTAAAGAATTAAAATTGAATATTTTCACAATACAAAAGCCTTTATATATCAATAGGCCTACCTGCCTCTGCCTAGAATTCGACTTTTGAAGAAGCGTTACAAACAAAATCAGCAATCTTTGTAAAATGGCAGTATTGGCAGTGTTAGTACTGTTAGAAATGGTTTCTTAGAAACAACATAATTTCGGGAATATCCAATTATTTACATTTTCCGTTTCAGTTTAGAATGATTTTTAATTCTGATTTAGTCATATAACTGTATTTATTTATTAAACAAATCGCTGGTGTTTTTTAATGCATGTTTTTTTATGCTTCGATTTCAATCTAGGTCTTTTATTTTATTTTATTCAAGGCCCAATAAACGGTTGACTATTTTCAGCATTTTAAATTTTCCCTTTTTTGTTTCGCAGAAGCAAGTATAACAATAACAAGTTTTGAAATGTGGGCCTACTCGTTTTTCTATTCCACAGAGCAGTGTACACTAAATTTACTAAATGTTTAATGTTAACATATTATTAAATACTACATGCATTGTATAAATGCATGTTACCTTCTTATAACAATGTCTAGCTGACAATCTATCCTGTGATTCTAAACCTAAGACTTTGAAACATTTAAAATAATTTTAATCATGCTGATGTTGTAATTTAAAAAAAAAATTTAGTAATCAATACACTTAACATACTAACACCATCATTTTTATTTTTTAATTTAAAAAATGAGTACTATACACTGAAGCATTTTAACCATTATTGCAATGAATCATAAAATTTATAGAATTATTGATTAATTTAAAAAATAAATTCAGAATAACATACTGATACAGATTTTTTTTAGAAATTGTGCAATAGTTATAATAACCATCAATATTACATAATCCCTTTTATAAAATAATTTACCATCAATATCACAAATAGTTTATTATTGCGTGAAAACTTTAAATAATTAAAAAAGAAATATATTTAAAAAAACAGTTCAAATAAAACACTGTAACATTGTTCAATAAATTATTAACATTGAAATGTACGTAAAAATAGTTGTTTTTTAGTGAACACCTAGAGTTTGGATGGCTTCTGATGTATTGTTGAAACCTTTTATTTTCGGATTTTCTCTCAAGCGGTTGTCCATTGTTATTTTTTCCCCATTCCTTGTTCGATGTTTCCGTATTCTCAGTTTATTCAGTTTTATCTTCTGTTGTAGTTCCTCTTCTTCAAGTTCTTTTTGCTTGTGGTAATCAACTCCGCCTATTCACAGTATAACTGTCTTTTTTTTCAGTTTAAAAAAAATCTGCTTTTGCTGGTAGGCCCTATATGCTTTGTGATTCCATATTGGCGCCAACTTTCTCCTGCCACTGAATTGTGCGCACCCGTCGACATGCAATTGTGTGAAGTGTGATATATACGCATATTAACTCCTTTACAGATCTTAGCTAATCTCAGAGGTTCTTCTGGTTTACAAACTTTTTTATAATCTATATCTGAATGCTTCTATTTAAATTTTAGGAGAAATTTAGGGAAGATTATTCTCGTTTTATTTATTTATTTATTTTTTAAAGAATTTCAGTTATATCACCCAGCAAACAGACATACTTTTTCTTCAATTAGTAATTTTTAAAAATTAAAAGACTTAATATAATAGGTGTAAAACATAAAAGTTTATCATAAATCTATCTTTTACTAACCAAAAGTTTATGAATAAGTTTGACAATATTATCATTTTTTCTTTGAGATGATCCAAGATTCTGCCACAACCAACGGAACTACATTAGACTGAGTTTCTAGTTCAACAACTCTTATCCTCTCAAACACTCCCGGTACAGATTTCAACAAACCTGTGTCCACATCTTTGTGCTTTTCTGAACAAAATAAAATCAATTCGTTTTTGAAGTACACGGCACCTTTTAAAATCCAATCAAAGTTTTCCCAAAGTTGAATAACAAACGTAAATTCTATATTTTTATCTTCTGTAATGCCTACCGATCTTAAAGCGCCATTTTTTTGTAGAATAAACACGTGTCTACCTTTTTGAATACTTGTTATATTCTCTGAACACCCTTCAAAGGTTACTTCTTCGGTTGACTTTGTGTAAAAATTGAAACAAACTGCCTTAGAAAAATAAGATTGAGATCCCGATTCTAAATTAAAAACTCTTTTTGTAGAGAATCCTAAAATATAATCTTGAAAAACACACACATAGCTAGCGCTGACCAAGCTACTATTCTCTATGTTTAAAAAATCTGTTTTAAATTTAGACACCTCATTTCTAGACAAATTGTAACTGACATTAATAAAAATGCCATTAAATGAAACCAGGTTTAGACCAAATCGACCACATATTTTGCAAGTGTCTTGAACTTTTTTTCCAGAATCTAAAGTAGCAATATTTATACAGCTACACCAATGACGATTTCTTTGCTCACGTTCTGTATCAATCTCACACGCAGCTTCTTCATTGAGATAGTAAAAACAAAGCGTTGATTCAGTTGATGCTAAAATGTTACCACACTTTAAGCCTAAACCCATCTCAATCTCGTGCTGGCTATTCAATTCAAATAAATGTAATTTCTCATTCCTAACAAACGCCATGACATTCCGTTTTCCGCTACAGTTTCTATAAGGGATGACAACGTTACTGGGGAAAGAAACAGATCTCCATTGGTACAACAAAGCTTCATAAACTATTTCATGGGCTTCATCACTAGATTTCATCAAAGGGTGAATTAAAAGTTTCTCGAGATAACTTCGACTGGCTAAAAATATCCTGGCTGCAGATAAAAGTTCTACAAGAGATTTTTTTCTGTCAAAGGTTTCCTTTTCTGGTTCCGATATAATATCTGTAGTTTCGCAGGGAATATGTTGCTGTAAACTTAGCTGATTAACATTGGATTCCTGACTTTCTACTTGTAATGAAGATTGAACAACACAATTTTTATCTATGTCTAGTGCTGTTAAACTGTTCGTTTTCGTTTCGTTTTCTTTGGCATTTTTGTCGTTTGTTTCTCCTGGTGTCATTTTTACGTAGCTAACCCAGTTTATAATTGATGACAACACTATGTCTTCTGTCTTTACATTAAGACGATCATCATCAACAAGGGAAAACAACAATGGAAAAGAAAGTTCTAGAAAAGTCTCAGTCTTGGAAAAATGTTCAAAGTTTTCTTTCATGAATCCTATTGAGGATGTAATAACTGTTTCTGAATTCAAAAGCCTTGCCATGTGATAATACGCAATGTAGTTATCTAGTGTCATGTTTGTTATCACAAACTGCTCACATTCTTCTATAAGAAACGGTATATCCAACATATGAGAAGCTTGCCACACTCTAATGATGTTATCTAGTGTCAGCCCATCAACACCTTTGTAAATTGCATTGATTATAACTTCAAAAGTCTCTTTACTCATGTTCTTTAACTCAACACGTTCTTCTTTCTTTTCTCTGAAATTGGTTCGAAGCAGAACTTTAAAAAAACTGGAGCAAGCACTTAGAATAAATTTGTGACAGGAATACTCTGAGCCATCAACCACAACTCTAAAGTCACTGAAGTTATCTCCCATCCATTCTTTACTCAGACATTCTTGTAGTCCACAAGCTAGGGTTGATTTCACCATCTTGTTCAAAACAACGTTCCGATGAACTATATTTCCAAATATAATTTTAAAGAGCATTAGTATTTTTATGCTGATATGACAACTGTAACTATGACTCATTACAGCACATAGCCTACTTATTCTAAGTATATATTATTAAGTTGACGGCAACAAAGATGTTGTTAAACCAAAGTTTGTACTTTTCAAGAATAGAATAAACGAGCCGACCCGCGGCATATCATACGCCACTATTTAGTTGTTTTATTTTCTACTTTTCAGTAATTGTTTAATCAGCTTGTTTTTTTTAGTGTCTCCAAGAACAGAAATATATATACAGATAGTAATTTATGTTAAATTTTTAAAAAAGTATTCTCTTTACACCTAGAGATCCACTGGGCAGATAAAGTAGAGTTTATGTTTCTTGACACCGGCATATGAAGGGACATTGTGGTCAACACTATGCCCGGCCACCTTTACTTCCTTTAACGTGAGTAAGGTACCCATCAGTGCTGGGTGGATTCAGGGACGTTCTACTGACTTTGACCCGGTTTCGAACTCAAGACCCGGGTTACCAGTAATTTATTTAAGTATAAATAATTTTAAATTAAAAAAAAAAGAAATGGTTTTCTGATGCGTGCTTCATCTATCAAATTTATTTAAATGAAAGTCAGTTTTCTTATAAACAGTTTGAAAACAGTGGTTGTTCATATTGTCATTTCATAAATTCCTACCAATGTGTTTAAAGACAAGTAAAGTAAAATAGAAGGTGAGAGAGAAGAGATGTCATTAGCTAAACATAGGTCTGCAATCTGATTTCATCAGCAATATAAATTTATTAAAGTGGTTAGAAGCAAATGTATACACAGGCCATATTTTCTTGATTCATAAAGACTTGAAACGTTAAACTATCTTAACGCATAGGTGATTGTAGACACCAAGAAAGCTTGTTAGTATTAAAGTCCACAAATCAACCAACTTTTGACAAACGTTTTCTTCTAATTTATTCATAAAATATATACCTACTATTTGAATAGTATTGTCTTTTTTTAATCAATTAAAAAACTAGTTTCTGCTATTTGCTTCAACTTATTTATCAAAACAATTCTAAACAGTAAGGAGTCGCCCATAAATGTCGTCACACTCATAGGGGAAGGAGGGGGGGGGGGGAATCGTAATTGTATGACGAAGTGTGATGACGGGGGGGGGGGGTCCAGATAGAAAACTATTTTAATACGTTGTAAAAGAAATGTAATAAACATTGACTCTATGTTGACTGAGCTAAGTCAAAATGTCGATTCAACTGCAATTTTTTTGGTGGTACTATGCTGAGGTGTGACGTCTTTTTAGCGGGGGAGGGGGGTCTGGTTTTTCGTGACAATGTGTGACGGAGGGGAGGTAAAATGTCGTCAAAACAGCGTGACATCTTTTATGGCTTACCCCCTAAACACTTTAATATTTATTTTTAATATAAAATTACTTCTTATTAACATATTTGATTTAACACAATTTAATCGAAATAAACCAACACCTCACCCACCCACCTCCCCCACCCCCCCCCCCCTCCCCCAATATAATGTGCACCATCCCTCAGTCTGGTAACCCGAAAAAAAAAATTCAGTTTAAACGAAAAAAAAATATTTTATAATCAACTGTATTATGCTCATAAATATTCATTAGGATTTTGTTTAAAATCTACTGTTTTTCCGTAATATACACAGAATGGTAATAAGCAGCAGTAGCCTATAGTAATGAAGAATACATTGCTTAAAAATCATAAATTTTATATTAAAATGTATTACTTACTATAAACTTACTATTATCTGTGCTTTAGCACGGCCATTGAAACATAAGTTAACCTGACATATTAATTTTAAATTTATTATAAATGGAATTTAGCTCTCCATGTATTGACAAATTTCGCATTTATGAAATAAAAATGTAATTCAGCCCAAAAAAAGGATTAAAAGACAAAAACAAAATGTAGTGTATTAATAATAAAAGCCTTTTTTTTTTTTTAAAATTAACATACCAATTTCACCTTGTTTTAACTTCCTGATAGATAATAACGGTAATTTCCTATTAGATCTTCAATGAAAAAAAACAATTTGTTGATCTAAGATGAATATATAAACACACTGAATACGCGTGTATTTTTTAAAAGTTAGATTCAATGCTGTAGGCGATAAACAAACGAGAATTTAATTACCTTGATATTTACCTTGAAAAAAATAAGAATAACATACAGCCCGATATATTTTAATGTATAATCTAGCTCTAGTCAGTGAATAATCATAAACCAATTAAGAAGGTCATTTTAAAAATGAATAGAGATAACATTAAATATAGGAAAGTGATTACATTTTAATGAATGTTTAACCTTGTAATTTCTAGTAGAGACGCCTTAAATTTAATAATGAAATAATAATTTGTAAACCTATCATGGAATTAAAATTAAAATCAAAATTACTTTTAGCATTTTAAACTATACTGTGACTATATTGTATTTTTTCGCGTTAGTGAATATTATTTCTTACCCTAATTCAAACCATAAAAAAAAAGATAAAAATCTTAGGATAATTGAGAATACCGACGTCTGATAAAAGACTCTTCTGAAAATAGGTGTGCTGGTTCGATAGCAGTAATGCTATCTTGTCTAGGTTTATGATTAGAAATTAGTCTTAGATGCAAGGGTAGGACTAGGTTTAGGGTTAGGATTTAAGGAAAGGGCTAGCATTGTCGTTATTTAATTACCAGTAACCTAAAATCCCTTCTTTAGAGGATTCTAAGGAGGTTGGTTAAGCTCATGGATGCTGAACCGGAAAGTCCTGAGTTCGAACCCCAGATGAGGGCAGAGGAGGCTCTTTTGCTGGGGACAGTCACTAATCTAAGAGAGAAAACTCTAAAATCAAACAACAGCTGCCTTGTAGTTTGTTCTTGGTCGGACAAAGGCTATTGAAGCACAACAAAAATACTTAAAGTGGAATCTCTTCCAACACTAAAATTAAGAACGAGATGATGATTCTATTATTGGACTCTCTTATAAAACATCAATCAAATATTAAAATCGCATGGTTAAGAACGATTAACTCACTATTTTCATTCATATTAAAGAAACTGAAAGGAAGAAATTCTAGTATCCACTAGAGATGTTGCAGCGCCCCCTATTGAAGGATCAATGACTGTTTATATTATAACTTTAGCGTTGTCCTGAACTATGAATTACCTACACCAATCACTTACGGCTGTCAATCATCTGTCATCAATATTGTATTTAGGGGCGTGTCTACAACGTGACGGCGTTGAAATCGACAACACGATAAATACAAGAGTTACCAAGGTTATACATGACGGGTTACATTGCAAACAACAGAATTTGTTAAAACTCTTTTAAAGTCTGAGATGTACAATGGCTATAGAAGGTGTACCGCGTTATAGCGAGCGATTACTGTACAAATTATTAACGCCGGCCGAGGTCACCGAAACAGGTGAATTCTACTTCATTTGCAACACGGACTATCAGGTTCGAAATGGTACTTTTATTAAATTGTATTTAAACATACACTTGATGTTTAAATACACTTGATAGTCTGGTCAGTCTGATGCCGAGACATTTTATACTTTCCCAGACAACTGGGTGGAGTCGTGGGCAACTTACGCCCTCGGGTAAACGACACGAACTCAAGATTTTCGGGTTAGAAATCTTGACCTCCGCCTCCACTGAATTACTAGCTGTAAAACCCTTAAGGAAGCTAAGTATGTAGGTTCTCTTCTGTTGTGTGCCAAATAATGTTCGCTGCCAAAATAAAAATTGCTTTTTATTTATGTTTAACACTGCTCACCCTCTTGAATTACATAATCCCCCGGACATAACAAATGGAAAACATAGGTAGTAAAATACCAGAAACTGAGAATCCTTTCCTAACCAGGGATTTATTATTTTTAAATTACAGAGTATAAGATTCCTTTTACCCAAAATACATATTGTTACAGTTATCATTATCAACAACTAAAAGTAGAAACATTTAATTTATACAAGTTTTCAATGACAAGCATTATTTATTTGTAATATTAGGCAACAAATAAAGAAAAAAAACAAAAAACAGCAAACCGTATTCGATAGCAATTATGAAATATTGCAAGGATAATATTAACAACGCAACAAGCATAATTTAACACATGTTTATCATTTTACAAACAAAAATTCTTACTGTTAATATGCCTACGGCTTAACTAAACTATTTAATTTTTGTTTAGATTTAAAAGTCTTGTTTTTTGACCCATCACATTTCTGTTTATTGAATCTGATTAGAACAAAGTTTTGAAGAAAGTGGAGCAAGCACTCGGAATAAATTTGTGACGGAAATACTCTGAACTATCAAATTGTGACCCCTTCACTTACACATTCACATGCATGTGATCCATTTAAAAAAACACTATTGTAATACTTGCTCAAACAATATCCAGGGAAATAAAAGACCTCAGTGCTGCAAGTAAGAGCACCATGATTCTGGCGCAACCAAAGGAACTAATTTTGATTGGCTTTCTATTTCAACAGCTCTAATCTTTTCAAAAAGCCCAGGCACAGACGTTAAAAAACTTTTCCCATCGGTTGGCTTTGCCGAACAAAATAAGATTAATTCCTGTTTGAAATATACTGCTCCTTTTAATATCCAGTCAAAGTCGTTCCACAGTTGAATAATAAATGTGAACTGAATTTTATTATCACCAGTGGTTTCTACGGATTTTAAAGATCCGTTTGTCTGAAGGATGAAAGTTTTCCTGCCTTTTTGAATGCTTATGATATCTTTTGTGGGGCCCATTATCTTTATATTTTGAGTCAAATTGGTGTAGAGATTGTTACAACGAACGTCTGACTCATCATAATATCCATCGTCAAACAGTAAGATATTATCTTGATAAACAACTGGAGTGACATACGGACTTCTCCACAATTGAATCCAGTTTGAACATTTATCATATGAATTGTTTGGGTGAACTGGTTCATTCGTTACAATAACAAATGTACCATTTAGTGAAGTAAATCGAAAACTGCAATTTCCACATAATTTACCAATAGTTGATGTACTTTTTGATGGATTAACTGTTGCAATATTTTTTCCTTCACAGTTGTGAGCATATTTCAGTTTACCAAAATCACACTCAGATAAATTTTTATTTGAATATATAACACAAAGAGTTGATTCAATGGAAGCTAAAGCACATACACTTTTACTTTTAAAATCGTAACTTTGCAATTCAAGTTTACAAGTGCGTTCACTGTTTAGGTCAAATAAATAGATTTCTCCATTGCAAATGTATGCCATGACATTTCGTTTACCACTGCAGTTTCTATAAGGGATGACAAAGTTACTAGGAAAAGAAAGGGATCTCCAATGGTACAACAAAGCTTCGTGTACAATTGCAAGCGCTTCATCGCATGACTTTATCAAAGGGTGAATCAGTAAATTCTCGAGATAATTTCGACTGGCTAAAAATGTTCTGGCTGTAGATAACAGTTCTACAAGACAATTTTTCCTGTCTATTTTCTGGCTATCTTCTTCATTGCTCAACTTCTCCTGGCTCTTATAGTTCTGTATTTCATCAGTTTCTTCTATATCAGTTGCTTGTGTGTTGTTTGTTTCAGTGCCATTGTCTTCTACTTGAGGTGGTTTATGTTGTACATAAGAAATCCAGTTGATGATTGATTCTAAAACTAAATCTTCAGATTTTACTTTAAGGCTATCATCATCCACAAAGGAAAACAACATTGGAAAAGAAAATTCTAGAAATGTTTCAGTCACACAAAAAGGTTCAAAATTTTCTTTCATGAATCCAATTGTAAACTTAATGACATTCTCTGAATGTAAAAGTTTTGCCATTGAATAATATTTAATGTAATTCTCTAATGACATATTTTCCATCACAAACTGCTCACATTCTTCTATAAGAAATGGTACATCCAACAAATGAGAAGCTTGCCACACACTAATTATGTTGTCTAGTGTCAGACCATCAACACCTTTGTAAATTGCTTTGATTATAACATCAAAAATCTCTTTGCTCATGTTCTTTAACACAACACGTTCGTCTTTATTTTCTTTAAAATCCGATCCCAGCAAAGTCTTAAAGAAAGAGGAGCAAGCACTTAAAATAAATTTGTGACAGAAATACTCTGAGCCATCAACCACAACTCTAAAGTCCCTGCAGTTATCTCCCATCCATTCTTTACTCAAACATTCTTGTAGACCACAAGCAAGGGTTGACTTCACCATCTTGTTGAGATTATATCTATATAGAAGAAAGAAATACTTGTTAGAAAAAGGAATACATTTTTATAAAAAAATTAAAAATTACTAACAAAGAATTAAATATTTTTTTTTATAAATACAAAAATCACTCTTTGAAAAGAAATAAGTTACTGCCAGTATGTTAAAGATTCAGTGATTATTAGTGGTAAACTGCTATGTGTATGTGGTATATCTAACACAGGTGAAGACATGAGAGAGCTGTTTTCTACCTAAGACATCTTAGAGCATTCTCAGGACAAAGATGACATAAACATTTTATTCATCTTAAAATAGGGTAAACAAACTGTTCCAAATCAAACAAAACACTTGCCTTTAAGACGTATGAACTTGATGGTGCCAAAAGCTATACTCAAAACAGCTAATTTTATGTAATTCCCTTCATTTTCATGAATATTGTGTTTATAGAAAACCTATAGAGTGCAATCCTACTCTTGTTCACAACAAAAGCAGCTATAACAAAGATGCATTTTGAATAACATTTTCCTGATGTTATTATACATATTTTGTGGTGTCAGCTTTTTAAGGTCACCCATTGAGTTTTTAATAATAGTTTTTGTTTTCTTTAGTGGAAGGAGTTCTATTTAATTGACTGTACATAGTCATAAATTATCAACTATATTTTATGAAGTCATTGCCCTATACATTTTCATCTTCTCTTCTCCATGTCATCCCCAGCAGTATGTTTACAGATCACTTGTAATTCAGCCAAAAAGTTAATGATGAAACTAATGAACAGACTGGGCTTTCAGTATCGCACAACCTCCAGTACAAAGTTTTCATTCATCAGTACAACAAACATTTGCTGTCAAGGACAGTTCTCTACAACTTGCTGTAAATTGCTCTGATAGCATTTCTTTTATTTTCAAGTAGTTTTTTAATTGTATTGTTTAATTTATCAACTATTGAACTATTTGCTTATACACAGTGTATTGAAGGTAAGCAATAAGATGTATTAGGCCATTGAGAGTAAAAAGCTATTCACTTGACTCACTGTAGTTTTATATTGATGCTCAAAAAATTAATGGTTGGAGGTATATTAGGTTGGGCTACATCCATTGTTATTTGTACACAATTTCAACACATTCCTTTATCTCTTTATATTTAAAAAAGTGATGCAGGCTAAAGTAGACCTTGGTAGATTACCTTTGATTTTCTCTATTTTTACTTTTCCTAAACTACTTAATTTATAAAGGTTGGATAAATAAGCAGAGAAACTATTATTCATTATTTCTTATAACATATGAGACAAAAGTAGAGAGTAAATTTTAATTACATAGGGCTATTTCCTCAAGAAATTTTAAAAGTAACACTCATATAATAGTAAGTTTAATGAGGTACTTTTTTTGGATTTTCCATTTTGTTTTAAACTAATTTAATAACTAGTTTTTAGAGTTCAATATTTTATTTCTTTTAAAATGATAAATAACAAAGGTCTATTTAACAAACAAAACAAAAAAATCAACAATAAAAAATGTTTTAACAATCAGTATTGATCACAATCTTTTTTCCAAATAATAACAAATATTTAACATTTTATTGATGAAATGGAACAGTTCAAAAAGTATTAGTACATCTGTCTATTAGTTTCATTTTTGGCAAGCAGTAGAGCTAAGTAAAATCAGTAATTGCATTTTTTGGTATTTTAACTGTAAACCACATGTAGCCTACATTACAAGTTTATGTTAAAAAAAGTAAGCAATATTTGTTTTCTAACAAGACTAGACTACCGTAATGTAAATCTTATTTAAAAACCTATATATTCAATAATAATTCAGTGACATCAATAAGCAAAAACATAAAAAGGATGCACATTATAATATAATTACTGACACAATAACCCGTAATGCTGATTTGCATCTCTTCATGGTACAAATATTTAACTTAAACAAGACAAATATCTCTGGGAACATAAGCAACATTCTTTAACTTTCTTCTTATTTGAGCGCTTGTTTAAAGTTACTAGTTAACAAAGTTTGCCTAAACTTACAAACTTTGTTTAATGACAACTCAGGGTATGCATATCAAGAGATTGTATCCTCTAGTTAAAACAGTTTCAAATTAACAATAATAACCTTAAAAAAACAATAACAAAAAACTAGCATCAAACTTGGGATTATATTAGTTTTGAGCACCAAGATTCTGAGACCACTAATGGAACTATGTTTGAGTCGCTGTCTACTTCAATAACTCTTATGGACTCAAAAATCCCAGGTACAGATTTTAACAAACTAAGGCGCAAAAATGAGTATTTAGAACAAAACAGCAATAACTCATCTTTGTAACATACTGCTCCAAGTAAGATCTGATTTAAACTGGTCCAAAGTTGAGTAACAAGCTTAAAACTAATTGTACTGTTTTTAGCAATTTCTACCTCTTTCAAAGTACCACTTTGTAGAAGAATATACACTTGCCTTCCTTTTTGAATTGTTATAATTGTGTTTACTTGGCTGTCAAAGTCGATTTCCTGAGAAGACTTTGTAGACATATTGCAACATTGTACTTTTGAAGTACCATTTTTGTTATAAAATATCAAAATGTAATCTTGAAAAACACATACTGAACTTACAGGTAATGAGAACTTAAAGTCAACACAGCTAAAAGCACCATCTTCCATTACTGTTTTAAATGTACAATCACCAACAGCAATAAAATCTCTATTTACTGATACTATTTCAAGTGGAGACTCTCCACAAAATGTCTTAAGTGTGGATACCTTCTTATTTTCATCAATAATTGCAAGATTTTTATAACAGCAAAGGTGATTTCTTTTACTGAATTCACAATTGACTTTACCAGTGTTTGAATACACAAAACAAAGTGAGGACTCAATTGATGCTAGCACCATGCTTCTGTGACCATCTTTTGAAGCATTATCCCAACAAGTACCTAACACTAAACCCAAATCAAGCTCAAATGTTCTTAAACTTTCTACATCAAGCAAGTTCAGTTTGTTTTTGTGAATATATGCCATGACATTTCGTTTACCGCTGCATTTTCTATGTGGGATCACTAAGTTACGGGAATAAGAAACAGATGTCCATTGGTACAACAAAGCTTCGTACACAATCTTAAGAGCTTTCTCATTCTCCCTTATCAATGGATTTATTAAAAGGTTTTCGAGGTAGCTTCGACTGGCTAAAAATGGTCTGGCCATTGTCAACAATCCAACAAGATACTGCTTTCTGTCCATCATTTCCTTGTTTGAGTCTAATTTGGAGTTAGCAGTTTTATCCAGCTGATTGTATATAGATAAATCACACTCAGTATTCTCCTTGCTTGCAAAATCAGATGATGATGTCACTAAATTATCTTTACCTGAGTCTTTTGTTTGGTAGCTCTTGTAATTTATATACGAGACCCAATTAATGATGGAATCTAAAACAACATCTTCAGACAACACATTAAGACAATCATCATCAATCAAATAAAGTAATACAGAGTGCTTTAATTCAAGAAAGGTATCGGTTTCAATAAATTGCTCATAATGTTTTTTTATGAAGTCTGTTGCTAAAGAAATCACACTTTTTGAGTTCAAAAGCGTTGCAATTTCATAAAATGTAACAAAATTATCTTGGGACATATTTTCCACTACAAATCTTTCACATTCTTCTATAAGAAATGGTATATGCAACATATGAGTAGCTTGCCACACACTAATGATGTTGTCTTTTGTCAGATCATCAACACCTTTGTAAATTGCATTGATTATAACATCAAAAGTCTCTTTACTCATGTTCTTTAACTCAACACATTCTTCTTTCTTTTCTCTGAAATCCGAACTCAACAAAGTCTTAAAGAAAGTTGAGCAGGCACTTAGAATAAACTTGTGACAGAAATACTGTGAGCCATCAACCACAACTCTAAAGTCACTGAAGTTATCTCCCATCCATTCTTTACTCAAACATTCTTGTAGTCCACAAGCAAGGATTGATTTGACCATCTTGTTAACAATACAATGTTAAAACAACCTGTGAAGTTTCACAAATTATTTTAACCTAAACAGCAATATTCTCTAATGTGGTTGTTTGTTTAACGTATGTATTTAGGTATAATTGATCATAAAATGTGTCAGGTAGATGTTAATTATGATAGTATATTAATATGAGTAAATTTAAAATACAAACAAGTCTTAATATCTGGCTAACTTAACATGGAACTTATAAAGTTAGTAATATCAGTTATTTCCCCTTAATTACAAACATTGCTGTTGCATGGATTTGAAGTTTTACACTGCAATAGTTTTTAGTTCACTTACTCAAGACATCTTACTTGTGAGACATTACATTTACAAAGAATGCTTTTAACTATAGGGATAGCTGCAAAAATTTTACACTAAAATTAGAAATTGTGTTTAATGCCTACCTTTATTTCAGAATTGAAATTTTACTTTAACAATATAACTATAAGTTACTATAACTGGCTTCATTTTATTTTTTTGACTAAGGATTAATATTAATTTTATGTTAATATTTTTAAAACAATTATGTTGAATAGATCATGTTTTAATTTTAAGTTTTATTTTCTATCTAAAATGAAAAACTGAACAGGTTATTAATTTTTTGCCTGATTACAATGTTTTTTACGAGTAAATATTAAGTGGGGAGTTCAATGACCCAATACACAAGAATACTGGTTATTTAATTAATAATAGGCCTATAGACTATAGGCCTAGTGCTTTTAATTAAAATTCAAAAAGATTTTAATATCAATTTAATTGACATTATGGTTGGTAGTTTTAGTAAATGTGTACTTCCTGCTTTAGCTAATAGTTACACGTTAGGCTAAGAATTTAATAATACTAAGAATTGAATGATACTATTAGTTCCTAGTTTCTAAGCAAGAATATAGACAATGATTGGAGTTTTTACTACTGTTGTATAATAGGTAGGGCTTGGGTCAGAAAACCAGCTAAAAGTAACTTTGATACAGTCCTCAGTGGATAATAATTTTATTATGTTCTACTATATACACACAAGGACGGCGGGGGGGTCGTGTTGTAGAGTGCTCTACTGCTAGCCAGAAACACTGCTAATACAAAGTCGGAGTAGTCTAGTAGTAGGGTAGGGCCTAATAAACTAAATTAAATATTAAATTATAATAAATAGGCCTAAGCCTAGTGAGTAAACTTCCCTATTTCTCAAAACAGCAAAATTTAACTTAGGCCTAGCCTTCTAGATCTAGATTTTTTTTACTTTCTTACAAAATACAAGTAGGCCTACTTTAACTAGATCTACCTACTTCTTAGATCTAGTACTTACAGTACTTCTTACTACTTACTACAGTCAACTTACTTTATTTATTTTTTATAATGAATGTTGTAGGCCTACTAAACTAGAAGATCTAGATGTCTAGATCAGAATCTATAATCTATAGATTTTAGAAACAGTGAATTTGTGTTTTAATTTGGTTTTGAATTTAAAAGTAATGACTTAACGGCACGGAGTTCAACTGAGTTGTTTCAGACTGTTTCAAACTCGTTCATATTTCTTAGAAATTGAGAGTGGCTTCCCTTGTAAATCTTCCCAAAATAATGTCTAGTAGTTCCTACACATAACAAGTGGCCAGATTCTCTTTGTGACGACTGCTTCAGCGGTTATTATTAGCCTACCAATTTTTATTTATCTTTTATGTCCTGTATACTGTATAGTCTCAGAGGCGTAGCGATGGGGGGGGGGGGCAGGGGGGACATATCTCCCCAGGCGCCGACCTTAGGGGACGCCAAAATGGGTTGGAAAAAGTAATCGAAAGTTTGAGGGGGGGGGGTGCAAATCGAAAGTTTGATGGGGGTTGTAAATCAAAAGTTTAATGGGGGAGTGCTAATCGAAAGTTTGAGGGGGGGAGGGTGTTAATCAAAAGTTTGAGGGGGTGTGCAAATCGAAAGTTTGAGGGGGGGGGGGGTGCAAATCAAAAGTTTGAGAGGTGCAAATCGAACGTTTGAGGGGGTGCAAATCGAAAGTTTGTCCCCGGGCGCCGAGAAGAGTCGCTACGCCTCTGTATAGTCTACCAATAGTTTGAATGTTATTGTTGAAAAATCCTAATAAAATCATTCTGTTTGTACTTTTGATAAAAATCAGTTTTTCTATTACTACATTAACTTCGATTCTTCTTCTTCGTTTAAAAGTGTATGTTCGATTGTATTTTCTTCAATACAATTTAGTATTGACTGTTAACCTTTATGCGCCATATATGCCGTCGACCCCGTTGCATCCTTCTTTTCTTATGTGATTTGCTTCCATAGACTTTGCAGTGTTTCTTTCAGACGCTTTTCTCTCCGGCGGGGGGGGGGGGGGAGGAGGGGGGAATCATCGGTGGGGGGGAGGAGGGATACATTTTTCGGAGGGGTAGGACACTGGTAAAAGTATATATTTTCTATAAAAATTTCATTTCGTTCGGGGGGGGGGGGGGGGGAGGGCGGTAGACTTTCTTCGGGGGTGGGGGGGGGGGGCGGTAGAATTTCTTCGGGGGTGGGGGGGCGGCGCTCAGCCCCTTCGAAGAGATGCCTGAAAGAAACTCTGAGCCTTTGTTAATCCAAGAACAAACTCCAAAGCCGAAGTTGTTTGATTTTGGAGTTTTCTCTCCTAGATGGTTGGCTGTCCCTAGCCCTAGCTAGCGAACCTCGGTTTAGCTACAATAACAACGAACTTAACCAACTCCATACAAATTTATTAATAACACAACAAAACAACATAGTATGACTAAGAAAGAACAATACAATATTTTTGCAGTAGTTTAATAGTTTTATAGTTACATTAGGTCTCCAATAATTAAATAGGCGTATAGTCCTACTAAACATTAACGTTTTTATTTCAGCAAGCCTAAAGTACCTTTTTTGTCGTATATATAACACAGATCTAATAAAGTTTACCTAATTGCTTTTCTTATTTAGTAATGTAAAATCATTCAGTCATGTGATCTTAAAGCAGTCGCATAGCATCAGTGGCGTCGCTAGGTCGGGTGTCACCCGGTGCGACACTTCGTTGTTTCACCCCCCCCCCCCAAGAAACAAAGTATATATATATATATATATATATATATATATATATATATATATATATATATATATATATATATATATATATATATGTGTGTGTGTGTGTGTGTGTGTGTGTATGTATATATGAAAAGCTCAAATTAAAATTTAGTTAACTAAAAAGGCAACGTGTATTTTAATTAATAAGTGATTATTAAAGAGTTACTTTCTTATAATTCTGTTCATTTCTGTTTACAGCAACATACTATGCACGTATGTCAAGGGTCCACACACCAGAAAAATCTAGCACACGTTTTAAAAAATCAAAAAATAAATAATACAATCAAATAGGCCTACGATATTATATTATTAGCTAGTACCATTGCAGACGGCATTGATTTAGTTAGTTGCCATTAAAATGTAATAGAATAAAAAATTATAAAAATATGTATTATAAAATAAACAAGGAATACTAATTCTGAAACTTCAATAAAGCTAAATAAGTATCCAATGCAGATAATAGCTGCAGATACCTAAGATTTAACAAATATTGTACAAAAAATTGTTTGAAAAAGCATGTTTCGAGAAAAAGAATTTTCAAACATTAAAACTTCAAGTAAAAAATATATGGAACGTTGAGCATCTTAAATAGGCCCTACAGCGTATGTGTTTGAAAAAAAAAACCTACTGTAAGCAATTTCTTCATACGTTTTACCTTTTATAACATACCATTATGTAGGTAAGTGTGATCCATCCTGCAATTAATTTTAACAGAATAACATACCTTTCTAATTGTTCCTATACCACCACTAGCCTGTTGAGGTATATTTTCGTTAGGACCACAGTTTAAATCATGTTTTACTTATCATTGCTGCTGTTGGTCATCCAAGATTCTGGCACAACCAACGGAATTACATTAGACTGAGTTTCTAGTTCAACAACTCTTATCCTCTCAAACACACCCGGTACAGATTTCAACAAACCTGTGTCTACATCTTTGTGCTTTTCTGGACAAAATAGGATCAATTCGTTTTTGTAGTACACGGCACCATTTAAAATCCAATCAAAGTTTTCCCAAAGTTGAATAAAAAATGTTATTTCAATCATAGCATTTTCTGCCATGCATACTGATCTTAAAGCGCCATTTTTTGTAGAATAAAAACATGCCTGCCTTTTTGAATACTGATAATATTTTCCAACGGTCCGTCTACAAAAAGTTTTTGAGTCATTTTTGTATAAATGTTGAAACAATTGCCCTCAGAGCATGTGGTGTACCAACCTCTCTCATATTTCTTTTTATAACAAAATCCAATAATAAAATCTTGAAAAACACAAACAGAACTTGAACCTTCTAGGCTCCCACACTCCACAATATTTAAAAAGTTATTTCCAGGCTCTATTTTAAGTTTCGTATTATTAATGTTAACAAAAATCCCATTGCATGAAATAAGATGCAAACCCGAATGACCACAAGCCTTAGAAATTATTTTTACTTTTTTGCTTGAATCAATAATGGCAATATTTTTTGTTTTACAGGCATGCCTGTATTTTAACTCACGATCCGTATCAACTTCACAGCTTTGGGTTTCTTTCATATAATAAAAACAAAGTGTTGATTCGGTTGATGCTAAACAGTTACCAACACACAAAGCAAGCCCCATCTCCACCACTCGCTCGCTATTCAATTCAAATAAATGTACATTTTTGTTCTGAACAAACGCCATGACATTTCGTTTGCCGCTAGAGTTTCTGTGCGGGATGACTAAGTTACTGGGAAAAGAAACAGATCTCCACTGGTACAACAAAGCTTCATGCACAATTTCCAGAGATTCTAGACTTTCGCGTATTAATGGATTGCCATGAATTTTCTCGAGATAACTTCGACTGGCTAAAAATGTTCTTGCTGTAGATAATAGTTCGACAAGACATTTCTTTCTATCTAACATTTCTCTCTCTGTGTTGAATTTAACATATGGCTGTACACTTTCAGCTTCTACTTCAGAACATGATGTTTCTTTTTCATCTTGTACTGTTAAATTTGACAACTGTTCAGGAAGACTTTGGTCTCTGTCTGAAATATCATCAAGTGCGTGCGTTTCATCATTCATGTCAGAAATGCTTTCTTCCGCAGCGAGATTGCTTAAAGATTTTTCATGACAATCTGCCTCTGATGTTATTTTAACTGTATCTTCTGTAGCTATATCTACACTATTTGTCTCAGCTTGAAACGTTTTAATTTTTCCATAATCAACCCACTTGAGAATAGACTCTAGAACTAAATCTTCTGACTCAACATTGAGATTATCATCATCAACCAATGAAAACAAAACTGGAAATGAAAGTTCAAGAAAAGTCTCAGTCTCACGAAACAAATCAAAGTTTTCTTTCATGAAATTGATCGACGCTGAAAATACACTTTCTGAATTCAAAAGCTTCGCCATTTCACAAAACTCAACAAAATTATTCCGTGACATATTTTCAACCACTAATTTCTCACATTCGCGAATTAGAAACGGAATTTCTAACAGGTGTACCGCTTGCCATACATCAATGACATTATCCAGTGTTAGCCCATCAATACCGTTATAGATGGAATTGATTATAACATCAAAAGTCTCTTTACTCATGTTCTTTAACTCAACACGTTCCTCTTTGTTTTCTTTAAAAGCTGATCCCAACAAAGTCTTAAAGAAAGAGGAGCAGGCACTTAGAATAAATGTGTGACAGAAATACTCTGAGCCATCAACCACAACTCTAAAGTCCCTGAAGTTTTCTCCCATCCATTCTTTACTCAGACATTCTTGTAGACCACAAGCAAGGGTTGATTTAACCATCTTAAGACAGTCAACAGACCTATAAAATTTATTATTAATTTTGTAACAAGCTTAAGTGATTTTTTATTTTAAAAGCTATACACATGTAAATAATGGAATAGTTTGTACAGCGTATATAACCTTTTGTTAATCTTTTCATATGTCTGTCTTAAACTTTTAAAATGCGTACTTCATCAATTACAATCAGACAAAACATTTCAATTTGTAACGTGCAAGCTATGAATAATGCACCAGTTTTATTGTACTTTTTAGCGCAATTTCCATTCTGGAGAATTGCGTTTATTTTCTTCAAAAAGTGTATAGGGCTGATGATTATTTTTAGTTTTATACATTTTTTTAATCAAATGGTACGTCATCAAAATTAATAAAATCGCCACCCGGGTAATTCTAATGCTAATTGATCCAAACTTTAACCTTAATTTTTATTCTTACTCTAACAGAGAAACACACAGGAAAAATACATTATGTATAACACTGTTTGCTAACGAAGGTATCAGACTTTTAATGGGAGCGGAGGTATATAATTTTTTATGAAAAAAAAGAGCGGGGGGCATATGAGATCTAAATATGTAGATTATTAACTGCATTTGTTTAAAAGGTGTAATTTCATAGACATTTTTACATTGTTTTATGGAAAAAAGGAATACATATAAGAACCAAATATATTTTTTTATGTACATTATTATTAATTTTTGTACGGAGGGTGATGGGGTTTTCTGAAATGCTTTACTAAGTAGGAAAGAAGACGATATTTGATTGTACGTAAACCTTGCTAGAAATTAATGAACACCTATAGTAAATTACTAAATCTAATTAACAATTTTAATTATTCCAAGTCGTATTTGGGGGTAGCATTTGGCAGGCCATATTTCTAACAAGCAATTGTGTTCCTTGTAACAGACACTTCACCAAAGTTGAGTAGGGTTCTAAGTTACATTCCACCATGTTTAAAAGTAACTTATTTACAACAGCGAAGCTACAAACCGAAACATTATATATTGTTACTAAGGAATTAAAATTGAATATTTAATTTGTTTCACAATACAAAATTCTTTATATATCAATAGGCCTACCTGGCTCTGCCTAGAATTCGACTTTTGAAGAAGCGTTACAAACAAAATCAGCAAGCTTTATAGAATGGCAGTATTGGCAGTGTTAGTACTGTTAGAAATGGTTTCTCAGAAACAACATCATTTCGGGAATATCCGATAATTCACAGTTTCCGTTTCAGTTTAGAATAATCTTTATTTCTGAAATAGTCATGTAACTTATTTACTTATAAAAAAAATTGGTGATGTTTTAAATGAATGCTTTTTTATGCTTTGATTTTAAGCTAGGTCTATTATTTTATTTTATACAAGACACAATAATGGGTTGACTATTTTCAACATATTAGGTTTTCCCTCTGCTTTCTTTCGCCGAAGCAAATATAACAATAACAAGTTTTAAAATGTGGGCCTACTCGTTTTACAATTCCACAGAGCAGCATACACTAAATTTACTAAATGTTTAAATGTTAACATATTATTAAATACTACATGCATTGTATAAATGCATGTTACCTTTCTTATAACAATGTCTAGCTGACTACCCAACCTGTGATTCTAAACCTAAGGCTTTGAATCGATTTAAATAATTTTAAACATGCTGATGTTGCCCTTTAAAAAAAAATTTAGTAATCAATAAACTGTACACACTAAGTACATCATATTTATTTATTTAATTAAAAAATAACTGAGGACTATACACAGAAGTATTTAACCACAAAATTTATGGAATTATTGACAAATTTAAAAAAAAATTCGGATTAACATTTTGTTAAAGATGTTTTTAGAAATTGTGGTATAGTTATTAATAACCAGTAATCAGGGGCGTAGCGAAGGGGGGGGGGGGGCGGGGGGTGCGGACCGCACCGGGTGACTCCAAGGCAAAAAATAGCAAAATATATGGAGAAAAAGTTGAGGGGGGGGGTGCAAATCGAAAGTTTGAGGGGGGGGGGGGTGCAAATCGAAAATTTGAAAGTTTGTCCCCGGGAAGGGTCGCTACGCCTCTGGGGGGGGGGGGGTGACACTATTAAGTACCGAACCGGTGACACCCGACCTCGCTACGCCACTGCCAGTAATATCACATAATACTTTTTTTTAAAAATAATTAACCATCAATATCACATAATAATTTACTATAGTGTGAAAATTTAAAAAACTCAAATAAAGAAATGTATTTAAAAAGCAGCTCAAATAAAACACTGTAACGTTGTTTAATAAATTATTAACATTGACCAAGTGTATTAAGATTTCTCATTTATTTTTACCAAAACTGTTTATGTTCCGCGGCAGTGTTTCTTCCAGACTTTTTTCTCCGAGGGGGGGGGGGGCGGACTGGTAAAAGATGCCTGGAAGAAACAATTTTCCTCTGTGTATTACATAAATCACTTGACGATCTACAACGCCTCTCCCGGTACCAAGTTCGTGCATTTACTCGTTGATCTTTTTAAAGTAATTGCTTGCTACTTGTGCGTATATGTGCGTTTACCTAGTATGTTGGTTAGTGATCACCTGGGATTTTGGATGGCTTCTGTTGTATTGTTAAAATATTTTTTTCTTTCGGATTTTCTCTCCATTGTTATTTTTCCCCGTTCTTTGTTCGCTTTTCCGTATTCTCAGTTTATTTAGTTCTATGTTCTGCTGTAGATTCCTCTTCTTCAAGTTCTTCTTGCTTGTGGTAATCAACTCCGGTGATTCACTTAATAATTGTCTTTTTAAGATTTTTTTTTTTTAAATCTGGTTTTACAGGACTATGCGTTGTGATTCCACATAGGCGCCCAACTTTCTCCTTCCACTGAATTGGATAAGGGTGTGTGTTTTCACGTCGACGTGCTATTTCTGTATAGTGTGACAGATAAGCAGGACGGTCGATTTCCCTATTAACTTTTTTTACATATCTCAGCTAATCTCAAACGTTCTTCTGGTTTACAAACTTTTTTTTAAAATCTAGGTCAGAATGCTTCTATTTTATTTTTAGGAGAAAGTTTAGGGAAGATTCCTCTCGCTTTACTTTTTTTATTTTTTAAAGATTTTTAATTATATCAACCAGCAAATAGGCCTACTTTTTCTTAAATTGGTAATTTAAAAAATAAAGAAACTTTAAAGTCATAGGTGTAAAACATAAATGTTTATCTGTTTAAAAGCTTATGAATCAGATTGTCAATATTTTTAATTTTTTATTTGAAATGATCCAAGATTCTGGCACAACCAACGGAACTACATTAGACTGACTTTCTAGCTCAACAACTCTTATCCTCTCAAACACTCCCGGTACAGATTTTAACAAACCTGTGTCCACATCTTTGTGCTTTTCTGAACAAAATAAAATCAATTCGTTTTTGTAGTACACGGCACCATTTAAAATCCAAGCAAAGTTTTCCCAAAGCTGAATAACAAACGTAAATTCTATCTTTTTATCTTCTGCCATGCCTACTGATCTTAAAGCGCCATTTTTTTGTAGAATAAACAAGTGCCTGCCTTTTTGAATACTTGTTATATTTTCTGAACACCCATCAAAGATTACTTCTTCGGTTGACTTTGTGTAAAAGTTTAAACAAACTGCCTTAGAAAAATAAGAATCAGAATCCGATTCTTCATTGTAAACACTTTTTGTAGAGAATCCTAAAATATAATCTTGAAAAACACAAACATAGCTAGAGCTGATCAAGCTATTATTCTCCATATTTAATAAATCTGCTTTAAATCTATACTGCACATTTTTATATAAATTGTAACTTGCATTAATAAAAATGCCATTAAATGAAACCAGGTTTATATTTAATCGACCACATATCTTGCAAGTGTCTTGAACTTTTTTTCCAGAATCTAATATAGCAATATTTTTACAGAAACACCAATGACGATATCTTTGATCACCATCTGTATCAACCTCACATCTAGCTTCTTCGCTAAGATAATAAAAACAAAGTGTTGTTTCAGTTGATGCTAAAATGTTACCACACTTCAAGTTGAAATCCATCTCAATCTCGCGCTGGGTATTCAATTCAAATAAATGTAATTTACTATTCCTAACAAACGCCATGACATTTCGTTTCCCGCTACAGTTTCTATAAGGGATGACAAAGTTACTGGGGAAAGAAACAGATCTCCATTGGTACAACAAAGCTTCATAAACTATTTCATGAGCTTCATCACTAGATTTGATCAAAGGGTGAATTAAAAGTTTCTCGAGATAACTTCGACTGGCTAAAAATATCCTGGCTGCAGATAAAAGTTCTACAAGAGATTTTTTTCTGTCTAAGGTTTCGTTTTCTGGTTCCGATATAATATCTGTAGTTTTGCAGCGAATATTTTGCTTTAAATTTAGCAGATTAACATTGGATTCCTGACATTCTACTTGTAATGAAGATTGAACAACACAATTTTGATCAATGTCTAGTGCTGTTAAACTGTTCGTTTTTGTTTCGTTTTCTTTGGCATTTTTGTCGTTTGTTTCTCCTGGTGTTATTTTTACGTAGCTAACCCAGTTTATAATTGATGACAACACTACGTCTTCTGACGTTACACTGAGGCGATCATCATCAACAATGGAAAACAACAATGGAAAAGAAAGTTCTAGAAAAGCCTCAGTCTTGGAAAAATGTTCAAAGTTTTCTTTCATGAATCCTATTGAAGATGTAATCACTGTTTCTGAATTCAAAAGTCTTGCCATGTTATAATATGCTATGTAGTTATCCAATTTCATGTGTGTTATCAAAAATCTTTCACATTCTTCTATAAGAAATGGTATATCCAACATATGAGTAGCTTGCCACACACTAATGATGTTGTCTAGTGTCAGCCCATCAACACCTTTGTAAATTGCATTGATTATAACATCAAAAGTTTCTTTACTCATGTTCTTTAACTCAACACATTCTTCTTTCTTTTCTCTGAAATTGTTTCGGAGAAGACCTCTAAAAAACGAGGAGCAGGCACTTAGAATAAATTTGTGACAGAAATACTCTGAGCCATCAACCACAACTCTAAAGTCACTGAAGTTATCTCCCATCCATTCTTTACTCAAACATTCTTGTAGACCACAAGCAAGAGTTGATTTCACCATCTTGTTTAAAACCACGTTCCGGAGAGCTATATTTTCAAATATAATTTTAAAGAGCATTAGTATTTTTATGGTGAATTTACAACACCAACTATGTAAATAACTCATTCCAACACAAACTTATTATACTTTATGAAGTTGACGGCAATATTGCTGTTGGTAAACCTACGTCTTTGCTTTTTAAGCACAAGAATAAATAGTAATTTATGTTTAAAAAAAGAATCCTCATTAGACTAAGCGATCCATTGAGCAGAAAGGTACAGTACATATGTTTCTTGAAGTCGGCATATAAAGGAACAGTGTGGTCAGCACTTTGCCAAGCCGCCTTTACTTACCCTGATATGAGTCAGGTACCCACCAGTGCTGGGTGGACTCAGGGACGTTCTACTGAGTTGAATCCGGTTTCAAGCTCGAGACTAGGGATAGCTGTAATTTATGTAAGTATAAATAATAAAGGTTTTTTTTTTATTTAGAAACGGTTTTCTAATTAGCGCTTTTACTATCAAATGTATTTAAGTGAAAGTCAGTTTTCTTATAAGCAGTTTGAAATTACAGGTTGTTCATATTGCCATTTGGTAATGTTCTATCAGTGTGTATAATGACACGTAAAGTAAAATAGACGGCGAGAGAGAAGAAATGTCATAAGCTGAACATAGGTCTGTAGTCTGATTTCATCAGCAATATAAATCTATTAAAGTTGTAATATGCAAATGTCGACACAGGCCTTATTTTCTTGATTCATAAAAACTTGAACCATTAAACTATCTTAACGCATAGGTCATGGTAGACACTAAGAAAGCTGGTTAGTATTAAAGTCCACAAATCAACCAACTTTTGACAAACGTTTTCTTCTATTTTATACATAAAATATATGCCTACTATTTGAATAGTAATGTTTTTTAAATCAATTATAAAACTTGTTTCTGCTATTTGCATCAACTTATTTATCAAAACCATTCTAAACAGTAAGGAGTCGCCCATAAATGTCATCACACTCATAGGGGGAATGGGGGGGGGTTAAAAATTGTGTGACGAAGTGTGATGATGGGGGGGGGGGATGGTTCAGATAGAAAACTGTTTTAATACGTTGTTATAGAAGTGTAATAGACATTGATTAAAATATTGACTGAGCTAAGTCAATATTTTTTTTTAAAAATGTCGATGTTTAAAAAAAAAATTCAACTGCAATTTTGAGGGGGGGGGGGGGGGGTCTATGCTGAAGTGTGACGTCGTTTTAGCGGGGGGGGGGGGGTGGCTAGTTTTTTGTGACGATGTGTGACGAATGGGAAGGGGAGGAAAAAGTCGTCAAAACAGCGTGACATCTTTTATGGATGACCCTTCTAAACACTTTAATATTTAATGTTGATATAAAATTGCTTCTTATTAACATATTTGATTTAACCAATTTTAATCAAAATAAACCAACAACTCACCACCACCCCCCCCCCCCCCCATTAATATAATGCGCACCACCCTTCAGTCTGGTAACCCGGATTTCTTTCCTGTTTCCGTTTAAACGAAGAAAAGTATGTTAAACTCACAATACTTCTAGATTTGATGAATCAACAACTCACCACCAACCCCCCCCCCCCCATTAATATAATGTGCACCACCCTTCAGTCTGGTAACCCGGATTTCTTTCCTGTTTCCGTTTAAACGAAGAAAAGTATGTTAAACTCACAATACTTCTAGATTTGGTGAAGTTGTTTGTTAGTAAATTCAGTTTTTTAAAGGGCAGAATTAAAAATAAAAGCTTTGAAGGACTATACAACAAGACAATAATATTTGAATACATTTTCATTCAAATAGAAATTAGAAATGAAAGGAAAGGCACTCTAAATAATATTTTCTTAAGATGGCTGCTGTTTTTAATGGCAAATTTATTAGGGGGGGGGGCTATCTCGAACAGGGTTGATAACAATTAATTTGAGGATATTTAAATTGATTTAACCGTAAATGGTGATCTATTATTCAATTATCTATTATATCTTATTAAAATATACAAAAATATACTCATATTTAAAGACATATTCATTAATTCACTCTCCCCCATATAACTAGTTTTGGCCAAATTTACGACGCTAAATTTAGGTTTTACCATATCTTGTTACTAAGGAATTAAAATTGAATATTGTCACAATAAAAATCGTTTTTATATATCTATATGCCTACCTGTCTATGCCTAGAATTCAACTCTTGGAGAAACGTTACAAACAAAATCATTACACTTCGTAAAATGGCAGTTAGTACTGTTAGAAATGGTTTCTTGGAAACAACATAATTTCGGGAATATCCGATTATTATCAGTTTCCGTTTCAGTTTAGAATGATCTTTAATTCTGAATTATGATATCCTATAATTGTATTTACTTATGAAACATTGGTGTTGTTTTAAATGCATGTTTTTTATTCTTTGATTTTAATCTAGGTCTATTATTTTATTTTATTCAAGACACAATAAACGGTTGACTATTTTCAACATTTTAAGTTTTCCCTGTTTTCTTTCACAGAAGCAAATATAAAAATAACAAGTTTTGAAATGTGGGCCTACTCGTTTTTCAACTCCACAGTGCAGAATAAACTAAATTTACTAAATGTTTAAAAGCTAACATATAAAAAACAATCAATGGTATGTGTGCATGTTACCTTCTTAGAACAATGTCTTGGCTGAGAATCTAACCTATGATTCTAAACCCTTTTTAAAATAATTGTAGTAATCTTTACCACTAAACACACTAAGTACATCATATTTATTTAATTAAAAAATAACAGAACTATACACATAAGCATTTTACCATATTGAAATGAACCGTAAAATTTATAGAATTATTTATTTCATTTTTATTAAAAATCGGAATAACATATTGTTAAAAAATTTTTTAGAAATTGTGGAATAGTTATTAACAATCATCAATATTATATAATCCTTTATTTTTAAAATAATTAATCATCAATATCACATAATAATTTAATATATTGTGAAAACTTTAAAACCTCAAAAAAAGAGATGTATTTAAAAAGCAGCTCTAATAAAACACTGTAACATTGTTTAGTAAATTATTAACATTGACCAAGTGTATTAAGATTTCTTTTTTTTCTACCAAAACTTTTTAGGTTCCACGGCAGTGTTTCTTCCAGACTTTTTTCTCCGACGGGGAGGGGGGGGGGCGGACTTCATATTTTCGGGGGGGGGGGGGGGCGGACTGGTAAAAGATGCCTGGAAGAAACACTGTTCCCGTGTGTATTTCATAAATCACTTGACGACCTACAACGCCTCTCCCAGTACCAAGCTCGTGCATTTACTCGTTGATCTTTTTAAATTAATTACTTGCTACTTGTGCGTACATGTGCGTTTAACTAGTATGTTGGTTAGTGATCACCTGGGATTTTGGATGGCTTCTTTTGTATTGTTAAAATATTTTTTTTTCTTTCGGATTTTCTCTCGAGGGGTTGTCCATTGTTACTTTTTCCCCATTCCTTGTTCGCAGACTGCTTATAACATAAATCGTGTGTTGTCCTGACTTATGAGTTTTAAAAACCAATCGCTGGCGTCTGTCAATTATCAGTCCTTATATCTAGCTTGTATTTTGTGGCATGTCTACAATGTGACAGCGTTGAAATCAATATCACGATAAATACATGCGTTACCAATGTTATACATCATGTGTTAAGTTCCAAACAACAGAATGTGTTAAAACTCTTTTAAAGTCTATGATGTACAATGGCTATAGAAGGTGTACCGCGTTATAGCGAGCGATTACTGTACATATTATTAACGTCGGCCAAGTTCACCGAAACAGGTGAACTCTACTTCATCTGCAACACAGACTATCAGGTTCGAAATGGTACTTTTATTAAATTATAATTAAATTTACACTTGATGCTCAATAGTAAGGGGGGAAGTAGAGTTTGTCTATTTCTACGATGTCGGTATAAGATCTGATAGTCTGGTCAGTCTGATGCCGAGACATTTTATACTTTCCCAGACAACTGGGTGGCGTCGTGGGCAACTTACGCCCTGGAGTAAACGACACGAACTCAAGATTTTCGGGTTAGAAATCTTGACCTCCGCCTCCACTGAATTACTAGCTCTAAAACCCTTAAGGAAGCAAAGTATGTAGGTTCCTGTAACAACATGAATTCTTTGTTGTTGTGGGTTAGTTTTCACACAGGAATACAAGCAATAGTGGCAACTTCAAATGATGACTTTATTTACACTATATACAGTGAGAATGATAAATCCATAGTTATTCATGGTAAATCCATATTAGAAGATACTCAACAAGTACAGTCACAGTCACGACTCCAAGTCATGGAGACATCTTACATTCACTGCCACAGTTCAAGTCCCAAGTCCTAGCACACGACACCCGTTCACCTTTTGCTCTCCCTTTTATACGGTCCATTCTCTCCCCTTACGTACATGAGCGATCTCACCCAAAAACATGAAAAAACACATGACGATCGCTCAGACAGTCCTTCCGCTAGCCAGGTACTCTTCATTCATGCAAAACACAATATAATAAAGATACATAATAATACAGTCTGTGACACGTCCCCCCTTCGAATAAAATTTTGTGTAACAAAATTTATAAATACAATATTAGTAGGGCAGGATCATGTGCCAGACAACAAAATTTATAAATACAGTATTGGTAGGGCAGGATCATGTGCCAGACAACAAAAAATTGTGTACAATTCAAAGTAGAGTAAAATATATTCATTTTAGACTAAGCACTTGTAGTCATAAATTTATAGTGCATACAAATACAACAGTATGTAGTGACTATATCAGTGATAATTAAAATATGTCAGTGTTTTGAACAAAAAATTTAAATGTACAAGCATTATATGTAATATTTAATGCATCAATATACATTCACATAGGAGAAAAAAAAACATTTCAATTACCCAGTAACTGTAAAAAAAACTACATCAGTTGGGATAAATAATATACCAAAACATAATACATAGTTGAAATTATCAAAGACTTAATTCAACTCATAATTTAAATACTTATATCCTATGTGGTAAAAAAAAAAAACTTCCTTATCATCAAGGTATGTTATTACCACGCATGAGTAATATACTTTGTTGTCTCCCCTAGTCGACCCATTTCAGTCATATCTAGGTCACAACACAACAACATTCTTGCCTTTCACAGGTATTGACTAATACACAATTCATCATTGAGACTTCCGTCTTATTGTTATGCGGAATAAATAGTCTCTAACTTTTACTTTATACATTATTCCCTGTTAATTAATAGTATAGAATAGGTTTAACATAATACAGTTTACATTCTTTAGATATAGTGCACAATTTATGTTTACTCAAACACATTATTTGATATTTATATATTACAGTTACAGACTGTATAATATTAATAAACTGTCAATTGATAATTTAATCTTAGCATCCTTGTTTAACTCTATAGCATGAGTAATCGTTCTCGTGCAGTTGACGATGACCTGTATGCCATCTCTCCCTCAAATTGTAGCTTTTAGCTGTGCTACCATAATCATTTCCTAGATTTCGTGTAACTTGTGTTACTTCATTTGTTTTAATATTCTCCTCTGGTTTCTGAACAACGTCAGTGGTTATCTTGCTTTGTGTATGTTGGTTTGGTTCATCAACCAACTCAATATAAATATTATGGCATTGCTTTGGCCTTTCATAATACATCTTGCTTCGGTATCTTTCATTAGAACATGATATATTTATAATAGATTAGGAATACAACTGAGATAGAAGCCATCAACATGTAGCCATCTTTATTCGTAAACGGAAGAGGAACAATGATAGATAAATACAAGGGACATCACTCAATAACAACATTATAAATATAACCAATACAAGAAGAGTGAGTTCCCCTGACCTCACAAATCCCAATATGTTACATCCCTTTACCCTTAGTAAACACAACACATCTCTCAATAGAACAATTTGCAGTATCCTAAAATCACCAATTATATTGTAACATGAACACTATGGTATATTACATCCTTACAAACAATGCACAATATGTTACAACATAATTAAAATACAAAACAATGATGTCAAAGTCCTTTTGACCTTTAAAATCATAGGTCTAACTTATTTGGGACTTTGATTGTCCTGCTTGACCTTCTCAGTGGCTTTTGATTTGGTGACTCAAGATTCTGACCATATGGATTCTCTATCTCAGGAGGTCTAGGCTAGGATTTAAATCATTAACTCCAGAATTTACATTTTCTGACTCTAGACAACTTGGTTCACTCATATCAACAGAACTTGGTTGTGGAACAAACTGAGTTGGTGTGAACTGTTCAGATTTGGTGGGATTGACAGATTCACACTTATTATCTGCACAAGTTATTTTCAACTGGTCTGCATGTCTACGGACAATAAGTCCATCATTTGTTTTTACTTTATAAGACACAGGTCCTGTACATTGAACAATTTGACCTGGTATCCATTTTTCCCTTCTCCCATAATTTCTTAGATACACATTCTCATTATATCCAAATTCTCTTCAATGGATGATTTGTCATGATTTACTTTTTGTGTATGTTGATGTTGGGAAACAGACCTTTGAACAGTTGGATGTAGTAGGTCAAGATGAGTTTTAATTTTCCTACCACATAGCAATTCACATGGTGCAACACCTGTTGTTATATGAGGAGTTGTGCGGTATTTGGTTAAGAACCTGTTTACTCTTTCTCTAAGAGAAAACTTGTTACCGGTATTCATTTTTACCATAGCGGTTTTGAATATGCCTACCGCTCTTTCAGCCAAACCATTCCCAGCAGGATGATAGGGGGATGTGGTTATATGCTCAATACCATTTGCCACACAAAACAGTTTAAACTCATGAGCTGTGAAACTAGGCCCATTATCTGAAACAATTTGATCTGGTAATCCATGAGTTGAAAATATTTCCTTAAGTTCTATAATGGTATCATTTGCAGTGATTGTGTTCATGATTTTAACTTCTAACCACTTAGAATGTGAATCAATAACAATTAAGAACATTTTGTTCATGAAGGGTCCTGCGAAATCTATATGTATACGTTTCCATGGTTCGATTGGCCAGTCCCAGTTTTGCAAAGGTGCTGTAGCTGGTTGCTTTGAATGTTGTGCACAGATTGAACAAAGCTTTACATATTTTTCAATATCAGCATCCATATGTGGCCACCAGAACCATGATCTTGCTAGACTCTTCATAGTCAAAGTTCCATTCCATCGTTCTACCGCCCCGTTGGCCATGGCGTGATATGCCGAAGCGTGAATGATTTTAATCCCCAACATTTTAGACACGGTGCAGAAAATTTCCGACGTGAACTGGGTCCCGTTATCTGAGAGTATGACTTCCGGGAATCCCATCCTCGTGAAGATGGAGAGTAGCGCATCTTGGATCTCTGCTGCCGTTACACCTTTCAGCGGTACGGCTTCTGGCCACCGTGTGCATATGTCTACGGCTGTGAGTATGAATCTGTTCTTTTTTTTCGTTTGAGTTAGTGGCCCCACAATATCTACGGCGATTTTCTCAAACGGTTGTCCCACTACCTCAGTTCTACCCAGAGGCGCCTTGCCACCAACATTCTTTTTGCTTTTCTGGCAGACATCACAACTTTCGCAGTAACGCCTGATATCCTCCCCTGCCCCTGGCCAGCTAAATTGTGACAGAATTCTGGCTTTCGTTCTTGCTACACCCATGTGCCCCGCCATAGGTGTGTCGTGTCCTAATTTCAGGATGGTGGGCCTAAGTCCCCTTGGGATTGCTAGTCTAATCTGATCTTCTGTTTTGCTGTGTTTTATGATCTTATATAATAACCCATCTATCGTTTTACATTGTTTGCCCTTTTCCGCGAGCTTCCACCACCTAGCCAATGTTTTGTCTTCGCTCTGTTGCGTTTTAAAATCTTTCGATGTCGTTATTTGGTCTAAAATCTTATGCCCCGGCTCATTTCTCTGGTTGCCCCCTGCTCTAAGTTGTCCTCTGGTTTCTACCGCCGCTAATGTTAGCGAATCTTCACTCGGTAATTTCGCGCCTGCTACATTCCCTATTATAAGTTCAGCGGGTGGATCATCTAAAAGGACGGCAAAGAACTCTCCCGTAAGGTATGGTGTTTCTATGTTGACTACAGCTCCTGGTACTCTTTTCTTATCTCCATCCGCGGTCTTTATGGTTATCCATTCTTTTGTCCATCTATTTCTTTGGACTAGAGCTTTTCGACAAGCTACGACTACAGAGCCCGTATCCCGTAGGACGGTCACCGTCCTCCCATCCAGTTTTCCTGCAACTATAGGAAGTGACCCTCTGTCGCTTATGAATCTCCGATTAGCTCCAATGTTCCCTACAGGGACAGCGCCCTTTACTTGACTTAGGCATTGTCCACAGTCGCCGCACTCCCCGCTGAACTCTGGTACTAGTCATATGTCTTGAATGTCCCTGAAGACTACCCTTCTCCCTCCGTACTCATGTCCAATTTGTCTACGATTGGACCGGCACCCCGCCGCTATGTGCCCCTCAGCCCCACAGTTAAAGCATGTGATAGGCTTCTTCTGGGACTAATATTACTACTCGGCCTAGGTTGGACGGGGCTTTGTCCTCTTCTCTCCCGTTGAAGGGTGACTTCATTTCTTGTGACCCATTCCTCTCTAATGGGGCTCTTAGATCTAGGTCTTAGGGTTCGTTTGTCCTTGTCCTCTCTAAAGGGATTCCTAGATCCTGATGCAAGTGCCATGGGGGCAACAAATGCGTCCTCTGTCACGTCGATCGGTTTTAATTTTCTGTCTGGGTAGATGTCAAAGTAGTTGTCACAGGCATTTTCTACGTCTGCTATTGTCCTCGGGTTTTGTCTGAGGATGTGCTGTCTTATGTCTTGTCCGACTGTTCTCACTATTTTGTCTTTTAAGAGTAGGTCAAACAGTCCGTCAAATGTTTTGTCACACTTGCTAGCTTCGACCCATCTTCTCAAGTAGTGTCGTACTCTCCTAATGTAACTCCCTGCTCTGTCTTGTTCTGATGGTTGGGCGCTATTAAACTTATCACTGTATCCTCGCTCCGTCAAACCAAAGTGTTTTAGGACCTCCCTTTTCAGCTTCCCATAATTCTCTTCTGCTCCCAATTCTGTTAACCACGATTCGCAGCCTATATCTAGCAGAACTTTCCTAAACTCGTGGCACCAAAACTTATCTTCTAAACCTATTTCTCGGGCTTCCCTTTCAAAAATGTCAACCACCACCTCCATATCTGTTTGGTCCCTACTGTTTCTCAGTCCAGTCAGCTTAATTCTTGGGGTCTGTGCCCTACCCCTGCCCTTTATGTCTTCCTCCCTGTTCCCCTTCTCCATTGCTAGTTCCAGCTCCTTCAATTTTAGTCGTTCTTCTGATTCAATTTTAGCCCTAGTTAGTGCCCTGTCTGCAGCCCTCTCGTCCCTTTCAGCCTGCTGCCTAGCCTTAGCCTCCGCCTCTAACAATTTAGTCTCAGCCCATTCCAACAGCTCCCTTCCCTCTAGTTTACATCTTTCCCCTAACGCTATAAAATGCTCTAGCGTGAAGCCTTCGCTAGCCATCTCACCTTATCCACTTAGGATTGGATGCCAAAATTGTAATACCCAATATAATGTTAGGCAAGGGTAATCCCCGGTTGTAAGTACCGTGCCAAAGACTAATTCAAAAACACTTACCTCAAATACCAATCTGTTGTAGTAGTCCCTTCCCCTACTTTAGCCCTTCGAAAATAATGGTAAATCCTGTAATGGCCGGGTCATGTGAAGACAAAGACCTGGATCGACAAAGACAAAAGTCCTGTGACGGCAAGGCTCTGTGCTGGTAAGGTCCCAGGATGGTAGAGTCCAGTGATGGCGACTTTCTGTTCTGATAAAGTCCAAGGATGGTATAATCCCGTGATGGCGACTTTCTGTTCTGATAAAGTCCAAGGATGGTAGAACCCAGTGATGGCGACTTTCTGTTCTGATAAAGTCCAAGGATGGTAGAACCCAGTGATGGCGACTTTCTGTTCTGATAAGGTCCAAGGATGGTAGAACCCAGTGATGGCGACTTCCTGTTCTGATAAGGTCTCAGGATGGTAGAACCCAGTGATGGCGACTTTCTGTTCTGATAAAGTCCAAGGATGGTAGAACCCAGTGATGGCGACTTTCTGTTCTGGTAAGGTCTCAGGATGGTGACGTCTAGTGGTGGTGACGTCCAGTAGTATGACGTTCTGATTGCGACTTTCTGTTCAGGTAAGGTCCCAGGATGGTATAGTCCAGTGATGATGACGTCTAGTGATGGTGACGTCTAGCGATGGTGACGTCTAGTGATGGTGACGTCTATTGATGGTGACGTCTATTGATGGTGACGTCTAGTAATGGTGACGTCTAGTGGTGGTGACGTCCAGTGGTAATGACGTTCTGATTGCGACTTTCTGTTCAGGTAAGGTCCCAGAATGGTATAGTCCAGAGATGATGACGTCTAGTGATGGTGACGTCTAGCGATGGTGACGTCTAGTGATGGTGACGTCTAGTGATGGTGACGTCTATTGATGGTGACGTCTATTGATGGTGACGTCTAGTGGTGGTGACGTCCAGTGGTAATGACGTTCTGATTGCGACTTTCTGTTCAGGTAAGGTCCCAGGATGGTATAGTCCAGAGATGATGACGTCTAGTGATGGTGACGTCTAGTGATGGTGACGTCTATTGATGGTGACGTCTATTGATGGTGACGTCTAGTGGTGGTGACGTCCAGTGGTAATGACGTTCTGATTGCGACTTTCTGTTCAGGTAAGGTCCCAGGATGGTATAGTCCAGAGATGATGACGTCTAGTGATGGTGACATCCAGTGGTAATGACGTTCTGATGATTGCGCTATCTTTACTTTAATACTGGCCACCAGTTGTTACGTCCGGGTTAGATTCGAATTCAAGAACGACTCGGGTTAACGTTCGATACGTTTATTAGGTCTCACATATAACATTACAACATAGCCCTCGACCTAACCCTGCCAACTAACTAACCCCTGACAACCATTCACTCCAGCTTTTATACCGCATTCGACCTAGGGATAACAATACACAAACACACCGGGGTTAACAATATTCTAGGGTAAACTCAACTCACACACTCACTCTCCCCTAATTCTAGATCATTCTATCCTATTCTAGTCTAACCTACAACTGACCCGTAACAATCACATGTTAATATAAGTCTTTTCCCTGGGTCATAGTGAGTTAGTAAGGTGTCAGAAGACAAAGCCTCTTTTGCTGTATTAAAAGCAGCTTCTTGTTGTTTACCCCAGTGCCAAGTTGCATTTTTCTGTAGCAGCTTGTACAGTGGTGATAGTTTACCAGACAGATTCCCTATGAACTTTGCATAGTAATTTATCAAGCCCAAAAAAGCTCTTAGTTCTTGGGTATTTTCAGGTTTGGGTGCTTCTTTAATGGCTTTTGTTTTCTCAGGTTGAGGTCTGATACCTTGCTTGCTTAATATATAACCAAGAAAACTAATTTCTGTCATCATGAATTGACATTTATCTTTGTTTATCTTTAAACCTTTTTCACCAACTATTTTCAAGACTTTATCAAGTGTTTTAAGATGTTCAGTGTCATTCTTACCAGTTATGTACACATTGTCAAAGTAAACACAAACATTTGGAATATCCTTAAAAATACTGTCCATGACAGCTTGGAAAATTCCAGGGCTAGATGATATGCCAAAACATAGTCTTTCATATTGGTAGAGTCCTTTATGAGTGTTTATTGTCGTATAGACTTTTGAATCTGGATGCAGTTCTAGTTGAGTGTAAGCATGACTAAAGTCTAATTCAGTGAATTTGTCTCCTCCTGCCAAATTCAAAGAAATTTCCTCAATGTTAGGAATAGGGTACCTATTTAGCTCTATTTGCTTATTCAGTGTAGTTTTATAGTCTCCACAAATTCTTATAGAACCATCCTTCTTTAACACTGGCACAATGGGCGTTGCCCAATCGGAATAGTCTACCTTCTTTATGATGCCATTAGATTCCAATCTACTTAGCTCATTTTCAATTTTATTCCTCATTGCATAAGGTGGAACTCTAGCTTTGCAGTATCTTGGATTTGTGTCTTTAATGCTTATCTTCACTGTTCTATCATTTAGTAATCCAGGATTACCAAAAACACATTTATTTTCAGATATAACTTTATCTATTGAAGTAAGACTAGATTCTCTTGTATTGATCAATGAACATATACTCTCCCAATTTAACTTAAGATCAACTAACCAGTTCCTACCTAGTAATGGTGGTCCATTTCCTTCAACCACAAGAAGAGGAAGTTTAACACTTTGACCATTATAACTTACATGAACCATACACTCTCCTATTACCGGAACATTGTCACCAGTGTATGTTGTTAGACACTTGTGACATGGCTGTAGAGGCACTGATCCTCCTGTGACAGCGTCAAAATCTTTCTTTGTTATGACTGTTAGAGATGCTCCAGTGTCAAGTTGGAAGCTGATGCTCTTACCGTTGATATTAACTAGTACATTGATGGGAGCATGACTTATTGATTTCACAGAGAACAGGTTGAAATCCGGCTGCGAATCAGTTTGAGTATTTTCACAGGTAGAGTGGTTCATTGGTTGGGTTAGGTAGTCTTGGTGAGAGTTAACATAGTGCTGCCTTTGATTGCGGTACTGTCTTGACTGGCTAGATTTAGCAACAGACGAAGACTTTGCAAAGCAGGCCTTGGCAATGTGACCTTGCTTACTGCACTTATAACAAGTTGCAGACTTGAACTTGCACCGATGAGATGCATGGGGACCTTTGCATCGATGACATTTTTGATAATTATTACTAGATTTAGATCTAGGCTTTGAACGTGCAGGCTGTTTAGCATAAGTTGAAATGCTCTGATGGGGTTGGTGTTTGTTGACTAACCTGCTGTTTACTGCATGGATCTCTGAAGGCGTTAGAGATTTCGCCGCCTCGGATGACTGCTGGAATGAAGTTGCTAGTTGTATTGCTTTTTCTAATGTTAGATCTGACTCGAGCAGCAACTTTCTTTGAACATCAGGACTGTTTACACCTGTCACAAACTTTTCACATAGTCTGTCAGACAGCGTATCTCCAAATTCACAGAATCTACTTAAATGACGTAAAGCAGCAACATATTCTGATATTGACTCGTTTGGTTGACGAGTCCTACCGTCAAATCTAGCTCGACATAAAAACTTTGATGGGGTAGGCGCATGGTGGTCTGTTAGCAATTTCCTCAGCTCGTTAAAGCTCTTGGTAGTTAGACTAGCTGGTGCGCATAAGTCCTTTAGTAGCCTAAATTGTTGAGGCCCTATGACTGTTAACAAAACAGCTCTCTTTTTGGCTTCTATCGTCACGTTGTTTGCTTCAAGGTAGAAGCTTAACCTATCTAGGTAATCATGAATGATTTCATCATTCGAATCAAATTCTTTTATTTGGCCATACAGCGCCATTATTCTAGAAATACTTAGCTAAATATGCTCTAGCAAACCTCTATTTGAGTAAGTAGGTGCTCTTTCTAGTGGATCATTTATCCTCGTCGCCAGATATAATAGATTAGGAATACAACTGAGATAGAAGCCATCAACATGTAGCCATCTTTATTCGTAAACGGAAGAGGAACAATGATAGATAAATACAAGGGACATCACTCAATAACAACATTATAAATATAACCAATACAAGAAGAGTGAGTTCCCCTGACCTCACAAATCCCAATATGTTACAATATTCTTTCTTAAATTACTATATTTCCCACATGACTTTCTTTGTACATAATTGTTCCTCTCTGATTTGCCAACCTATGCCAACATTGATTTTGGTAATGACCTGTTTTTCCGCAGTAAAAACATCTAGATTTTGGCTTCTTATAAACATGGTGACTGTATTCATAGTTTGCTAAATTTCTTTTTCTTTCATTCTGTGCATTAATGACATTAATGACATTCTTATTAACATGTTGACTGTATTCATAGTTTGCTAAATTTCTTTTACTTTCATTCTGTGCATCAATGACATTGTAGTTTCTAGTTACTGTTTCATCTTTCTTAACTTCCTTGTGCTTCTTTATTGATTCTAATTCACACATAAATTTCTGTGTTAATTTCTCCATTTCTTTGTTAAATTTATTCTTGAGTTCTAGTATATCTTCTTTATAGTTTGACTCCAATTTTCGAAGTAAATCTTCAATAGGTACGTTCTCTTCATTGTGGCTTATTAAGTTCACTGATTCATTAATCATCATTAGTTTATCATGATTCCTGCCATTCTCCGATGGACTTATTAAATCATCACTGCCATTGACTGATGGGCTTATTAAATCATTTTGACTGCCATTCTCTGATGGACTTACGATACAACTTTCACTAATATTCTCGTGTACCTGCGTATCATTTAATAAAGAGTCAATCTTAAGACATTCTAATGTATCTGTCACCTTTAAATCATTATTAAGTTCAACCTCTGTTTTATCCTTGGGTTTCAATTCTTCCTGGACTATGTTACTTAGTTCTTCATTCCAAAGGTTGCCAATATTTACTTCTTCAAGTTCTGCTTTAAATTCTGTCTGTTCACTTTCTAATTTTGGTTCATTTGTGTCTGTTATAGCTTTCATTTCTAATAGTTCTTGTTTATATGCTAGTTCATGTAGGCCTACTTGTTTTTCCATAGTTTCAGCCCTATTATCTGCTCTCTGTTTTCTGTTTCTTTTTTTTTCTTTCCTTTTGGTTGTACAGTCTCCTCTGCTTTATCTACTTCTGAAATGTCTTCTTCTTTATGCATGTCTGTAATAGCTCTTGATCTATTACACACTATTTCTATCACATCATCTAGTTCTCTCAATACATTTCCATGAGCTCGTCGGGGTTGGTCTGTTTCTTCGTCCCATGCTTCTTTTGCTTCTTCTATGTCTTTTTCAAGTCGATTGGTTGCCCAGGCTATCTGCTTGTTCATCTTCTTAATGCCTTGTGCCCTCGCCATTTCCATATATTCTTCCAGTTCTGTTTCATGCTTGTGCTTTCTGTCATCTTCTTCTCTTTTTGCTGCAATCTTCCTTTCATCATCTTCTATTTTCCAATTCCTTTCTTCTAACCTCCTAGCCCTCTCTTCTTCTTTCCTAGCCTTCTCTTCTTCTTTTTCTTCAGCTTTCGCCTTAGCAGCTTTCTCTTCTCTAGCCTTCTCTTCTTCTTTTCTCTCAGCTTTCTCTTTATCAGCTTTCTCTTCATCATTCTTTAGTAGATCTTTTATAAACGCCAACCTGTCTTCCTTCGGAATGTCAAGTTCCTTCACTAGTGCTGTATATTTTTCAAAACTCGACATTTTGATATATTTTCTATTTATGACATAAAATATAAATTCATTAGTTAACAATAGGTAAGTGTTAATTAATTTACAATACCCTTTCTTGATTTTTGGCTTGTTTTAGTTGATTACAGACATCTGGTAATCCAAGAAAAGTTCATAGTACATATATACGTCCAAAAATAGTTCACTTTGTTGATTCCAAAAAGTTGAAAAAATTCAAAATAGTTCTAGTAGCCTGTTACAGAGTAGAAATTTGTCCAGTTTTAGATAAAACATCTTTAGGAACAGTTTACAATTAATAAACTAGATCTGCCCATCCACAGTAGAAGAACTTGAACAGCTAATCCATATAGAAAAAACTTGAACAGCTAAATCCAAATAGAAAAAGAAACACACGATATGTATCCGACATTGGTAAGACAATGTCGAAAATAATGTGATAATAATTATCACGTTGATTACTTGACTTGACTGTAGATAACTATTAATAATTTCATGTACTTGCTTGATATACCAGCGTTGTTCACTGGCAAACAGTGGAAGACCACTTCAAAAACGTTGAAAACTGCTTACAATAATAATGTGAAAATTCTTTGATCACTTGTGGTAACACTGTAACTTCGTTGAAGATTTCTGACTTCAATCTAATCCATCAATGTAACAACATCAGTGTAACAACTTGAGTATACGTCCACTTCAGCCAACAAAAAAGTAACAAATGTTGACCATTTCTGACGATAATGTATCAGCTTCTTCAATCACCTGACTCCAATGTATCAACACGTCTGATAATAATGTAGCAACACTTCTTCAATTGCTTCTGACAATGTAACAGTAGTAGTAGACGCTCACAATGTAGCAACTGTTGTTGCCCCCACTTCTGACACCATATGTAACAACATGAATTCTTTGTTGTTGTGGGTTAGTTTTCACACAGGAATACAAGCAATAGTGGCAACTTCAAATGATGACTTTATTTACACTATATACAGTGAGAATGATAAATCCATAGTTATTCATGGTAAATCCATATTAGAAGATACTCAACAAGTACAGTCACAGTCACGACTCCAAGTCATGGAGACATCTTACATTCACTGCCACAGTTCAAGTCCCAAGTCCCAGCACACAACACCCGTTCACCTTTTGCTCTCCCTTTTATACGGTCCATTCTCTCCCCTTACGTACATGAGCGATCTCGCCCAAAAACATGAAAAAACACATGACGATCGCTCAGACAGTTCTTCCGCTAGCCAGGTACTCTTCATTCATGCAAAACACAATATAATAAAGATACATAATAATACAGTCTGTGACAGTTCCCTTATGTTGTGTGCCAAATAATGTTCGCTGCCAAAATAAAAGTTGTTTTTTATTTATCTTAACACTGCTCACCCTCTTGAATTACATCATCCCCCAGTCATAACAAATGGAAAACATAGGTAGTAAAATGCCAGAAACAGAGAATTATTTCGCAACCAGGGATTTATTATTTTTAAATTACAGAAGATAAGATTCCTTTTACCCAAAATACATATTGATACAGTTATCAGTATCAACAACTAAAAGTAGAAACATTTAATATATACAAGTTTTCAATGGCAAGAATTATTTATTTGTAATATTATAGCAACGAATAAAGAAACAAAAAAAAACAGCATATCATATTCGATAGCAATTGCGAAATATTGCAAAGATAATGTTAACAACGCAACAAGCATAGATTAACACATGTTTATCATTTTACAAACAAAATTCTTACTGTTGATAGGCCTACGGCTTAACTAAACTATTTAATTTTTGTTTAGATTTGAAAGCCTTGTTTTTTTGACCCATCACATTTCTGTTTATTGAATCTGATTAGAACAAAGTTTTGAAGAAAGTGGAGCAAGCACTCGGAATAAATTTGTGACGGAAATACTCTGAACTATCAAATTGTGACATTTGTGGACAACCCCTTCACTTACTTATTCACATGCATGTGATCCATTTAAAAAAAAACAACTTTGTAATACTTGCTCAAACAATATCAAGGGAAATAAAAGACCTCAGTGTTGCAAGTAGGAGCACCATGATTCTGGCACAATCAAAGGAACTAATTTTGATTGGCTTTCTATTTCAACGGCTCTGATTTTTTCAAAGAGCCCAGGGACAGAAGTTAAAAATCTTTTCCCATCTGTTGGTTTGGTGGAACAAAATAAGATTAATTCCTTTTTAAAATATACTGCTCCTTTTAATACCCAGTCAAAGTCGTTCCAAAGTTGAATAATAAATGTAAACTGGATTTTATTATCACCAATGGTTTCTACGGATTTTAAAGATCCGTTTGTCTGAAGGATAAATGTTTTCCTCCCTTTTTGAATGCAGATGATATCTTCAGAGGGACCCTTTATATTTATATTTTGAGTCAACTTAGTGTTGATATTTTTACAATATACTTCTGACAGGTCACGATTTCCATCGCTAAATATTAAGGTATTATCTTGATAAGCAACTGGAGTGCCATACGGACTTCTCCACAATTGAATCCAGTTTAAACAAGTATCATATGAATTGTGTGAGTGAACTGAATCATTCGTTATAATAACAAATGTACCATTTAGTGAAGTTAATTGAAAACGGCTATTTCCACATAATTTAGCAATAACTGTTGCAATTTTTGATGGATCAACTGTTGCAATATTTTTTCCTTCACAATTGTGAGGAGCATATGTCAGTCTACCAAAATCACACTGAGATAAATTTGTATTTGAATATATAACACAAAGAGTTGATTCAATTGAAGCTAAGGCACAGATACTTTGACTTTTAAAATTATTAATAAGCAATTCAAGTTTACAAGTGCGTTCACTGCTGTTTAGGCCAAATAAATAGATTTCTCCATTGCAAATATATGCCATGACATTTCGTTTACCACTACAGTTTCTATAAGGGATGACAAAGTTACTGGGAAAAGAAACGGATCTCCAATGGTACAACAAAGCTTCGTGTACAATTGCAAGTGATTCATCGCATGACTTTATCAAAGGGTGAATCAGTAGTTTCTCGAGATAACATCGAGTTGCTAAAAATGTTCTGGCTGTAGATAACAGTTCAACAAGACACTTTTTCCTGTCTATCTCCTTGTTATCTTCTCAATTAATCAACTTCTCCTGGCTCTTATAGTTCTGTATTTCATCAGTTTTTTCTATAGCTGTTGCTTGTGTGTTGTTTGTTTCAGTGTCACTGTATTCCACTTGATGTGGTTTACATTGTACATAAGAAACCCAGCTGATGATCGATTCTAAAACTAAATCTTCAGATTTTACTTTAAGGCGATCATCATCCACAAAGGAAAACAACATTGGAAAAGAAAATTCTAGAAATGTCTCAGTCACACAAAAAGGTTCAAAATTTTCTTTCATAAATCCAATTGTAAACGTAATGACATTCTCTGAATTTAAAAGTTTTGCCATTGGATAATATACAATGTAATTATCTAATGACATATTTTCCACAACAAATCTTTCACATTCTTCTATAAGAAATGGTATATGCAACATGTGAGTAGCTTGCCACACACTAATGATATTGTCTAGTGTCAGACCATCAACACCTTTGTAAATTGCATTGATTATAACATCAAAAATCTCTTTGCTCATGTTCTTTAACTCAACACGTTCGTCTTTATTTTCTTTAAAATCCGATCCCAGCAAAGTCTTAAAGAAAGTGGAGCAAGCACTTAAAATAAATTTGTGACAGAAATACTCTGAGCCATCAACCACAACTCTAAAGTCCCTGAAGTTATCTCCCATCCATTCTTTACTCAAACATTCTTGTAGTCCACAAGCAAGGGTTGACTTCACCATCTTGTTGAGATTATATCTATATAGAAGAAAGAAATACTTGTTAGAAAAAGGAATACATTTTTATAAAAAAATTAAAAATTACTAACAAAGAATTAAATATTTTTTTTTATAAATACAAAAATCACTCTTTGAAAAGAAATAAGTTACTGCCAGTATGTTAAAGATTCAGTGATTATTAGTGGTAAACTGCTATGTGTATGTGGTATATCTAACACAGATGAAGACATGAGAGAGCTGTTAAAACGTTTTTCTTAACTCAGCTTCGCGTTTGTTTGTTTGGTTGTTTGGATGTTTGTTGTTAAAATTGACATCGAAAATTAGCCCACTTCTGATTGCTCTAGAGACCTGAAATTTGGCATGCATGCTACTTTCGCCTAACAATTTCAGATGCAATCATAAAAACTAGCAATTAGTGACCGTAATTAGCTTAATTTAATTACGCCCCAAGGACCATAAAATTGAGGACATGATTTCTAAAGATACCGACAAGACTGAACGCCTATTGACACAGTTACTTCGGCCCCAATCGATGTGAGCGCGCTGGCCGTGATCGTATAGTGGTTAGTACTTCGCGTTGTGGCCGCGACAACCCAGGTTCGAATCCTGGTCGCTCAAGATTTTTAGTCCGTGTATTTATAAACACTTAGTCAAGTCATACTTAATCAAGTCATTGGATAAAGTAGAAAATAAACTATATAAAAAACTTTTTTTAAAAACCACGTTTTTCATGTGTAGCAACGGACTAAAAAGGAGAAAATAAAATACTTAAAAAAAACTTTTTAAAAAACCACGTTTTTCTTGTGGACTAAAAAGTAGAAAATAACTATTTACATACATTTGATGACAAAAAACGTGGGTCGGGCAGATGGGTCGGGAAATTTGATGGTGAACGTACCCACGTTTTTTGTCATCAAATGTATGTAAATAGTTATTTTCTACTTTTTAGTCCACAAGAAAAACATGGTTTTTTAAAAAGTTTTTTTTAAGTATTTTATTTTCTACCTAAGACATCTTAGAGCATTCTCAGGACAAAGATGACATAAACATTTTATTCATCTTAAAATAGGGTAAACAAACTGTTCCAAATCAAACAAAACACTTGCCTTTAAGACGTATGAACTTGATGGTGCCAAATGCTATACTCAAAACAGCTAATTTTAAAACGTTTTTCTTAACTCAGCTTCGCGTTTGTTTGTTTGTTTGGATGTTTGTTGTTAAAATTGACATCGAAAATTAGCCCACTTCTGATTGCTCTAGAGACCTGAAATTTGGCATGCATGCTACTTTCGCCTAACAATTTCAGATGCAATCATAAAAACTAGCAATTAGTGACCGTAATTAGCTTAATTTAATTACGCCCCAAGGACCATAAAATTGAGGACATGATTTCTAAAGATACCGACAAGACTTGAGGCCTATTGACACAGTTACTTCGGCCCCAATCGATGTGAGCGCGCTGGCCGTGATCGTATAGTGGTTAGTACTTCGCGTTGTGGCCGCGACAACACAGGTTCGAATCCTGGTCGCTCAAGATTTTTAGTCCGTGTATTTATAAACACTTTTTTAAAAACCACGTTTTTCATGTGTAGCAACGGACTAAAAAGGAGAAAATAAAATACTTAAAAAAAACTTTTTAAAAAACCACGTTTTTTATGTGTAGCAACGGACTAAAAAGGAGAACGGACACGGTAATACATTGTTAAGGGTGACACGGTTGGTACGCTGGGCATGCTAAAATACACATAAACACGTTTTTTCTTAACTCAGCTTCGCGTTTATTTGTTTGTTTATGGGAGATTTGATCACGTGATTCGTAAGTAGATCTCCACGCCAGCAACGTAAATTACACCCTTTCTCTGTTTAAAGCGTATCGGTCGCTCAAGATTTTTTTAGTCCGTGTATTTAAAAACACTTAGTCAAGTCATACGTAATCAAGTGATTAGATAAAGTAGAAAATAAACTATATAAAAAACTTAAAAAAAACACGTTTTTCATGTGTAGCAACGGACTAAAAAGGAGAAAAAAAAATACTTAAAAAAAACTTTTTAAAAAACCACGTTTTTCTTGTGGACTAAAAAGTAGAAAATAACTATTTACATACATTTGATGACAAAAAACGTGGGTCGGGCAGATGGGTCGGGAAATTTGATGGTGAACGTACCCACGTTTTTTGTCATCAAATGTATGTAAATAGTTATTTTCTACTTTTTAGTCCACAAGAAAAACGTGGTTTTTTAAAAAGTTTTTTTTAAGTATTTTATTATGTAATTCCCTTCATTTTCATGAATATTGTGTTTATAGAAAACCTATAGAGTGCAATCCTACTCTTGTTCACAACAAAAGCAGCTATAACAAAGATGCATTTTGAATAACATTTTCCTGATGTTATTCTACATATTTTGTGGTGTCAGCTTCAAGTTCACCCATTGAGTTTTTAATAATAGTTTTTTCTGTTTTCTTTAGTGGAAGGAGTTCTATTTAATTGACTGTACATAGTCATAAATTATCAACTATAGTTTATGAAGTCATTGCCCTATACATTTCCATCTTCTCTGCTCCATGTCATCCCCAGCAGTATGTTTACAGATCACTTGTAATTCAGCCAATATGGAATATTTTTCTACACTAAGAAAGTTAATGATGAAACTAATGAACAGGCTGGGCTTTCAGTATCGCACAACCTCCAGTACAAAGTTTAATTCATCAGTACAACAAACATTTGCTGTCAAGGACAGTTCTCTACAACTTGCTGTAAATTGCTCTGATAGCATTTCTTTTATTTTCAATTAGTTTTTTAATTGTATTTTTAAATTTATCAACTATTGAACTATTTGCTTATACACAGTGTATTGAAGGTAAGCAATAAGATGTATTAGGCCCTTGAGAGTAAAAAGCTATTCACTTGACTCACTGTAGTTTTATATTGATGCTCAAAAAATTAATGGTTGGAGGTATATTAGGTTGGGCTACATCCATTGTTATTTGTACACAATTTCAACACATTCCTTTATCTCTTTATATTTAAAAAAGTGATGCAGGCTAAAGTAGACCTTGGTAGATTACCTTTGATTTTCTCTATTTTTACTTTTCCTAAACTACTTAATTTATAAAGGTTGGATAAATAAGCAGAGAAACTATTATTCATTATTTCTTTTAACATATGAGACAAAAGTAGAGAGTAAATTTTAATTACATAGGGCTATTTCCTCAAGAAATTTTAAAAGTAACACTCATGTCATATAATAGTAAGTTTAATGAGGTACTTTTTTTGGATTTTCCATTTTGTTTTAAACTAATTTAATAACCAGTTTTTAGAGTTCAATATTTTATTTCTTTTAAAATGATAAATAACAAAGGTCTATTTAACAAACAAAACAAAAAAATCAACAATAAAAAATGTTTTAACAATCAGTGTTGATCACAATCTTTTTTCCAAATAATAACAAATATTTAACATTTTATTGATGAAATGGAACAGTTCAAAAAGTATTAGTACATCTGTCTATTAGTTTCATTTTTGGCAAGCAGTAGAGCTAAGTAAAATCAGTAATTGCATTTTTTGGTATTTTAACTGTAAACCACATGTAGCCTACATTACAAGTTTATGTTAAAAAAAGTAAGCAATATTTGTTTTCTAACAAGACTAGACTACCATAATGTAAATCTTATTTAAAAACCTATATATTCAATAATAATTCAGTGACATCAATAAGCAAAAACATAAAAAGGATGCACATTATAATATAATTACTGACACAATAACCCGTAATGCTGATTTGCATCTCTTCATGGTACAAATATTTAACTTTAACAAGACAAATATCTCTGGGAACATAAGCAACATTCTTTAACTTTCTTCTTATTTGAGCGCTTGTTTAAAGTTACTAGTTAACAAAGTTTGCCTAAACTTACAAACTTTGTTTAATGACAACTCAGGGTATGCATATCAAGAGATTGTATCCTCTAGTTAAAACAGTTTCAAATTAACAATAATAACCTTAAAAAACAATAACAAAAAACTAGCATCAAACTTGGGATTATATTAGTTTTGAGCACCAAGATTCTGAGACCACTAATGGAACTATGTTTGAGTCGCTGTCTACTTCAATAACTCTTATGGACTCAAAAATCCCAGGTACAGATTTTAACAAACTAAGGCGCAAAAATGAGTATTTAGAACAAAACAGCAATAACTCATCTTTGTAACATACTGCTCCAAGTAAGATCTGATTTAAACTGGTCCAAAGTTGAGTAACAAGCTTAAAACTAATTGTACTGTTTTTAGCAATTTCTACCTCTTTCAAAGTACCACTTTGTAAAAGAATATACACTTGCCTTCCTTTTTGAATTGTTATAATTGTGTTTACTTGGCTGTCAAAGTCGATTTCCTGAGAAGACTTTGTAGACATATTGCAACATTGTACTTTTGAAGTACCATTTTTGTTATAAAATATCAAAATGTAATCTTGAAAAACACATACTGAACTTACAGGTAATGAGAACTTAAAGTCAACACAGCTAAAAGCACCATCTTCCATTACTGTTTTAAATGTACAATCACCAACAGCAATAAAATCTCTATTTACTGATACTATTTCAAGTGGAGACTCTCCACAAAATGTCTTAAGTGTGGATACCTTCTTATTTTCATCAATAATTGCAACATTTTTATAACAGCAAAGATGATTTCTTTTACTGAATTCACAATTGACTTTACCAGTGTTTGAATACACAAAACAAAGTGAGGACTCAATTGATGCTAGCACCTTGCTTCTGTGACCATCTTTTGAAGCATTATCCCAACAAGTACCTAACACTAAACCCAAATCAAGCTCAAATGTTCTTAAACTTTCTACATCAAGCAAGTTCAGTTTGTTTTTGTGAATATATGCCATGACATTTCGTTTACCGCTGCATTTTCTATGTGGGATCACTAAGTTACGGGAATAAGAAACAGATGTCCATTGGTACAACAAAGCTTCGTACACAATCTTAAGAGCTTTCTCATTCTCCCTTATCAATGGATTTATTAAAAGGTTTTCGAGGTAGCTTCGACTGGCTAAAAATGGTCTGGCCATTGTCAACAATCCAACAAGATACTGCTTTCTGTCCATCATTTCCTTGTTTGAGTCTAATTTGGAGTTAGCAGTTTTATCCAGCTGATTGTATATAGATAAATCACACTCAGTATTCTCCTTGCTTGCAAAATCAGATGATGATGTCACTAAATTATCTTTACCTGAGTCTTTTGTTTGGTAGCTCTTGTAATTTATATACGAGACCCAATTAATGATGGAATCTAAAACAACATCTTCAGACAACACATTAAGACAATCATCATCAATCAAATAAAGTAATACAGAGTGCTTTAATTCAAGAAAGGTATCGGTTTCAATAAATTGCTCATAATGTTTTTTTATGAAGTCTGTTGCTAAAGAAATCACACTTTTTGAGTTCAAAAGCGTTGCAATTTCATAAAATGTAACAAAATTATCTTGGGACATATTTTCCACTACAAATCTTTCACATTCTTCTATAAGAAATGGTATATGCAACATATGAGTAGCTTGCCACACACTAATGATGTTGTCTTTTGTCAGATCATCAACACCTTTGTAAATTGCATTGATTATAACATCAAAAGTCTCTTTACTCATGTTCTTTAACTCAACACATTCTTCTTTCTTTTCTCTGAAATCCGAACTCAACAAAGTCTTAAAGAAAGTTGAGCAGGCACTTAGAATAAACTTGTGACAGAAATACTGTGAGCCATCAACCACAACTCTAAAGTCACTGAAGTTATCTCCCATCCATTCTTTACTCAAACATTCTTGTAGTCCACAAGCAAGGATTGATTTGACCATCTTGTTAACAATACAATGTTAAAACAACCTGTAAATTTTCACAAATTATTTTAACCTAAACAGCAATATTCTCTAATGTGGTTGTTTGTTTAACGTATGTATTTAGGTATAATTGATCATAAAATGTGTCAGGTAGATGTTAATTATGATAGTATATTAATATGAGTAAATTTAAAATACAAACAAGTCTTAATATCTGGCTAACTTAACATGGAACTTTAATTATAAAGTTAGTAATATCAGTTATTTCCCCTTAATTACAAACATTGCTGTTGCATGGATTTGAAGTTTTACACTGCAATAGTTTTTAGTTCACTTACTCAAGACATCTTACTTGTGAGACATTACATTTACAAAGAATGCTTTTAACTATAGGGATAGCTGCAAATACTTTTCACTATGATCAGAAACCATGAACATTGTGGTTAATGCCTACCTTTATTTCAGAATTGAAATTTTACTTTAACAATATAACTATAAGTTACTATAACTGGCTTCATTTTATTTTTTTGACTAAGGATTAATATTAATTTTATGTTAATATTTTTAAAACAATTATGTTGAATAGATCATGTTTTAATTTTAAGTTTTATTTTCTATCTAAAATGAAAAACTGAACAGGTTATTAATTTTTTGCCTGATTACAATGTTTTTTACGAGTAAATATTAAGTGGGGAGTTCAATGACCCAATACACAAGAATACTGGTTATTTAATTAATAATAGGCCTATAGACTATAGGCCTAGTGCTTTTAATTAAAATTCAAAAAGATTTTAATATCAATTTAATTGACATTATGGTTGGTAGTTTTAGTAAATGTGTACTTCCTGCTTTAGCTAATAGTTACACGTTAGGCTAAGAATTTAATAATACTAAGAATTGAATGATACTATTAGTTCCTAGTTTCTAAGCAAGAATATAGACAATGATTGGAGTTTTTACTACTGTTGTATAATAGGTAGGGCTTGGGTCAGAAAACCAGCTAAAAGTAACTTTGATACAGTCCTCAGTGGATAATAATTTTATTATGTTCTACTATATACACACAAGGACGGCGGGGGGTCGTGTTGTAGAGTGCTCTACTGCTAGCCAGAAACACTGCTAATACAAAGTCAAAGTAGTAGTAGTAGGGTAGGGCCTAATAAACTAAATTAAATATTAAATTATAATAAATAGGCCTAAGCCTAGTGAGTAAACTTCCCTATTTCTCAAAACAGCAAAATTTAACTTAGGCCTAGCCTACTAGATCTAGATCTAGATTTTTTTTACTTTCTTACAAAATACAAGTAGGCCTACTTTACTAACTACTTTAGAGGTAATCTATCGCTTTAGCGTAATCAATTCGGCCGTCACTAGTAATGTAGGGATAAGGTAACTAATAAATATGGCTTAAATATGGATATATTTTTGCATATTTTACTAAAATACTAAAGATAATTGAATATTAAACCACATTTAAGGTTTAAATCAATAAAAATGTCAGGAAATTAAAGTTTAACAACGATGTTACAGATACTAAATTTGCTATTAAAAACAGCGGCCATCTTAAGAAAATATTATTTTGAGTCATTTCCCTTTAATTTCTATTTGTATGGAAATGTATTGATGTTTGCTATTAAATAGGTTAGTCTTGTGTTTAAATACAAAGCATGCGTTTTTTTTTTTAAATTCTGCCCTTTAAACAATTTAATTGACTGACAATAAACATCAGTTCTAGAATTATTATTATGAGATGCAATTTTTATACATTAAGATAGTCCCTATTTTTATAGAGCTACCACTACATATCTAATGTTTATTTAAATATTAGTTTGAGTTCATTCTTATTGTTTGTGTTATTGTTTGTTTCCTATTTTCATTTAATATTTTCATGCTTTTTTCCTTTAATTAGTGATTTAATCATAAATGACGTCCCATTTTTTACCTCTCTTTACCTTAACCCCCCCCCCCCCCACCCCCCATTTTCGCCGTCACGAAATAGTCGTAATGTCGAAAATTACCTTTTTGCCCTGTCTATTAAAAAGTCAAGCCATAATTCTAATGAAAAATATTTTTAGCATTTTTGTATTAGGCGAAATACATAACGTTTCACGTTTCTTACCCCTCCCGCTTCCCACGTAAAACGTCGTCTCAAAACCAGTTACTCCACCCGTGCGTGATGTCATTTATGGTAGATGTCAAGTCCTATATACATTTTGAATAACCTTTATTGTCATAATGTTGATACCAAATACCCAAAATGAGTTATATGGGGTTGTCCATAAACGATGTCACATATGCTATGCTAATGTGACGTCAACTTACGCAGGGTGGTTGGGGGGGGGGGGAATGCGTGACGTCTATTTTGGAATCTTCTATAAAGCTGTGCTCAATGAAAATGAGGAACATAAAGCGTTCGTTTTCATGCATACTGTAATAGATTGAGATAATTGTGAGGTCAAGGGAACTCACTCTTCTGTATTAGTATTATATTTATATTGTTATCTTGAGTGATGTCCCTTACATGTTGTTATCTATAAATAGTTGTCTCTCGCCACTTGCTTCCTCTCTCTTTGCATCATGGCTGTCTGTAAATAAAGGCTGTTAACACCAATGTGGCTCCTCGTCAATCTATCACATTTTGGCGACGAAGGATAAACATCTACTAGAAAGAGCACCTACTTACGCAAAAAAGAGGTTTGCTAGAGCTTATTAGCTAATTATTTCTAGAATAATGGCGCTGTATGGCCAAATAAAAGAATTTGATGCGAATGATGAAATCATTCAAGATTACCTAGATAGGTTAAGCTTTTACCTTGAAGCTAACGACGTGACGATAGAAGCCAAAAAGAGAGCTGTTTTGTTAACAGTCATAGGGCCTCAACAATTTAGGCTACTAAAAGACTTATGCGCACCAGCTAGTCTAACTACCAAGAGCTTTAACGAGCTGAGCAAATTGCTAACAGACCACCATGCGCCTACCCCATCAAAGTTTCTATGCAGAGCTAGATTTGACAGTAGGACTCGTCAACCAAACGAGTCAATATCAGAATATGTTGCTGCTTTACGTCATTTAAGTAGATTTTGTGAATTCGGCGATACGCTGTCTGACAGACTATGTGAAAAGTTTGTGACAGGTGTAAACAGCCCTGATATTCAAAGAAAGTTGCTGCTCGAGTCAGATCTAAAATTGGAAAAAGCAATACAACTTGCAATGTCATTCCAGCAGTCATCAGATGCGGCAAAATCTCTAGCACCTTCAGAGATCCATGCAGTAAACAGCAGGTTAGTCAATAAATATCAACCCCATCAGAGCATTCCAACTTATGCTAAACAGCCTGCTCGTTCAAATCCTAGATCTAAATCTAGTAATAATTATCAAAAATGTCATCGATGCAAGGGTCCCCATGCATCTCATCGGTGCAAGTTCAAGTCTGCAACTTGTTATAAGTGCAGTAAGCAAGGTCACATTGCTAAGGCCTGCTTTGCAAAGTCTTCGTCTGTTGCTAAATCTAGCCAGTCAAGACAGTACCGCAACCAAAGGCAGCACTATGTTAACTCTCACCAAAACTACCTAACCCAACCAATGAACCACTCTACCTGTAAAAATGCTCAAACTGATTCGCAGCCGGATTTCAACCTGTTCTCTGTGAAATCAATAAGTCATGCTCCCATCAATGTACAAGTTAATATTAACGGTAAGAGCATCAGCTTCCAACTTGACACTGGAGCATCTCTAACAGTCATAACAAAGAAAGATTTTGACGCTGTCACAGGAGGATCAGTGTCTCTACAGCCGTGTCACAAGTGTCTAACAACATACACTGGTGACAATGTTCCGGTAATAGGAGAGTGTATGGTTCATGTAAGTTATAATGGTCAAAGTGTTAAACTTCCTCTTCTTGTGGTTGAAGGAAATGGACCGCCATTACTAGGTAGGAACTGGTTAAGTGATCTTAAGTTAAATTGGGAGAGTATTTGTTCATTGAAGAATGTAAAAGAATCTAGTCTTACTTCACTAGATAGAGTTATATCTGAAAATAAATGTGTTTTTGGTAACTCTGGATTACTAAATGATAGAACAGTGAAGTTAAGCATTAAAGACACAAATCCAAGATACTGCAAAGCTAGAGTTCCACCTTATGCAATGAGGAATAAAATTGAAAATGAGCTAAGTAGATTGGAATCTAATGGCATCATAAAGAAGGTAGACTATTCCGATTGGGCAACGCCCATTGTGCCAGTGTTAAAGAAGGATGGTTCTATAAGAATTTGTGGAGATTAAAAACTACACTGAATAAGCAAATAGAGCTAAATATGTACCCTATACCTAACATTGAGGAAATCTCTTTGAATTTGGCAGGAGGAGACAAATTCACTGAATTAGACTTTAGTCATGCTTTCACTCAACTAGAACTGCATCCAGATTCAAAAGTCTATACGACAATAAACACACATAAAGGACTCTACCAATATGAAAGACTATGTTTTGGCATATCATCCAGCCCTGGAATTTTCCAAGCTGTCATGGACAGTATTTTTAAGGATATTCCAAATGTTTGTGTGTACTTTGACAATGTGTACATAACTGGTAAGAATGACACTGAACATCTTAAAACACTTGATAAAGTATTGAAAATTGTTGGTGAAAAAGGTTTAAAGATAAACAAAGATAAATGTCAATTCATGCTGACAGAAATTAGTTTTCTTGGTTATATATTAAGCAAGCAAGGTATCAGACCTCAACCTGAGAAAACAAAAGCCATTAAAGAAGCACCCAAACCTGAAAATACCCAACAACTAAGAGCTTTTTTGGGCTTAATAAATTACTATGCAAAGTTCATAGGGAATCTGTCTGGTAAACTATCACCACTGTACAAGCTGCTACAGAAAAATGCAACTTGGCACTGGGGTAAACAACAAGATACTGCTTTTAATACAGCAAAAGAGGCTTTGTCTTCTGACACCTTACTAACTCACTATGACCCAGGGAAAAGACTTATATTAACATGTGATGCTTCACCAGATGGTGTAGGAGCAGTCTTGTCCCACATGGATGAGAAGGGTGACAGACCCATTGCTTTTGCCAGTAGATCTTTGAACCAGGCTGAGAAAAATTATTCTCAGTTAGATAGGGAAGGCTTAGGCATCATTTTTGGTGTTAAGAAATTTCATAAGTTTCTGTTTGGTAGGAAGTTCACCATCTGTACAGATCATAAACCATTGCTAGGTTTATTTGGAGAAAACAAAACCCTACCTGAGCATGCCTCTCCAAGAATTCAAAGATGGGCTATCACACTAAATGCATACAATTATGAATTGAAATACAAACCTGGATCTGAGAATAGTGCAGATAGTCTTAGTAGATTACCTTTAAAAAACCAGAGCCTGAGCTATGTACCAGAAGATGTATTTGTTCTCTTCACTATCATGGATAACTCCAATATAAATGTAAATGATATTAAAAGAGAAACACAAAAAGATGAGTGCTTAATAAAAGTATATGAGCACTGTATGAATGGTTGGCCTGAAGAGTCTGTGAATGATGACTTAAGGCCATATTAAATAAGAAATAAAAACCTTTGTGAAGATAATATAAAAGATGGAGAAGATGCAGTCCATTATCAGTCAGAGCTACCTAAACAAAGTATTTGTAACTTAATAAATGATTATGGTGATATGGCAATTTCAAATGTTTTAAAGAGAATACATTAGTAAGAAGGAATGTGATCATCAAACAACTTTGCTAACATCATTAGCACTTACAGAAACTAAAAGGGTAACATCAAAAGAAGAAAAAGATTTTTGCCATTTAATACACCCATTTCAAATACTGGATCACAGTTGCAAAGTGATATGGTCCAGGATATTACTTTTAAACAGTATTTTTGGTTACGAAAAAGCACTATCAGATTACCTGAGGAAATTGATCAATCAAAGAAATCTATGCCAGTTAAGGATCTGAATAATAGCATAATACTTTCAGATGCCAATTCAAAAAGTAAATCATGACAGAACACCCATTGAAAGAGAATTTGGTGTTAATGAGAATGTGTATCTAAGAAATTATGGGAGAAAGGAAAAATGGATACCAGGTCAAATTGTTCAATGTACAGGACCTGTGCCTTATAAAGTTAAAAATAACTTGTGCAGATAATAAGTGTGAATCTGTCAATCCCACCAAGTCTGATCAGTTCACACCAACTCAGTTTGTTCCACAACCAATTTCTGTTGATATGAGTGAACCAAGTTGTCTGGAGTCAGAAAATGTAAATTCTGGAGTTAATGATTTAAATCCTAGACCTCCTGAGATAGAGAATCCAGATGGTCAGAATCTTGAGTCACCAAATCAAAAACCACTGAGAAGGTCAAACAGGACAATCAAAGTCCCAAATAAGTTAGACCTATGATTTTAAAGGTCAAAAGGACTTTGACATCATTGTTTTGTATCTTGATTATGTTGTAGCATATTGTGCATTGTTTGTAAGGATGTAATCTACCATAGTGTTCATGTTACAATATAATTGGTGATTTTAGGATACTATCAATTGTTCTATTGAGAGATGTGTTATTGTGTTCTAAGGGTAAAGGGATGTAATAGATTGAGATAATTGTGAGGTCAAGGGAACTCACTCTTCTGTATTAGTATTATATTTATATTGTTATCTTGAGTGATGTCCCTTACATGTTGTTATCTATAAATAGTTGTCTCTCGCCACTTCCTCTCTCTTGGCATCATGGCTGTCTGTAAATAAAAGGCTGTTAACACCAATGTGGCTCCTCGTCAATCTATCACACATACATTTGTTCATAACTATTGCATGCCTGTTGTACTAAGCGGTGTTAAACAACCTCAGCACATCATTCCCGCCAAAAAGGGCCTGCCATTAAATGCCTACCGACGAAAATAGACTGCACTATATTGACTCCAAATGAAATAACTTCTGACAACAAGGCTAAAACCAAGTAGCTCCTGGCAGCAATATTCGACAAGAGTCCAAGACAATTATTGACTAGCAGGTAAAATGGGACAAATCGAAAATTGAAAGTTTGTCGCCTCTGGGGGGGGGGGGGGGTGACACCATTAAGTGCCGCACCGGGTGACACCCGACCTCGCTACGCCACTGAGCTAATGTAAAGCCACAGCTCAGTATAGGCTTGAATTTAACATAAAATATTGTTAGCAGTGGACAGCCTCTAAGACTGTGCATTAGGAGTACGGCCGTCGGCAAAACGCCAGAGTCCGACGATATCTGAACATCAATTTTGTCTTTTATGAAGTGCGGAGCACCTTTAAGACCTGAGCTTGGCCCCTGTTGACACCACCACTAGCGCCGCTTATGTCCACATATTAATCACACGTTTTGCGTGGAGCTTAAAGGACAGACGTTTACAGGTGGGACCGGGAGCCTAAATGCATTTACCGAAGCCGCTGTGTCACGGGCATTTTAGAGCCGAACGTCTCAGGGCAGCATGTTGCAGAAATTAAAAGCACGTGAATTTGTATAGTAGAGGGAGAACATCATGCCACTGTAATAAATTAAACACCAATATAATTCACCGAACTAAAGTCATTTAGATCTATTCGTCAGGCTAAACGTCGTTAAAGTCTTATCGCCATAGTGATTTAGTGCCTGTTTTTTTTTTTTTTAATTACGCGGTATCTTTCTTAAACATTAGCCTAATGACAAATGACGTCACGCGCGCCGCGAACTTTGTGACGTTGTGCTTAGTGGGGGATGAAACGGCGTGGTTGAGAAAAATGACGTATTTCTTTTTTTTAAACAGACGAATGAGTGATAGATTCTAATTTTCCTACGAACTATACGTTGATCTAATTTTTTTCTAGAGGGAGATATCACTATATTGTGATGGGCGGTTTATATATAATCTCAATATATTCTGATCTACTACTATTCATACGGCAACTATTATACTCGTGAGGAGGACGGGAATCACTCTTATGTTCCGCAGACACTAATTAACAATGTCAACAACTTAGTTTATTAAATAACATGAACTTAATTAACACACACGTATAGATCATTTTCACAATATCAAATAATACGTCCGCCTTCTACTATATCTAACCCCCAACTAACTTCACTGCTGCGTCTTACGACATCGGTACATTGTCGCACCATGCTCACGTCACACTCACGCCACACATATTTTATTGAACGCGCGCACAATACTCTCGCACCAAATCATCTACCGTCAAGTTCGTACCGTCCTTAGTAACCTCTACTCGTCTAGTCTAATTCTATATATCTACGCTATGACACATATAGTGGGTGTTTTTTTTTTTTTTTGTAATAATGGATGGTGGGGAGGGGTAAACATTGACTACTGAAGAAATCAAAAACTGATGACAGCAGAAGGCAAAGAAAAAAAACAACAAACCATGTGGTATTCAAATGTAACTAATTAAAATTTGAACCTATTTAAAAAACACAATAATCTTAATTCAGAAAAAGTGTAGGCCTAAGACTAATGTCTACAGACAAAATAAACAACTAGGCTTAATTAAATGGATCGCCCATAAATGACGTCATACTTTTCCCGACAATTTCCCTCTCACCCAATAGTTACTAAAAGCAAGATGATGATTTAATATCATATCGCAGTTCTACTATACCCGAACCCTTAATCACAATTTCTAACGAAAACGAATATATTCTTCATCATTTTTTAAAAAATATTTTACACCGTCCCATATTTTGAGTCCAACGTCATTTATGAGGAATATGGACGACCTAATAATTGACAAGTTAAGGGGTCATCCATAAATGACGTCACGCTTTTTTTGACGATTTTTACCTCCCCTCCTCCCCTCCCTCACACGTCGTCACAAAAAGTCAGACCCCCCCCCCCTAAAATGACGTCACACATCAGCCTACAACCCCCCCCCCCCTCAAAATTGCAGTTGATTTTTTTTTTAAAACATCGATATTTTTCCAAAATCTTGTCTGAAATATGTCAAAATATAGTATTTTAATCAATTCCTATTATAATTTATTAAAACTGTTTTCTAAAAAGCTAAATAATGTCTAAAATTCGTTTTCTAACATTTCTTATCTATAAAGCAAAAGTGTGACGTCGCACCATCTGAACCCCCCCCCCCCTCCCCCTCATCACACATCGTCACAAAATTACCGACCCCCCCCTCCCCCCTACGATTGTGATGTCATTTATGGACGACCCCTAATCAGTACAAAAGGGTTTAGTAAATGTTGGACCTCCCAAAAATTTTTTGAGATCTTGGATGTACATACATACATAGCCTTCATTTCACTTGAAAATGAAATTAAAGATAAGAAGTCGGCCCTCTGTCTTACTTATATTAAACAAGACAGGTATGTATATTAAACAACAAAGTCAACACAATATACATACGAATAGACATTTTTATCCAGGGAAACTACTCTAAATTTTATTTGGAAAGATGGCCGCTGTTTTTTTTCTACTAATATTTATCTCAAACACCTAGTTTAAAGTTAGTTTCATGTTATTTAAATTGTTTTGGTCACTGTTTGTTATTTTAAATCAATTATCTGTGATATTTTGTAAAATTTGACTTAAATAAACTTATTTAAACAAATATATTCATCAGCTACCTCTCCCGCACATTACTACTGCAGCCGAATTGATTACGCTAAAACTATAGATTACCGTACTTTAACTACCTACTTACAGTACTTACTACAGTCAACTTTATTTATTTTTTATAATGAATGTTGTAGGCCTACTAAACTAGAAGATCTAGATGTCTAGATCAGAATCTATAATCTATAGATTTTAGAAACAGTGAATTTGTGTTTTAATTTGGTTTTGAATTTAAAAGTAATGACTTAACGGCACGGAGTTCAACTGAGTTGTTTCAGACTGTTTCAAACTCGTTCATATTTCTTAGAAATTGAGAGTGGCTTCCCTTGTAAATCTTCCCAAAATAATGTCTAGTAGTTCCTACACATAACAAGTGGCCAGATTCTCTTTGTGACGACTGCTTCAGCGGTTATTATTAGCCCACCAATTTTTATTTATCTTTTATGTCCTGTATACTGTATAGTCTCAGAGGCGTAGCGATGGGGGGGGGGGGCAGGGGGGACATATCTCCCCAGGCGCCGACCTTAGGGGACGCCAAAATGGGTTGGAAAAAGTAATCGAAAGTTTGAGGGGGGGGGGTGCAAATCGAAAGTTTGAGGGGGGTTGTAAATCAAAAGTTTAATGGGGGAGTGCTAATCGAAAGTTTGAGGGGGGGAGGGTGCTAATCAAAAGTTTGAGGGGGTGTGCAAATCGAAAGTTTGAGGGGGGGGGGGGTGCAAATCAAAAGTTTGAGAGGTGCAAATCGAACGTTTGAGGGGGTGCAAATCGAAAGTTTGTCCCCGGGCGCCGGGAAGAGTCGCTACGCCTCTGTATAGTCTACCAATAGTTTGAATGTTATTGTTGAAAAATCCTAATAAAATCATTCTGTTTGTACTTTTGATAAAAATCAGTTTTTCTATTACTACATTAACTTCGATTCTTCTTCTTCGTTTAAAAGTGTATGTTCGATTGTATTTTCTTCAATACAATTTAGTATTGACTGTTAACCTTTATGCGCCATATATGCCGTCGACCCCGTTGCATCCTTCTTTTCTTATGTGATTTGCTTCCATAGACTTTGCAGTGTTTCTTTCAGACGCTTTTCTCTCCGGCGGGGGGGGGGAGGAGGGGGGAATCATCGGTGGGGGGGGGAGGAGGGATACATTTTTCGGAGGGGTAGGACACTGGTAAAAGTATATATTTTCTATAAAAATTTCATTTCGTTCGGGGGGGGGGGGGGAGGGCGGTAGACTTTCTTCGGGGGTGGGGGGGGGGGAGGGCGGTAGAATTTCTTCGGGGGTGGGGGGGGGCGGCGCTCAGCCCCTTCGAAGAGATGCCTGAAAGAAACTCTGAGCCTTTGTTAATCCAAGAACAAACTCCAAAGCCGAAGTTGTTTGATTTTGGAGTTTTCTCTCCTAGATGGTTGGCTGTCCCTAGCCCTAGCTAGCGAACCTCGGTTTAGCTACAATAACAACGAACTTAACCAACTCCATACAAATTTATTAATAACACAACAAAACAACATAGTATGACTAAGAAAGAACAATACAATATTTTTGCAGTAGTTTAATAGTTTTATAGTTACATTAGGTCTCCAATAATTAAATAGGCGTATAGTCCTACTAAACATTAACGTTTTTATTTCAGCAAGCCTAAAGTACCTTTTTTGTCGTATATATAACACAGATCTAATAAAGTTTACCTAATTGCTTTTCTTATTTAGTAATGTAAAATCATTCAGTCATGTGATCTTAAAGCAGTCGCATAGCATCAGTGGCGTCGCTAGGTCGGGTGTCACCCGGTGCGACACTTCGTTGTTTCACCCCCCCCCCCCCAAGAAACAAAGTATATATATATATATATATATATATATATATATATATATATATATATATATATATATATATATATATATATATATATATATGTGTGTGTGTGTGTGTGTGTATGTATATATGAAAAGCTCAAATTAAAATTTAGTTAACTAAAAAGGCAACGTGTATTTTAATTAATAAGTGATTATTAAAGAGTTACTTTCTTATAATTCTGTTCATTTCTGTTTACAGCAACATACTATACACATGTGCCAAGAGTCCACACACCAGAAAAATCTAGCACACGTTTTAAAAAATCAAAAAAATCAATAATACAATCAAATAGGCCTACGATATTATATTATTAGCTAGTACCATTGCAGACGGCATTGATTTAGTTAGTTGCCATTAAAATGTAATAGAATAAAAAATTATAAAAATATGTATTATAAAATAAACAAGGAATACTAATTCTGAAACTTCAATAAAGCTAAATAAGTATCCAATGCAGATTATTGCTGAAGATACCTAAGATTTAACAAATATTGTACAAAAATTGTTTAAAAAAGCATGTTTCAAGAAAAAGAATTTTCAAACATTAAAACTTCAACTAAAAAATATATGGAACGTTTAGCATCTTAAATAGGCCCTACAGCGTATGTGTTTGAAAAAAACAACCTACTGTAAGCAATTTCTTCATACGTTTTACCTTTTATAACATACCATTATGTAGGTACGTGTGATCCATCCTGCAATTAATTTTAACAGAATAACATACCTTTCTAATTGTTCCTATACCACCACTAGCCTGTTGAGGTATATTTTCGTTAGGACCAAATTTTAAATCATTTTTTACTTATCACTGCTGCTGTTGGACATCCAAGATTCTGGCACAACTAACGGAACTACGTTAGACTCACTTTCTAGCTCAACAACTCTTATCCTCTCAAACACTCCCGGTACAGATTTTAACAAACCTGTGTCCACATCTTTGTGTTTTTCTGAACAAAATAAAATCAATTCGTTTTTGTAGTACACGGCACCTTTTAAAATCCAATCAAAGTTTTCCCAAAGTTGAATAAAAAATGTTATTTCAATCATAGCATTTTCTGCCATGCCGACTGATCTTAAAGCGCCATTTTTTTGTAGAATAAAAACATGCCTGCCTTTTTGAATACTGATAATATTTTCCGACGGTCCGTCTACAAAAAGTGTTTGAGTCGTTTTTGTATAAATGTTGAAACAATTGCCTTCAGAGCATGTGGAGTACCGACCACTCTCATATTTCTTTTTATAATAAAATCCAATAATATAATCTTGAAAAACACAAACAGAACTTGAACCTTCTAGGCTCCCACACTCCACAATATTTAAAAAGTTATTTTCAGGCTCTCTTTTAAGTTTCGTATTATTAATGTTAACAAAAATCCCATTGCATGAAATAAGATGCAAACCCGAATGACCACAAGCCTTAGAAATTATATTTACTTTTTTGCTTGAATCAATAATGGCAATATTTTTTGTTTTACAGGCATGCCTGTATTTTAACTCACGATCCGTATCAACTTCACAGTTTTGGGTTTCTTTCATATAATAGAAACAAAGTGTTGATTCAGCTGATGCTAAGCAGTTACCAACACACAAAGCAAGCCCCATCTCCACCACTCGCTCGCTATTCAATTCAAATAAATGTACATTTTTGTTCTGAACAAACGCCATGACATTTCGTTTGCCGCTAGAATTTCTGTGCGGGATGACAAAGTTACTGGGAAAAGAAACAGATCTCCATTGGTATAACAAAGCTTCATGCACTATTTCGAGAGCTTCTAGACATTCGCGTATTAACGGATTGCCATGAATTTTCTCGAGATAACTTCGACTTGCTAAAAATGTTCTTGCTGTAGATAATAGTTCGACAAGACATTTCTTTCTATCTAACATTTCTCTCTCTGTGTTGAATTTAACATATGGCTGTACACTTTCAGCTTCTACTTCAGAACATGATGTTTCTTTTTCATCTTGTACTGTTAAATTTGACAACTGTTCAGGAAGACTTTGGTCTCTGTCTGAAATATCATCAAGTGCGTGCGTTTCATCATTCATGTCAGAAATGCTTTCTTCCGCAGCGAGATTGCTTAAAGATTTTTCATGACAATCTGCCTCTGATGTTATTTTAACTGTATCTTCTGTATCTATATCTACACTATTTGTCTCAGCTTGAAACGTTTTAATTTTTCCATAATCAACCCACTTGAGAATGGACTCTAGAACTAAATCTTCTGATTCAACATTGAGATTATCATCATCAACCAATGAAAACAAAACTGGAAATGAAAGTTCAAGAAAAGTCTCAGTCTCACGAAACAAATCAAAGTTTTCTTTCATGAAATTGATCGACGCTGAAAATACACTTTCTGAATTCAAAAGCTTCGCCATTTCACAAAACTCAACAAAATTATTCCGTGACATATTTTTAACCACTAATTTCTCACATTCGCGAATTAGAAACGGAATTTCTAACAGGTGTACCGCTTGCCATACATCAATGACATTATCCAGTGTTAGCCCATCAATACCGTTATAGATGGAATTGATTATAACATCAAAAGTCTCTTTACTCATGTTCTTTAACTCAACACGTTCGTCTTTATTTTCTTTAAAATCCGATCCCAACAAAGTTTTAAAGAAAGTGGAGCAGGCACTTAGAATAAATTTGTGACAGAAATACTCTGAGTCATCAACCACAACTCTAAAGTCCCTGAAGTTATCTCCCATCCATTCTTTACTCAAACATTCTTGTAGACCACAAGCAAGGGTTGATTTTACCATCTTAAGAAAGCCAACAGACCTATAAAATTTATTATTAATTTTGTTATAAGCTTAAATGATTTTTATTTTAAAAGCTATACACATGTAAATAATGGAATAGTTTGTACAGCGTATTATAACATTTTGTTAATGTTTTCATACTTGCTGAAAATGCATGTGTCTGTCTTAAACTTTAAAAATGTGTACTTCATCAATTACAATAAGACAAAACAAATTCAAATTGTAACACGTAAGCTTCAAGTAATGCACCAGTTGCATTATACTTTTTTCTTCAAAACGTGTATAAAGCTGATGTTTATTTTTAGTTTAATACATTTTTTATCAAATGGTACGTTATAACAATTGCTAAAATCGCTACCCGGGTAATTCTAATGCTAATTGATCCAAACTTTAACCCTAATTCTTATTCTCACTCTAACAGAGAAACACACAAAAAAAAAAGATTATGTATAACACTGTTTGCTAACGAGGGAATCAGACTTTTAATGGGAGCGGAGGCATATAATTTTTTTATGAAAAAAAGGGGGGGGGGGCGTATGAGAGCTAAATATGTAGATTATTAACTGCATTTGTTTAAAAGGTGTAATTTCATAGACATTTTTATATTGTTTTATGGAAAAAAGGAATACATATAAGAACTAAATATATATACATTAATATTAATTTTTGTACGGAGGGTGACGGGGTTTTCTGAAATGCTTTACGGAGTAGGAAAGTAGGCCCTGTGCTACTGTGAAGAATGTTGATACTCGACGATATTTGATTGTACGTAAACCTTGCTAAAAATTAATGAGCACCTATAGTAAATTACTAAATCTAATTAACAATTTTAATTACTCCAAGTCGTATGTGGGAGTAGCATTCGGCAGGCCATATTTCTAACAAGCAATTGTGTTCCTTGTAACAGACACTTCACCAAAGTTGAGTAGGGGTCTAAGCTACATTCCACAATGTTTAAAAGTAACTTATTTACAACAGCGAAACTACAAATCGAAACATTATATATTGTTACTAAAGAATTAAAATTGAATATTTTCACAATACAAAACGTCTTTAAATATCAATAGGCCTACCTGCCTCTGCCTAGATTTCGACTTTTGAAGAACCGTTACAAACAAAATCAGCAATCTTTGTAAAATGGCAGTATTGGCAGTGTTAGAAATGGTTTCTCAGAAACAACATAATTTCGGGAATATCCAATTATTAACAGTTTCCATTTCAGTTTAGAATGATTTTTAATTCTGATTTAGTCATATAACTGTATTTATTTATTAAACAAATTGCTGGTGTTTTTTAATGCATGTTTTTTATGCTTCTATTTCAATCTAGGTCTATTATTTTATTTTATTCAAGACACAATAAACGGTTGACTATTTTCAACATTTTAGGTTTTCCTTCTGCTTTCTTTCGCCGACGCAAATATAACAATAACAAGTTTTAAAATGTGGGCCTACTCGTTTTACAATTCCACAGAGCAGCATAAACTAAATTTACTAAATTTTTAAATGTTAACATTTTATTAAATACCACATGCATTGTATAAATGCATGTTACCTTTTTTATAACAATGTCTAGCTGACAATCTATTCGATGATTCTAATCCTAAGACTTTGAATCGATTTAAATAATTTAAATCATGCTGATGTAGCCCTTTTTAAAACAATTTTAGTAATCAATAAACTGAACACAATAAGTAGGCTTACACCATTTTTCTTTATTTAATTTGAAAAATGAGTACTATACACAGAAGCATTTTAATCATTATTGTAATAAACAATAAAATGTATAGAATTATTGACTAATTTTTTTTTAAAACCAGAATAACATTTTGTTAAAGATGTGGAACAGTTATTAGTAACCATTAATACCACATAATCTTTTAAAATAATTAACCATCAATATTACATATCAATCTATTATTGTGTGAAAACTTTAACAAACTCAAAAAGAAAGGTATTTTAGAGAGCACATCAAATAAAACACTGTAACACTATTAAATAAATTATTAACATTGACCAAGTGTATTACGATTTCTTATATAAGATTTCTTCATATCTGTATTTACTTATCACCAATTTGTGTTATTTTAATTGCATTTTTCTGTTCGATTGCAATCTATTTAATTTCAAGTAAGACATAATAAACAGTTGATCATTGACGATATTTTAGGTCCTCACTTTGTTTGTTTTTTCGCCGAAGGTAATATAGCATTAACAAATTTTAAAATGTAAATTTACTTGTTTTACAATCTCACAGTACAGCATAAACTAAATTTACTAAATTTTTAAATGTTAACATTTAAAACACGCAATGGTATAAATACATATTATACTCTTAAAATCATGTCTACCTGAGTCTCACCTATAACTCTAAATCTAAGACTTTAAATAGATTTATATAGTTTTAATCATACTAAGTGGCCTTTAAAAAAATTGTAGTAATCATTCCACTGAACACATTTGTACACTATATTTATTTATTTAACTTTTTAAAGTAACTGAATACTATACACTGCAAGCATTTTAAACCAATATTGTACTGAACCTTAAAATTTATTGAATTATTTACTAATTTTTAAAACATCAGAAAAACATTTATTCAAAGATGTTTTTTTAGAAATTGTGGAATAGTTATTAATAACTATCAATATCAGAAAATAATTTTTTTTTTAAATAAATAGCCATCAATATAAAAAACTCAGAAATACTTTTTCAAGGAAAATATATTAATTAAAATTAGCAGCTTAAATAAAATAAACGTTTACATTGTTACATAAATTATTGACATTGGCAAGGTGTATTAAAAACAAGTCGCATCATTATTTTTTTATAAAGTAACTTAATTTAGTTTAGACTCAAAATTCATTTTTCATTTCTGGTATTGCTTGAGCTGCTGCATTTCTCATATTAATGTGGCTTTTAATGACGTATGTTCATTCGATTTTCTTTTAGTTACAGATGTTGTAATGTCCATATCATGGTCTAAATTTAAACTCCAACATGTATGTCCTTACGAAAAAAATCGAGTTTGTATCGTTTTTGCAAGAATGCTTGATACGAAAACAGAATATAAGAATTATATGAGAAAAGACCCATTTCTATTATTAAAAAAAGTAGTTTTATTATAAATGGAGAAAAATGGTAGATCATTTAGTGCACTAAAACCTAGACCTGCATCGTAAATTTGGCTTCTTCTTCAAATTTAAATGTTAACGCAGATGTGTTTGTTTATTTATAAAATGTGTTAAAAAACATTTAATAGCATAGCATAAAGCTGTGCTCAAAGCAAAACCGCGTACACTTTGACGTGATCCTTAAAATTAAATTACACAGTACCTGCAATTCAGCAATAACACGATTCACTACACAAATATATAATAAGTACCCATTTCAAATAAGTAACTTTAGATCCTATATGTTTTTCCTTTTTTTTTTATTATAAAAAATGTATTCCTCCACTTCCATTAAAACTATAAAAACCCTCAAAAAGTGACAAATGACATCATGTATTGAATTATGGCTGACCACATTAACAAGCTGTTTAATACGTAATCTATTTGTTAATGCGTGTTTCTTCTTTAGCGTTTGAATGAGAAGTAAGGTTAAGGTTAGGATAATCAGAGTTAGATTTACCCGACAAACGATTTTAGCAAAAAATAATTCCCAAAACGTAGGCCTACCGCTTGTTTAAAAGAAGATAAATAAACGGAAGAAAGACATTAAATTTCAAAGGAAAAAATGCATTAGACTAAAGAAAGTAAGAAACTTTTCCAAGAAAAAGAAAACGTATAATACACCTGATGCTTACATATTAGGATCGGAAGTGTTATTTAAAATAAATTTGTTTTCTCCTTTTTAGTGATTACTATGTTGTCATTCGAAACTTTAAAGTTTAATAGTTTACACAACTGAGTACGGGAACAGGGCATTTCCCCCCTGTCAATTACCCCCCGGACATTTCCCCCCCGACATTACCCCCCAGAGTAATTACCCCCCTTGCCAATTACCCCCCTGTCAATTACCCCCCGCCCAGTATGACATTACCCCCCGGACAGGGTTAGAGTTAGGGTTAGGGCTAGGTTTCTGGCTAGGGTTAGGGTTAGGGTTAGGGCTAGGATTAGTGCTAGGGTTATGGTTAGGGCTAGGGTTAGGGTTAGGGTTAGGGCTAGGATTAGGGCTAGGGTTAGGGCTAGGGTTAGGGTTAGGGTTAGGCTTTAGGGCTAGGGCTAGGGTTAGGGTTAGGGTTAGGGTTAGGGTTAGGGCTAGGGTTAGGGCTAGGGTTATGGTTAGGGCTAGGGCTAGGGTTAGGGTTAGGGTTTGGGCTAGGAATAGGGCTAGGGTTAGGGCTAGGATTAGGGCTAGGGTTAGGGTTAGGGTTAGGGTTAAGGTTAGGGTTAGGGTTAGGGTTAGGGTCAGTGTTAGGGTTAGGGTTAGTTTTTAGGGCTAGGGCTAGGGCTAGGGTTAGGGTTAGGGCTAGGGTTAGAGCTAGTGTTATGGTTAGGGTTAGGGTTGTGTCTAGCGTTGGTTTTGGTTTTGTGTGAAGTTTTAGGCTAAGGTAGATGCTTAGGTTTTTGTCTTTTTTTTAAGGTTTGGATTAAAGTAGTATAAAGTAGTATAAAGTAGTATATAAAGTAGTATAAAGTAGTATAGTATAGAATTCTAGTTAGAGTTAGGATTGAGAGAGGGAGGGGGGGGTAATTCCCCAGGGGGGTAATTGACAGGGGGGTAATTGCTCCGGGGGGTAAATACGGGGGGGAAATGTCCGGGGGGGGGAAATTTCCAGGGGGTAATGTCCTGTAGCCACTGAGTACAAATGCCTTAACGCGGCAATGGGTGAATACATTTTATTAGCTTAAAAATAGAACAAATAAATAAAAAATTATAAATAAAAATTATTTTCAAGAAAAGAGAACACAATTGAAAATTATAATATCGTCTCAATACATTTGCTAAAGCAAATATATATGATATATGTGTGTGTGAATGCTTGTGTGAGTATGAAATAGTAATATAACACTGTTTATCCAGTTTTTGGTTTTTGAATTATTCATGTTTACCGTTGATTGCAAAGAAGTCTCTGCTGATTATTCAACAAACAATCACTTTATTTGATGTCAACCAACTGTCTGGAACAACCCAAGGAACCAATTTGGACTCACTGTCTATCTCAACGAATTTTATTTTCTCGAAAATTCCTGGTACAGATTTTGTAAACGTTGCATCTATGCCATCAGGCTTTTTAAAACAAAATAATAACAGTTCATTTTTGTAATAAACTGTTCCGTTTAATTTTACGTCAGAGTTTGTCCACATCTGGCTTACAAAAATAAACTGAATTTTATTTTCATCATCCACAGTTATTTCTTTTAAAGTGCCGTTTTTCTGTAGAGTGAACATCTGCCTTCCTTTTTGAATGCTTGTGATGTCGATAGTTGAATCAGTAAATTCTATTTCTTCAATCGACTTAGTGTAGATGTTACAACTGCGTACTCTTGACGAGCTATAATACTCATAAAATATCAGTACTCGTTCTTGGAACACGCATGCATGGTTAATCTTTGAAGCGAACTTTAAGTCGACACAGCTAAAAACACCATCTGGCGTTTGAGTTATAGTAGAAGAATCGCAAATATTGACAAACACGCCATTTACTGAAACTAATTCAACCCTAGATAACTCACAAATTGTGCCTAGGTTGGTTATTTTTTTATTCTCATCAATTACTGCTAAATATTTAGACCTACACGACTTGTGATTGTTTTTTCCTGTTTTACATTTAGAATCGTTGTTCTTAAAATACAGAAAGCAAAGTTTTGAATCTATAGATGATAAGGGATATCCTAAGTTCGGGTGTCGAGAATTACACATGACACCGCCGTAACCTTCATTTTTAAAAGTTGCATCATCAATGCCTACTATAAATGTTTGCTGTCTGATTAAATCATAAACATATAAATTATCTCCCCTTACAAACGCCATGACATTCCTTTTCCCACTACAGTTCCTATGCGGGATGACAAAGTTACTAGGGAAAGAAACAGATCTCCATTTACACAATAAAGCTTCATAAATTATTTCATGCGCGTCTACACAAGATATTACCAAAGGGTGTTTCCGAATTTTCTCGAGATAACTTCGACTGGCTAAAAATGTTCTGGCTGTAGATAATAGTTCAACAAGACATTTCTTTCTGTCCAATAAATCGTTGTCTGTGACTGATTTAGCATTCGTTGTTTCACCACTATTAGGCTGCACCAAACTCAGACCTATCGTATCAACATTGGAGTTTGGACACTCTAACTGTAAGGTAGATTGAACACTATTATTTTTGATCTTTTTGTGGTGTGTGCTCATTGCTGCGCTTTCTCCTTCTCTAGGATTGATGACTTCGGTAGCTTCCGGATCGTATTTAGCATACAAAACCCAGTTGATGATTGATTCTAAAACTAAATCTTCGGATTTTACATTGAGACAGTCATCATCCACAAAGGAAAACAACATTGGAAAAGAAAATTCTAGAAATGTCTCAGTCTCGCGAAAATGTTCAAAGTTTTCTTTCATAAATCCTATTGTAAAATTAATGACAGTCTCTGAGTGTAAAAGATATCCCACTTCATAATACGCAATGTAATTATCTAATGACATATTTTCCAAAACAAAACTTTCACATTCTTCTATAAGAAATGGTATATCCAACATATGAGAAGCTTGCCACACGCTAGCGATGTTGTCTAGTGTCAGTCCATCAACACCTTTGTAAATTGCATTGATTATAACATCAAAAGTCTCTTTACTCATGTTCTTTAACTCAACACGTTCTTCTTTCTTTTCCCTGAAATTGGTTCGAAGCAGACTTTTAAAAAAAGTGGAGCAGGCACTTAGAATAAATTTGTGACAGAAATACTCTGAGTCATCAATCACAACTCTAAAGTCACTGAAGTTATCTCCCATCCATTCTTTACTCAGACATTTTTGTAGTCCACGGGCAAGAGTTGACTTCACCATCTTGTTTAAAACCACGTTCCGGAGAGCTATATTTCCAAATATAATTTTAAAGAGCATTAGTATTTTTATGCTGATATGACAACTGTAACTATGACTCATTATAGCACATAACCTACTTATTCTAAGTATATATTATTAAGTTGACGGCAACATAGTTGTTATCAAACCAAAGTTTGTACTTTTCAAGAATAGAATAAACGAGCCGACCCGCGGCATATCATACGCCGCTAATTAGTTGTTGTTTTTTTTTTCTATTTTTCAGTAATTGTTTAATCAGCTTGTTTTTTAGCGTCTCCAAGAAGAGAAATATATATACAGATAGTAATTTATGTTAATTTTTTTTTAAAGTATTCTCTTTACACTTAGAGATCCACTGGGCAGATAAAGTAGAGTTTATATGTTTCTTGACACCGGCATGTCAAGGGACATTATGGACAGCACTATGCCCGGCCACCTTTACTGTCTCTAACGTGAGTTAGGTACCCATCAGTGCTGGGTGGGCTCATGGAAGGTCTACTGACTTTGACCCGGTTTCGAACTCAAGACCCGGGTTACCAGTAATTTATGTAAGTATAAATAATTTTAAATTTAAAAAAAAAAATAGAAATGGTTGTCTGATGCGTGCTTCATCTATCAAATTTATTTAAATGAAAGTCAGTTTTCTTATAAACAGTTTGAAAACAGTGGTTGTTCATATTGTCATTTCATAAATCCCTACCATCCATCTGACCCCCCCCCCCCCCCTCTTCACACACCGTCACAAATCTACGGACCCTTCCTCCCCCCTGTGAGTGTGACGTCATTTATGGACGACCCCCAATGTGTTTAAAGACAAGTAAAGTAATATAGAAGGTGAGAGAGAAGAGATGTCATCAGCTGAACATAGGTCTGCAATCTGATTTCATCAGCAATATAAATTTATTTAAGTGGTAAGAAGCAAATGTCGACACATTCCTTATTTTCTTGATTCATAAAGACTTGAAACGTTAAACTATCTTAACCAGAGTTTCTTCCAGGCATCTCTTCGGAGGGGCAGAGCCCCCCCCCCCCCCCAAAGAAAGTCTACCGCCCCCCCCCCCCCCCCTTCTTATTAACATATTTGATTTAACCAATTTTAATCAAAATAAACCAAGAACTCACCACCCCCCCCCCCCCACCCCTTAATATAATGTGCACCACCCCTCAGTCTGGTAACCCGAATTTCTTTCCTGTTTCAGTTTAAACGAAGAAGAATATTTTAAACTCATAATACTTCTGGATTTGATGAAGTTGTTTGTTAGTAAATTCAGTTTTTTAAAGGGCAGAATTTAAAAATGCTTTGTAGGACTATACAAAAAGACAATAATATTTGAATACATTTTCATACGAATAGAAATGAAAGGAAAGCCACTCTAAATAATATTGTCTAAGATGGCTGCTGTTTTTAATGGCAAATTTACTGGGGGGGGGGGGGGGGGGGCTATCTCGAACAGGGTTGATAAAAATTAATTTCAGGATATTTAAATTGCTTTAACCATAAATGGTGATCTATTATTCAATTATCTATAATATTTTATCAACGTATACGAAAATATACTCATATTTAATGACATATTCATTAATTCACTCTCTCCCACATTACTAGTTTTGGCCGAATTTACGACGCTAAACTAAGGTTTAACCTACTAGTTTTGGCCAAATTTACAACGCTAAATTAAGGTTTTACCATATATTGTTACTAAGGAATTAAAATTGAATATTGTCACAATAAAAAACGTTTTTTATATATCTATAGGCCTACCTTGTATATGCCTAGAATTCAACTCTTTGAGAAACGTTACAAACAAAATCAATACACTTCGTAAAATGGCAGTTAGTCATGTTAGAAATAGTTTCTTGGAAGCAACATAATTTCGGGAATACCCGATTATTAACAGTTTCCGTTTCAGTTTAGAATGATCTTTAATTATGATTTATAATATCCTATAATTCAGTAGCGTAGAGAGGGGGGGCGGGGGGGGGGGACATATGTCCCCGGGCGCCGACCTTAGAGGGCGCCAAAATGGGTTGGAAAAATAAATTGAAAGGTTGAGGGGGGTGCAAATCGAAAGTTTGAGCGGGGGTGCAAATCGAAATCTCGAGGGGGGTGCAAATCGAAAGTCTGAGGGGGGTGCAACTCGAAAGTCTGAGGGGGGTGCAAATCGAAAAGTTTGTCCCCGGGCGCCGGGAAGGGTCGCACGCCTCTGCTATAATTGTATTTAGTTATGAAACATTGGTGTTGTTTTAAATGCATGTTTTTTATGCTTTGATTTTAATCTAGGTCTATTATTTTATTTTATTCAAGACACAATAAACGGTTGACTATTTTCAACATTTTAAGTTTTCCCTGTTTTCTTTCACAGAAGCAAATATAAAAATAACAAGTTTTGAAACGTGGGCCTACTCGTTTTTCAACTCCACAGTGCAGAATAAACTAAATTTACTAAATGTTTAAAAGTTAACATATAAAAAACAAGCAATGGTATGTGTGCATGTTACCTTCTTAGATCAATGTCTTGGCTGAGAATCTAACCTATGATTCTAAACCCTTTTTAAAATAATTGTAGTAATCTTTACCACTAAACACACTAAGTACATCATATTTATTTAATTAAAAAATAACAGAACCAGTGGCGTAGGCAGGGGGGGGGGGTTAGGGGGGGTCATAACCCCCCCCCCCATAGACCCCTCGGTATATAGAAAAAGTATGAGGGGGGGTGCAAATCGAAAGTTTGGGCGGGGGTGGAAATCGAAAGTTTGAGAGGGGGTGCAAATCGAAAGTTTGGGCGGGGGTGGAAATCGAAAGTTTGAGGGGGGGGGGGGTGCAAATCGAAAGTTTGAAGGGGGGGGGTGCAAATCGAAAGTTTGAGTGGGGGGGGGGGGGGAAAGCAAATCGAAAGTTTGAGGGGGGGTGCAAATCGAAAGTTTATCCACGGGTAAAAAATGGAATCCCCCCCCCTTGAGACGATCCTGGCTACGCCACTGGAACAGAACTATACACATAAGCATTTTTACCATATTGAAATGAACCGTAAAATTTATAGAATTATTTATTACATTTTTATTAAAATAGGAATAACATATTGTTAAAGATTTTTTTAGAAATTGTGGAATAGTTATTAATAATCATCAATTTTATATAATCCTTTATTTTTAAAATAATTAACCATCAATATCACATAATAATTCAATATATTGTGAAAACTTTAAAACCTCAAAAAAAGAAAAGTATTTAAAAAGCAGCTCAAATAAAACACTGTAACATTGTTTAGTAAATAATTAACATTGACCAAGTGTATTAAGATTTCTTTTTTTTTTTACCAAAACTTTTTATGTTCCGCTGCAGTGTTTCTTCCAGACTTTTTTCTCCGACGGGGAGGGGGGGGGGGGGCGGACTTCATATTTTCGGGGGTGGGGTGCGGACTGGTAAAAGATGCCTGGAAGAAACACTGTTCCCGTGTGTATTTCATAAATCACTTGACGACCTACAACGCCTCTCCCAGTACCAAGCTCGTGCATTTACTCGTTGATCTTTTTAAAGTAATTGCTTGCTACTTGTGCGTACATGTGCGTTTAACTAGTATGTTGGTTAGCGATCACCTGGGATTTTGAATGGCTTCTTTTGTATTGTAAAAATATTTTTTTCTTTCGGATTTTCTCTCGAGGGGTTGTCCATTGTTACTTTTTCCCCATTCCTTGTTCGCTGTTTCCGTATTCTCAGTTCTATGTTCTGTTGTAGCTTCCTCTTCTTCAAGTTCTTTTTGCTTGTGGTAATCAACTCCGCTGCTTCACTATTTAATTGTCTTTTTCAGTTTTTAAAAAAATCTGTTTTTTGCAAGACTATGATTTGTGATTCCACAACCAAAAGCTTATGAATCAGATTGACAATATTTTCATTTTTCTTTGAGATGATCCAAGATACTGGTAAAACCAACGGAACTACATTAGACTGAGTTTCTAGCTCAACAACTCTTATCCTCTCAAACACTCCCGGTACAGATTTCAAGAAACCTGTGTCTTCTCCTTCGTGCTTCCGTGAACAAAATAAAATCAATTCGTTTTTGTAACAGAAGTCAACTTGAGATTAATTTTAAATTTATTATAAATAGAATTTAGCTATCCATGTATTGACAAAATTCGCATTTATGAAATTAAAATGTAATTCAGTCTAAATAAGTAGTAAAAGACAAAAACAAAAGTTATTGTATTAATGAAAGCATTTTTTTAAAAAACGTTAACATACCAGTTTTATCTTGTTTAAACTTCCTGATAGATCTAGATAATAGCGCTAATTTCCTGTTAGATCTTTAATTTTAAAAAATCAGTGTGTTAATCTAAGATGAATATGCGTGTATATTTTATAAATTTAGATCCAATGCTGTAGGGATAAACAAACGACAATGTAATTGCCTTTATATTTAAATATTTAAGATTATTAGCTACATTGAAAAAATAACAATATCATACAGCCCAATATATTTTAATGTTTAATCTAGCTCTAGTCAGTGAATAATCATAAACCAATTAAGAAGGTCATTTTAAAAATGAAAACAGATCACATTAAAAAGATTTATTACTTTCTAATGAATGTTTAACCTTGTAATTTTTAGTAGAGAGCCCTTAAAATCAATAATGATTGTTACCTGGTTTACTTTTCTCTATTCAGTTGAAATAACAATTTGTAAACCTCTTATGGAATTGAAATTAAAATAAAATACTTTGCACATTTAAACATTGTATTTTTTCGCGTTAGTGAATATTATTTCTACTCTAATCCAAACCATAAGACAACCCTAAAAATCTTAGGTTGATTGATTATACCAATGCCTGATAAAAGGCTCTTCTGAAAATATGTGTGTCAGGTTGTTGGTAATATTGCAATCTTGTCTAGTTTTATGAAAAGAAATTAGGGTAGGCGTTTGGTAGGACTAGGGTTGTGGTTATTGTTAGATAGAAGGTTAGCATTGACATTAACAAGACATGTGTGTATTTAATTAAACCATGACCCCTTTTTAGAAGATTCTATTAATACACACTTGTCTGAGACATTCATCAAATCTTAAAATCGTGTTTCGAAGAATGGTTAACCTACTATTTCAATTCATATTAAATGAACTGAGAAATTTTAGAAACCATACGAGGGGTGAGAGATGTTGCAGTGCCCCTATTGAAGGATCAATGACTGCTTATAACATAAACCGTGTGTTGTCCTGACTTAGGAATTTTAAAAAACCAATCGCTTGCGTCTGCCAATCATCTGTCATCTAGCTTGTATTTTGTGGCATGTGTGCAAAGTGACAGCGTTGAAATTAACATCACGATAAATACATGCGTTACCAATGTTATACATCATGTGTTAAGTTCCAAACAACAGAATGTGTTATAACGTTTTTTAAAGTCTGGGATGTACAAAGGTTATAGGAGGTGGACCGCGTTATAGAGAACGATTACGGTACATGTTATAAACGCCGGCCAAGGTCACCGAAACAAAACAGGTGAACTCTACTGTATCTGCAACACGGACTTTCAAGTTCGAAATAGTACTTTTATTAAAGTAGAAGAAAACGTAAGCTTGATGCTCAATAGGGAGGAGGAAGTAGAGTTTGCCTATTTCTATTATGTCGGTATATGATCTGATAGTCTAATCCGGGGGTCTCCAATTTTTTCAGCCCGAGGGCCTCATTAACTATCAATTATCAGTTCGGGGGCCAGAGTTTCTTCTATACATCTCTTTGGGGTTGCTAAGCCCCACGAACCCTCCCCCACCACCCCCCCCCCCCAACGAAATATAATTTATATAGAAATATATACAAGTCTGAAAGAAACACTGTCGGGGGCCGACAACACACTCGAGGTCTAAGTTTATTTTCCTTGGGACAAATACCAACCCGCCATTTTTTAACTTGTCTCTAAGGAAGTCATTTGCTTGCAATTCAATGAGCTCCAGCCGCAGTTCATATGGTCAACTGGTTACATTTGCTTCAAATGGGTTTTGAAACAGTCACTTTTTCTGCCTTTGAATCCAGTCAGAAAACCGCTACTGAAACTGCAGCTGGAGGTCTTTGATGATCTTGCATACAAATGATGCTGCTTCAGCCATGAATACATTGCACTGCTAAAAGTTCGTCAAGTTGTTGGCCTGTACTTGTTCCAAAAACATGACATGTTTGAATAATACAGTGCAGGAACATTGGTTGTAGAATGTTTTTCTCATTAGCTTGTCCAACTAAGCCTTTCTTTATGCCACTAATGTACTTTCCTCCATCAGCAGTCAGGTAACTGAGGTTAGTCCAGTCCAAATTATAATCAGCAAATGTTTTTTCAACTCATTGAATATATCCTCTCCGGTAACAGTGCCGTACATGAAATGTGGGGAAGCCAGCTCTTGTGTTATGTTATTGTCTTCATCCACACCTCTAATGAACACAAGCAGTTGAAAAGTGGAACAGCTGTCCAGCGACTCATCCATTGCAATTGAAAAATTGCAAAACTTGTTACCGTTTTTAACTTTTGAGTAACAATGTTTTCCTCAAAAGCTGCAACACGGAGGACAATGGTATTTGCACCCAAAGCTACATTTTCAAATTGTTTTGAATTTTTGGGCAAAGTCCCTCAGCCACCTCTAACAAACATTTTTTCCCTTTAACAAAAAGATCTCCGAGGGCCGGATAAGAGGACCGCGCGGCCCGTAGTTTGGAGATCCCTGGTCTAATCAATCTGATACCGAGTCACTTTATACTTTTCTAAAACAACTGGATGGCGTCGTGGACAACGTACGTACTCGAGTCAACAACACGAACTCAAGATTTTCGGGTTAGCAATGTTGACCTCTACCTCCACTGAATTACTAGCGGTAAAACCCTTAAGGAGGCAAAGTATGTAGTTTCCCTTCTGTTGTGTGCCAAATAGTGTTCTTTGACAAAATAAAAATTGTTTTTTATTATCTTAACGCTGCTTACCCTTTTGAATTGCATCATCCCCCGGACATAAATGAAAAACAAATCAAATTTAAACTTGGCATCAAACATATTTCGGTTTAATTTGCTTTGAAACAAGAATGTGCTTAGATTTTACAATGGACTCACTCCATCTATATCAACACACAACAGCCAATAAGATAAATACCAGTACTTGCTTGGATTTAAGGTCAAATAATAAAGATTAAAAGAAAAAAAAACACATATTTTAAGAAATTTATTAGATTTTTATATTCTTTTTTTGGGGAAAAGGGGTTGACTTTTTGGCGCGGCTTATCTGGACAAGAGCCTATCGTTTTTTTTTTAGAAAAGTATGGAATATCAACCTGTTATGCGCCTCATTACTACAAATTAAGCCTTTTTTCCTTTCTGTGAGTTTTTCAGTAGCCTTTGTTCACACAAGAACTTTTGTATAAGCAGCAGTTTATCGATTTCGCTCTAAGGGACCGAACTCTGGACTTTGGGATCAGTGTCGTGCACGCTACTACTTAACCTAATCGTCTCATGTAGGTTTAAATATTTTTAAAAATTATTTTACATTTTCCTAACATAAGTAGTAAAATGTCAGAAAATTAGAATCCTTTCACAACCATGGATTTACTATTTGTAAATTGCAGAGTGTAAGATTCCTTTTACTCAAAACAGGTATTATTTCAGTTATCCTTATCAACAACTTTAAGCAGAAACATTTAATGTTATTACGTTTCCAATGGCAAGCTTTATTTATTTTATAATATTATAGCAACGAATAAAGAAACAAAAACGACAAAAGCAGCATGCTGTATTCGATAACAATTACGAAATATTGCAAGGATAATATTTAACAACACAGTAAGCATAATTTTATACATTTTGCTAATTTTATACACAAGTTCTTACTGTTGATAGGCCTACAGCTTAACTAAATTGATTGATTTAGATTTGAAAACATTGGGGTTTTTTAACTCATCGCATTTCTGTTTATTTTCTTTAAAATATGATTGAACAAAGTTTTGAAAAAAGTGGAGCAAGCACTCAGAATAAATTTATGACGGAAATACTCTGAACTTTCAAATTGCGACATTTGTTGACAACCCCCTTCATGTACATATTCACATGCCTGAGTGATCCATTTAAAGAACATTGTAATACATGCTTAAACAACATCCAGGGAAATAAAAGATATCAGTGTTGCAAGTAGGAGCACCATGATTCTGGCACAATCAAAGGAAATAAATTTGACTCGCTTTCTATTTCAACGGCTCTTATCTTTCCAAAAAGCCCAGGGACAGACGTTAGAAAACTTTTCCCATCGGTTGGTTTGGTGGAACAAAATAAGATTAATTCCTTTTTAAAATATACTGCTCCTTTTAATACCCAGTCAAAGTCGTTCCAAAGTTGAATAATAAATGTAAACTGGATTTCATTACCATCAGTGGTTTCTACGGATTTTAAAGATCCGTTTTTCTGAAGGATAAAAGTTTTCCTTCCTTTTTGAATGCAGATGATATCTTCAGAAGGACCCTTTATATTTATATTTTGAGTCAACTTAGTGTAGATATTGTTACAATATACTTCTGACTGATCACGATATCCATTGCTAAATATTAAGATATTATCTTGATAAGCAACTGGAGTGCCATTTACTCTGCTCCACAAATGAATCCAGTTTGAACAAGTCTCACGTGAATTGTGTGAGTGAACTGGGTCTTTAGTTATAACAACAAATGTACCATTTACTGAAGTTAATTGAAAACTGCTATTTCCACACAATTTACCAATAACTGTTGTATTTTTTGATGGATCAACTGTTGCTATTTTTTTTTCTTCACACTTGTGAGCTTGTTTAGATTTATCAAAATCACACTCAGATAAATTTCTATTTGAATATATAACACAAAGAGTTGATTCAATGGAAGCTAAAGCACATATACTTTTACTTTTAAAACTGTTAATAAACAATTCAAGTTTACAAGTACATTCACTGTTTAGGCCAAATAAATAGATTTCTCCATTGCAAATGTATGCCATTACATTTCGTTTACCACTACAGTTTCTATAAGGGATGACAAAGTTACTAGGAAAAGAAACAGATCTCCATTGGTACAACAAAGCTTCGTGTACAATTGCAAGTGCTTCATCGCATGACTTTATCAAAGGGTGAATCAGTAAATTCTCGAGATAACTTCGACTGGCTAAAAATGTTCTGGCTGTAGATAACAGTTCAACAAGACACTTTTTCCTGTCTATCTCCTTGTTGTCTTCTCCATTAATCAACTTCTCCTGGCTCTTATAGTTCTGTATTTCATCAGTTTTTTCTATAGCTGTTGCTTGTGTATAGTTTGTTTCACTGTCACTGTCTTCTACGTGAGGTGGTTTTTGTTGTACATAAGAAACCCAGTTAATGATCGATTCTAAAACTAAATCTTCAGAGTTTACTTTAAGACGATCATCATCCACAAAGGAAAACAACATTGGAAAAGAAAATTCTAGAAATGTCTCAGTCACACAAAAAGGTTCATAATTTTCTTTCATGAATCCAATTGTAAACTTAATGACATTCTCTGAATGTAAAAGTTTTGCCATTGGATAATATGTAATGTAATTATCTAATGACATATTTTCCACAACAAATCTTTCACATTCTTCTATAAGAAAAGGTATATCCAACATATGAGAAGCTTGCCACACACTAATGATGTTGTCTTTTGTCAGCCCGTCAACACCTTTGTAAACTGAATTGATTATAACATCAAAAGTCTCTTTACTCATGTTCTTTAACTCAACACATTCTTCTTTCTTTTCTCTGAAATCTGAACTTAACAAAGTTTTAAAGAAAGTGGAGCAGGCACTTAGAATAAATTTGTGACAGAAATACTCTGAGCCATCAACAACAACTCTAAAGTCCCTGAAGTTATCTCCCATCCATTCTTTACTCAGACATTCTTGTAGTCCACAAGCAAGGGTTGATTTCACCATCTTGTTTAAAAAATACGTAGTTCTCTAAAACTAAAAAAGAGTATAAATCTTATTATTTAATTATAGTAAGTATGAATCTAATTCATTGTAACTTAAAGTTATTCTCAAAACTATTTGTGGCAGTTTAATAAACCTATGTTTACTTTTTAAACACAAGAATACATGTTATTGGAGATAATTAAACAATTAAAGATTTTCTTTGCTCTAACATCATTGTACTGACGAACTTTTAAAATAGCGTAAACGAATAAAGGATTATAAAATACAAAAATATGAAATCTAATTAATAATAAAACATATAAAATTATTTTAAAATTTGCTAGAAAAGCGAATCATTTACAGGAAATGGCGATGGACTGGGCACACGCTTAGTAAGGACGCTGGAAATAGAGCAGTGGAGTGAAATAAAGGTCGACCCATTATGACATGGCGACATAGCGTGCTGAAGGAGGCTAAAGGATAGGAAGGAGTTGGGAACAGTTAAACTAAAAAGAGTGACAAGAGACAGTGTAAAGCTTTGACAGAGTCCAAGGAACGAAAAAGAAAAAAAAATTGAAAGATTTTGTTAATAGATTATTTATAAGGCTTTAAATAAAAAAATTAAAGATTTTCAATTAAACAAAACATAGTTTATTATATAGAGAAGCCCACCTGTCTGTACTTGGAGTTTGGTTGCTAACAACATCAGCTGTAAATCGTTCTAAAAATAGATTTTTTGGAAACAGAATAACTACGGGAATGTCCGATTAGTAGAATTTTTAGTGTTATGATAACATACCATTTTAATAATAATATTGTCGCCTACTGCAGAACTATTTGTTAAAACAAAATCAATTAATGTTTTAAACATGTTTTTTTAACCTGATAAATGAATGTTTCGGTTGCTTTCCTTCTACAATGTTATTCATCTGAATAACTTATGTGATTTTGTATTTACGTTTCTAGCATTTCTTTTATGGTTTTCCTTTGCGAGTTGTATTATGTGGTTTCTTTCTTTCTCCAAATTTATCAAAATTTTCCAAATTTTGAATCGTTTATAATAAAGTGCAAATGGTAAAACAGCATACGTCACCAAAAGCGAAACACCACAGGCAATTCGGTCTTCCGGTTATGGAGTTTTAACCCCCCCCCCCCCCCCCCACATTTTTCAGTCAACTTTGGATGAATCCTCGTCCTGTCCACCCCACCCCTCCAACAGCGTCCTTGCCCAAAATGAAATAACATAAGTAAGCTCGCATAGTCTTCACAATTTCTTGAAATAAATAATGCTTCAACCTTCAAGAATACATTCCCTTGAGCATTATTCTAACTGATTAGGCGATGTTCGTGGTTTGGTAACAGTAAAAAGTAGTATTGCATTGAATGTGTTGATTAAAATTATAAAGGTAAGAACTATGATACTTCAAGAGATAATAATTTCGACCTCTAAAAATTTAATTGCAATAAATAAAAACTGTAAAATATTTAGCCGTCACCATTTGATTTATTACTTGTACTTTTACCAACCTATGCTAGTATAAAACAGTAAACCTACATTATAAACATACACATTTAAGACACTCTTTTTCGTTATCTAAAAATATTTATTGACCAAATATAAACACAAAATGTATTTACATTCTATTAAAAATCTCAAACAATGCTTCGTAACATTTAAATTTATTTTGATGTTAATTTTTATCAGCCTTTTAAAACAGCTCAAACAAACAGAACTATTTTGAACTAAAGGTTTGTTATAAGTAAATGCTTTCGAATTTAAAAACAAAGAAAAATAACTGATTACTTTTGAAATGCCAGAATAAATATTAATTCTGGTAAAACAGTTTAAGTATTACATATTTATTTATATATACAAAGTCCCATTAAGCGATGTAATATTTTCATAGACTCATAACCAGAAATAACTCAAGCACAAACACTTGCTGATAGCATTTGCATGGCTGACAATTCCAGCTTACAAAAATGTTCTCTTCAGTGTTTTTCATTAAACAGTACGTTATATATACATGACTGTGTTTGTGTGTGGGTCTGTGTGTAAGTCCAAATTTCTAAATTTTTACCATCAACAAACGTATCTCATTAAAGCAAGTATGATTTTAAAAAATTAGTAGAAAAAAGTGTATAATATCATACATTTTAATAACACCGCAAAACAAAGTACTTAAAATATTCTATTGGTGGTTCTCTGCTTTACTCTTTAATTTTAAATATGAATTTCGACACGTTTATTGTCGTCTTTGATTTTTTTTTTATTTCTGCGGCACAAAAGCCAATCTCATTCATTCAAAGTTATGTATTTAAAAAACATAGTATTAACACGAGTCATATAAAACACATTAACAAAAACATTACAAACCTCATGAACTAGAGTTATTTTATTCAAACTACTTTAAACATTTAAAACAACAAAAATATTTAGTTTACATTAATGTATGACTTAGTAATGACTGTAGGCGTAAATCTTTCTTTACATCTTCTGTAATACATCTGGTAATACATGTAGACATAACCACGTTTTCACCTATGCTTTGAAAAACATGTTTCAGAATCAGTGATGTCTAAAACAGGATTATTAGCTACTCTATGTTTATTTTATTACTTTAGCGGTACAAGAAAGACAATAAAAAAAAGTAGACGTCAATGAGACTCAAACAGTTTAGCCAAACTAATTGACAAGTGGGAAAATAAAGATTCTCGACCATGACATACCTAGCATCAAAAAAGTACTGAGATTAAAAAAACATAACATTTACAAGAGTAATTGAAGCAAAATTAAGATATTAGTAAATATATTTATAATGATAATAATGAATACATCTTAACATAATTTAATGCAGCCTTTTCAAATTAAATTATACCACCTAAATAAATAAAATACAAAGATGAAAATAAACGTCACCTATTTAAAAAAAAACTACCATTGAAATACAACGCAATAAAATAAATGAATGTAAGCAATTTATCTACAAGATTTTAAATGAATTATTGTTTAAGGCATCAACAAACGATTCGTTTTATAACAGATTTTAATGACAACTGTAAGGAGACCCACAAATATTGTCATATGGTTATTTAAAAAAAATTATTAACAATATTATGTAGGAAGTAGCACACAGTTTAATTTATTTGTACATAAAGAAATCTGCATTTCATTGTTCTGTCTGTTCCCAATAAGTATCTTAAAAGCATCCGCTTCAGAATATTTCATTTTTCATTTTGGGTGATCCAAGAATCTGGCACAACCAACGGAACTACATTAGACTGAGTTTCTAGCACAACAACTCTTATCCTCTCAAACACTCCTGGTACAGATTTCAACAAACATGTGTCTACATCTGGGTGTTTTTCTGAACAAAATAAAATCAGTTCGTTTTTGTAGTACACGGCACCCTTAATTAAAGACCATTCAAAATTTTCCCAAAGATTAATAATAAAATTAAATTGAATCTTTGTATCTTCTGTAGTGCATACTGATGATAAGAAACCAGTACTTTGTAGAATAAACATATGCCTTCCTTTTTGAATACTTATGATATTATTCGAAGGTCCTTTTATAACAACTTCGTGAACTGACTTTGTGTAAAAGTTGAAACAATTTACATGGGAATAGCATTTAATTCTCTCTGAGAATCCCAAAATAAAATCTTGAAAAACACAAACTGAGCGCGAATGTAATAAAAATCCGTAGTCAATATTGAAAACATTGACATTAAAAGACTGCGATTCTCTTTGAAATGTGCCATTACTTAAATTGAAAAAAATACCATTAAATGAAATCAGTTTAGTATTATAACAATAATCACTTTTGTAGATATTTGTTATTGTTTTGGTTGAATCTATAATCGCAATAGTTCGAGTTCCAGTTATAGAATGAGAAAAGCAAAGTGTTGATTCTGTAGATGCTAAATTTGTGTCACATTTTAACTGTAAATTCATCTCAACCTCACTCTGACTGTTTAATTCAAATAAATGTAATTTCTCATTCTTAACAAACGCCATGACATTTCGTTTTCCGCTACAGTTTCTATAAGGGATGACAAAGTTACTGGGGAAAGAAACAGATCTCCATTGGTACAACAAAGCATTATGCACAATTTCAAGTGCTTCTACACAAGACATTATCAAAGGGTGAATCAAAAGTTTATCAAGATAACTTCTACTTGCTAAAAATGTTCTTGCTGTAGATAACAGTTCTGTTAGACATTTCTTTCTGTCTAACGTTTCGTTGTCTGAGTTTGTTGCAGAATTTGACATTTCGCAATTTCTAAACTGTGGCAAACTTAAAGTATCATTGTTGGTGTTTTGACACACTGGGACAACATTATTTTGATCTATTTGGGTTGTTGGTAAACTGTTTTCTACTGTTTCACTATCTCTGTGATCAATGTTTTCCATTTCCTCTGGTTTCCTTTTTATATAGGAAACCCATTTGATAATAGATTCCAAAACTAAATCTTCTGACTTCACATTGAGACAATCATCAGCTACAATAGTAAACAAAATAGGAAAAGAAAGTTCTAGAAATGTTTCTGTCTCACGAAAATGTTCAAATTTTTTTGCCATGAATCCAATCGTAAAATTAATGACAGTCTCTGAGTGTAGTAGCTTTGCCATGTCATAATATGTAATGTAATTCTCCAATGACATGTTTTCCACAACAAATCTTTCACATTCCTCTATAAGAAATGGTACATCCAACATATGAGTAGCTTGCCATACACTAATGATGTTGTCTAGTGTCAGTCCATCAACACCTTTGTAAATTGCATTGATTATAACCTCAAAAGTTTCTTTACTCATGTCGTTTAACTCAACTCTTTGTTCCAAATTTTCTTTGAAATTGGTTCGGAGCAGACCTTTAAAGAAAGTTGAGCAGGCACTTAGAATAAATTTGTGACAGAAATACTCTGAGTCATCAACCACAACTCTAAAGTCACTGAAGTTATCTCCCATCCATTCTTTACTCAGACATTCTTGTAGTCCACAAGCAAGGGTTGATTTTACCATCTTGTTCAAAAGAACGTTCTGGAGAGCTATATTTCCAAATATAATTTTAAAGAGCATTAGAATTTTTATGGTGAACTAACAACTGCAACTATGTAAACAACACATACTTATTCTAAGTGTACATTATGAAGTTGACGTCAACATTGTTGTTAAACCTACGTCTCCGCTTTTATAGCACAGGAATAAATAGTAACTTAAGTAAAAACAAGTTAATAAAAAGTCTAGTGACAATTTAAGCGCAATTTCCTTAATTAATTTTTTGTGACCGAACGAAAGGATATTTTTGAAAACTTTCTTCGGCAATATTGTTTTAAATTATGGCAGGAATCGATTGATAAATGTTTCAAGTCGCTAAGTGGTCTGGTTGCCGAGATATGGACCAAAAACTGCATTTTTTTCGAGGTTTTTTTGGCTTTTCCGGGAAATCCAGAAAGGAATTCCGGGAATTTTTTTGGCCCACAATCATCCTCGGAACTTGCTTAACATATTTGCTTTGGAACTAGTCCTCGATATTGCTTCGTTGAGGAGGAGATACGACTTAAAGCTGCGGACACATATCCATCCATCACCAGAAATGACGAGTTAATAATCGCAATTGTCAGTATGGAAATTGCGCTAAAAAAGAATCCTCTTTATACCTAGATATCCACGGGGCAGAACGTATAGTTCATGTTATTTGACCTCGGCATGTGAAGGGATAATGTGGTCAGCACTATGCCCGGCCACCTTTACTTTCCCTAACGTGAGTTAAGTACCTATCAGTGCTGGGTGGACTCTGTACTTTCTACAGACTTTGACCCGGTTTCGAACTCAAGACCCGGGTTACCAGTAATTTAAGTAAGTATAAATAATTTTAAATTTAAAAAAATAGAAATGGTTGTCTGATGCATTTATTTAAATGAAAGTCAGTTTTCTTATAAACAGTTTAAAAACAGTGATTGTTCATATTGTCATTTCATAAATCCCTACCATCCATCTGACCCCCCCTCCCTCTCTTCACACACCGTCACAAATCTACGGACCCCTCCTCCCCTCTGTGAGTGTGACGTCAGTTATGGACGACCCCCAATGTGTTTAAAGACAAGTAAAGTAAAATAGAAGGTGAGAGAGAAGAGATGTCATCAGCTGAACATAAGTCTGCAATCTGATTTCATCAGCACTATAAACTTATTTAAGTGGTAAGAAGCAAATGTCGACACATTCCTAATTTTCTTGATTCATAAAGACTTGAAACGTTAAACTATCTTAACCAGAGTTTCTTCCAGGCATCTCTTCGGAGGGGCAGAGCCCCCCCCCCTCCCCCCGAAGAAAGTCTACCGCTCCCCCCCCCCCCCCCGAACGAAATGGAATTTATATAGAAAATATATACATTTAACAGTGTACGCTCCCCCCGCCCCCCCCCCCCCTCGAAGAAAGTATACCCCCTCTCCCGAAAATTTCAAGTGCTCCCCCGGAGAAAAAAGTCTGGAAGAAACACTGATCTTAACGCATAGGTCATGGTAGACACCAAGAAAGCTTGTTAGGATTAAAGTCTACAAATAAACCAACTTTTGACAAACGTTTTCTTCTAATTTATTCATAAAATATATGCGTACGATTTGAATAGTATTGTGGGTTTTTTAATCAATTATAAAACTTGTTTCAGCATTTGCGTCAACTTTTTTATCAAAACAATTCTAAACAGTAAGGAGTCGCCCATAAATGTCGTCACACTCATAGGGGAAGGAGGGGGGGGGGAATCGTAATTGTATGACGAAGTGTGATGACGGGGGGGGGGGGTCCAGATAGAAAACTATTTTAATACGTTTTAATAGAAGTGTAATAGACAATGATTAAAATACTCTGTTGACTGAGCTAAGTCAATATTTTAGAAAAATGTCGATGTTTTTTAAAAAAAAATTCAACTGCAATTTTATTTTATTTTTTGGGGCGGGGGGTTTATGCTGAGGTGTTACGTCATTTTGGTTTTTGTGACGATGTGTGACGAAGGGCAAGGGGAGGTGAAAAGTCGTCAAAACAGCGTGACATCTTTTATGGATGACCCCCCTAAACACTTTAATATTTAATTTTAATATAATATTGCTTCTCATTAACATATTTGATTTAACACAATTTAATCAAAATAAACCAACACCTCACCCCCCTCCCAATATAATGTGCATCACCCTCAGTCTGGTAACCCGAATATCTTTCCTGTTTTAGTTTAAACGAAGAAAAGTATTTTTATATTCAGCTATATTATGCTCATAAATATTTATTAGGATTGTGTTTAAAATCTATTTTTGTTCTGTTATATACACAGAATGGTAATAAGCAGCAGTATAGTAATGAAGAATACATTACTTAAAAATCTAAAATTTAATATTAAAATGTATTACTTACTATAAGATATATATATATATATATATATATATATATGTAACTAGGGGAAGTTACACCAGAGACATAGGAACGCGGTACAGCGCTGTCAACTTTGACACGACTGATGCAATAACACAGGTGGTGGCTGATAACGATCAGAAAGCCAAGGCGTAGTATCTCGGGAAGCGATACGAAAGACGGTCTGTCAACTTTGATGTGACAGGATGCAGATGGCTTATTAAATCGGACTGTACAACAGAAGCGGCGTAATGCAACGATTACGATTACGATTATGATAGGACCGAATATGAGTACGATTATGAAGGGGATATATATGGGAAGGCGACGGCTGGGTTCGGAGGGACAAAGAGAGAGACGGAGACAGGGATCTCTGGAGACACAGACACAGAGAGACAGAGACGGAGACAGAGACGGAGACTCTCTCGCCCGCTCTCGATCAGTTAGTCTGTGTGGCAGTATCAAGTTGGTTATATTGTGTTAAGAAGGACGTTAGACATGTGTATTCAGTTAGATGAAGCCTAGTGAGGACTGTTGGGGGTCCGTTGATTCAGACTATTATTGTGAAACATCTCTCTTGATTCATTATATTATTGTGAAGCATTCTTTGATTCATGTAATAAAAGGATCAATAATGAACCTGCATCTTCGAGTATCTATGCTGTGGTCAATGTTGTGTGGAATGAGTGGTTAGACTCGGGAAGGTCACATTTGGCGTTGTCGGCAGGGTAGCCAGAGACTCGTTACATTTGGCGTTGTCGGCAGGATAGACTCGGGGACTCGTTACATTTGGCGCTGCGACCAGGATGAATTCAACGAGACTTGCCGCGTTAGGCACCCATAGTCAACCTAGTTCATAACTGTGTTTAGTGTGTGTGTGAATTCGGACATTCAGGAACAGTGAAAATTGAGGAACGAGGAAAATTTTTTTTCATACACACACGGTAAGAAAGGTCTTTTTTTATTTGAAGGAAATAAATAAAAGGGAAGACTGAAATCAGAATTGAGTAAATTGAAAAGAATAGAGATGAGACACCTTTCATTATCATTCTGGCTTGGTGTCACATGCTCTTTTGCTGCTGCAAGCATGTGGCTCAGTATACCCCTAGTTGTAGCACCAACCACCCTGGGGACAGCTATGGGGCTGACCACCAGCATCCAGATAATTGGTATTGGTATCTCCAACTTGGTTGTGGGACAAATACTAGATCTAGGCAAAGATGACAACCAAGATATAGATGGAACTCTTAGACACTGGAAATGTGTCATGATCTCCCTTTTGGGCAACACTATCTGCTGCATAGCTGCAGCATTTTTCCTTGGTGTGAGGGGCAGACGCGGGAGTGGTATTTTAGATATCGGAAAGGGACAGAAACTCCTGCTGGCCCAACAATCTGAGCCAGATAAAGATAGCCCAGAGATAGGCAACGGTGAGGATGACCCTTTGCCTCCAGAGGGACCAGGACAAAATTTGGACAAAAAGCCGATCCATATTGTGGTCCTGCCCAGTGAGTCCCACATCAACAAATTTTACGGGGACGGTGATCCAACTTTAACCAACAGGTTCAGTGAAGAGGTCAGGGCTGCCTGGGCCTCGAGACACATGTCACCAGAGGAAAGATTAAGACTGCTGATGGGCAGTATAGGAGAGACGGTTAGGGCAGAGGTCAAATGCCACGATAAAACCGTCCAATCAGATCCAGATAAGGTGCTGGATCTAATTATGGAGACCTTTGGAGAGAGACGGTCGGGATCGCAACTGCTAGCGGTGTTTGTAGGTATAAAGCAGAGACTGGCGGAGAGTGTGATGGAGTATTCACACCGAATGAACGGGGCCTTTGAAGCTGTAAAAGGCAAAATACCCGACATGGATGCGCGCCTGCTGAGGGACCATTTCATCGAGGGGCTGGCGACCCCTATGGCAAGAAGATATTTGAAAGAAGAGGTCTACAAAGACCCGCAGTTGACCTTCCTTCAGGTCAGGAACTCAGCGATCCGCAGGTCCGAGAATGATGACCGATCGAACTGTTCGGTAGACAAAGTCTCTGTGCCGGAACAGAAACAATCCCCACCCAAGGGGACCGGCACGATGGAAACCATGATGGCTCAGCTGTTGGCCCACCTGGATAAGGTTGACCAACGATTGGAGAGGCTAGAGAGCAGGTCAACAGCTGCGAATCAGGGCAAAAACGGGACAAAACAGGGACGGGTTGGACAGCCGCGACCCGCCGGTCCATCGCTCCGGTGGACGGCTTATGGTCGACCAATTTGCCTGTCCCGCTCACAACCCGGACATATGGCACAATACTGTCCGGTGAAACGATCGCCCTCTGTAAGGCAAGGCAAGGCTACAGAGAGGCGAGGTTATGGCTTAAGAAACAAAATGGGACAAACAATGAAAGAGTCTCAAACAAGACTTGAAGAGAAATTATCAGATATGGAAAAAGAACTTCAAATCACAGCAAGGCTGGGATCCATCGAACAGCGATGGGCAGCAGAATTGGCACTCTTTGACCTGGAGAGAAAATATCGCCCAGGGCAGTCCAATGGTAATGCTGACGCGTTATCAAGGAATCCTTACGAGAGACCGGGCGATGAGGAAGAAACGCTGACAGGAATATGTGAGGTCAGAGCGTCAACAGATATCCCTCACGGGGTGCAAGTGAACAATTTGTTGGTAGAGAAAAATGATGATAAGAAGAAAATTGGTAGACTTAATAAAGGAATTCAAAGTCTAACCAGGAAACTGGATAGGAAAAGTTCATGCAAATTAAAAGCACAGGAGAAATGTTCATCTTTAAAGTGTCTGTTATCGGAAGAAGTAAATAAAAATATTCGACAACAGAACAGTGTTGGCAAACTAGAAGAAATGATAGACAAAGAAAGGCTAGTGATGCAAAACGGACGGACCGGGGTGGAGCACATATCCACAGAGCCCCGTCATATGGACATTAGTGATTTTAGTTGCCTTAATCACAAAGAGATAAGAGATGCCCAGAGAACGGATAGTGGCTTACAGCCGCTGTTGAAACACGTCCAGGAACAAAAATTCCCAGGAAGAAGGGAAAGAGAACAATTTGGTCGAGAAACAAAGAAAATACTGAGTCAGTGGGACCGTCTCAGTATACAGGATGGTGTTCTCATGCGGAGAATTCATGACCAAATTGATGGGACAATACACCAGGTGGTGGTGCCTGGACAATTACGAGAAGAAGTGCTAAGGTTGGCACATGACAGGGCAGGACACCAGGGTCAGGACAGGACGCACAAAATATTACGACGAAGGTGTTACTGGCCCAATATGGAAATGGAGGTCAAACGCCATTGTGAGGCTTGTGTGAGGTGTCAGCATGCGAAAATGCCAGTTGTCAAAATGAGACAGCCATCGGGACACCTATTAGCGACAAAACCACTAGAGATTGTGGCTATGGACTTTACGTCGTTGGAGCAATCATCGGATGGGACGGAACATGTGTTGGTAATGACTGATGTTTTCACCAAATGGACTGTGGCGGTGCCCACACGAGATCAGACTGCCAAAACAGTGGCAAAGGTCTTAATAGAACATTGGTTCATCAAATATGGCATACCAAGACAATTACACTCTGACCAAGGAAGGGCCTTCGAGTCAGAAGTAATTAACCAACTGTGCAGCCACTACGGGATCAACAAATCTAGAACAACCACATTTAATCCGAAAGGAAACGGACAGTGCGAGCGGTTCAACCGCAGCATGCATGATTTGCTGCGTACCCTAGAACCTGAACAGAAAAAACGTTGGCCTGATTTTCTCCCAGAGTTGGTATATCTATACAACTGCACCCCCCATGCCACAACCGGCTTTTCGCCATACATGTTGCTGTTCGGACGGGAGGCTCGACTGCCCCTTGACTTGTTCCTAGGAAAAAAGGAGAGTATGACTGGCTCATACACTGCACTAGAATATGTGAATGAACATATGAGACGAATTAGAGAAATGTACAGGGTAGTACAGGAAAGACTAGAACATGAAGCACGGCGAAGGGAACCGCCGGTACAGACAAAGGACCCGCCACTCAAACTGAACGACAGGGTATTACTGCGTAGCCACCCGTTAGGCAGAAACAAAATCCACGACCTCTGGGGACAGGAGATATGGCAAGTCGTGGAGATGCCTAAAGTAGCAGGTGGCCCCTTTAAGATAAGACCCATCGATCACACCAAACCGGATCGGTGGGCGAATATTGCTCAATTAAAGAAATATTGTCATAGTCAAGAAGAGCAGTTACACACAAGGAAACCCAAGACAATTAGGGAACCGGAAACTATAACGGAAATTCACATACCCATCCCGGAACCATGTCACCATCAACAGCGCAACAGCGACACACAAAGGGAGGATACCGGCAACAAGGAGGATCCCGGTCCCTCCAAAAGCAGAGAGACAGTAGACCATCAGATAAGTGGTCCGCGGAGAAGTTTGAGAAACAGAAAGAATACGAAATTTTTTGTCAGCAACCATCAATTCTTTCATGGTCGCGCTGGTATGAGAACAGACTGTTCAAAAAGTCATAAAAGTGAACTGGTGAAGGCACCAAACGAAAAAAGGTGGATGTGAATTCTAGAACTGTTTTGTGTCTGAGGAAGATGATGTAGACACATTTGATATGTGAAATAGGGATAACGGTCAATCTTATACGAATGTGACGACATTGACAGTGAGTGGAACAATGGATTTTTTTACGGTGGTGCGATGGACTTTGAAGGACTGCACCTGCCGGGCGTTGTTTGTGGTTGATAACACACAAAAAAAGGCAGGGGTGGATGTAACTAGGGGAAGTTACACCAGAGACATAAGAACGCGGTACAGCGCTGTCAACTTTGACACGACTGATGCAATAACACAGGTGGTGGCTGATAACGATCAGAAAGCCAAGGCGTAGTATCTCGGGAAGCGATACGAAAGACGGTCTGTCAACTTTGATGTGACAGGATGCAGATGGCTTATTAAATCGGACTGTACAACAGAAGCGGCGTAATGCAACGATTACGATTACGATTATGATAGGACCGAATATGAGTACGATTATGAAGGGGATATATATGGGAAGGCGACGGCTGGGTTCGGAGGGACAAAGAGAGAGACGGAGACAGGGATCTCTGGAGACACAGACACAGAGAGACAGAGACGGAGACAGAGACGGAGACTCTCTCGCCCGCTCTCGATCAGTTAGTCTGTGTGGCAGTATCAAGTTGGTTATATTGTGTTAAGAAGGACGTTAGACATGTGTATTCAGTTAGATGAAGCCTAGTGAGGACTGTTGGGGGTCCGTTGATTCAGACTATTATTGTGAAACATCTCTCTTGATTCATTATATTATTGTGAAGCATTCTTTGATTCATGTAATAAAAGGATCAATAATGAACCTGCATCTTCGAGTATCTATGCTGTGGTCAATGTTGTGTGGAATGAGTGGTTAGACTCGGGAAGGTCACATTTGGCGTTGTCGGCAGGGTAGCCAGAGACTCGTTACATTTGGCGTTGTCGGCAGGATAGACTCGGGGACTCGTTACATATAGATATATATATATATATATATATATATATATATATATATATAATTCTATACATAAATATTTCTAATAAGTTACAAACTTACTATTATTTGTGTTTTAGGACGGCCATTGGAACAGAAGTCAACTTGACATTAGTTATAAATTTGTTTCTAGTAATGGAATCTAGCTATCCATGTATTGACAAAATTCGCATTTATGAAATTAAAATGCAATTCAGTCTAAAAAAAAGGATTAAAAGACAAAAACAAAATTCATTGTATTAATAAAAGCATTTTTTAAAAAAAAACGTTAACATACCAGTTTAACCTTGTTTATACTTCCTGATAGATCTAGATAATAGCGGTAATTTCCTGTTAGATCTTCTATTTAAAAAAACAATTTGTTAATATAAGATGAATATATAAACACACTGAATATGCGTGTATATTTTATAAAGTTAGATCCAATACCGTAGCGATAAATAATTTAATTGCCTTTATAATTAAATATTTATTAGCTTCATTGAAAAAATAACAATAGCATACAGCCCGATATATTTTAATGTATAATATAGCTCTAGTCAGCGCACAATCATAAACCAATTAAGAAGGTCATTTAAAAATGAATACAGAGCACATTTTTTTTAAAAGTGATTACTGTCTAATGAATGTTTAACCTTGTAATTTCCAGTAGAGAGCCCTTAAAATCAATAATTAAATAATAATTTGTAAACCAATCATGGAGTTGAAATTAAAATCAAAATGCTTTTCATATTTTAAACTATACTGTGACTATATTGTCTTTTTCACGTTTGTGAACATTGTTTCTAACCCTAATCCAAACCACACTACAATCCTAAAAATCTTAGGATGATTGAGAATACCGACGTCCGATCAAAGACGCTTTTGATAATGGGTGTGTTAGTTCGTTAACAGTATTGCTATCGTGTCTAGTTTTAGAATTAGAAATTAGTATTAGAGGTAAGGGTAGGACTAGGTTTAGGGTTATGATTTAGAGAAAGGGCTAGCATTGTCGTTATTTAATTACCAGTAATCTAACACCCCTTCTTTAGAAGATTCTAAGGAGGTTGGTTACCGCTCATGGATGCTGAACCGAAAAGTCCCGAGTTTGAACCCCAGATAAGGGCAGAAGAGGCTCTATTGGTGGGGACAGTCACTGATCTTTGAGAGACAACTCAAAAATCAAACAACTGCTGCCTTGTAGTTTGTACTTGGTCGGACAAAGGCTATGGAAGCAAAACTAAAATTCTTAAAGTAAAATCTTTTCCAACATTAAAATTAAAAACGAAGAAGAAGATTATATTATTGGACTCTTATAATATAAAACATCAATCAAATCTTAAAATCGCGTGGTAAAGAACGGTTAACCCACTATTTTCATTCATATTAAAGAAACTGAAAGGAAGAAATTCTAGTATCCATTACAGATGTTACAGCGCCTCCTACAGAAGGATCAATGACTGCTTATATCATAACTTGAGCGTCAATCATCTGTCATCTACCTTGTATTTAGGGGCGTGTCTACAAAGTGACGGCGTTGAAATCAACAAATCGATAAATACATGCGTTACCAAGGTTATACATCACGGGTTATGTTGCAAACAACACTGAGCGTTATAGCTCTTGTTTAGTCTGGGATGTACAAAGACTATTGAATGTAGACCGCGTTATTGTGAGCAATTACTATACAATGACAAGCTATTACGTCGGCCACTATCACTGAAACAGGTGAACTCTACTTCATCTGCAACACGGACTTTCAGGTTCGAAAGCTCATTTATATTAAAGTATAAGTAAACTTACGCTTTAGGACTTTAGGGCAGATGAAGTAGAGTTCACCTATATCAGTCCGATGCCGGGTCACTTTATACTTTCCCAAACAACTGGATGGCGTCGAGGACAACTTACGTACTTGAGTCAAGGACACGAACTCAAGATTTTCGGGTTAGCAATGTTGACCTCTACCTCAACTGAATCAGTAGCTGCAAAACCCTTAAGAAAGCAGACTAAATAAGCTCGCTTCTGTTGTGTGCCAAATAACGTTCGCTGCCAAAAAAAAATTTATTTTTTTCTTATCTTAACACTGTTCACCCTCTTGAATTACATCATGTGCCGAAAATAACAAATGAAAAACACATCAAAGTTAAACTTGGCATCGAATATATTTCGGTTTAACTTCACTTTGAAACAAGAATGTGCTTAGATTACCCAACTACACAAACACACAACATCAATTAAGATAAAAACCAGAACCTCTTTTATATAGACAGTTTAATTAGTGTGAACCAAAAATCATCTAATTTTATATACATTTAATTTTTAGAAGAGCAGAGGCTTGAATGTCCAGGTAATAATTTCCCCGGGTTAGTTTACAGTGTCAAGGTAAACAACGAATGGGAGGTAACTCTATAAGAATTGCTATTTTTTTTCTTTAACTCTCATTATCTCCCGTGAGCACAGCAGGACTTCCCTTTAACATTTCCTTCATCATAAGCATTTGCGCTTAGATTTTTTTTTGTAAGGGTTGTTGCGAGATGTTAATGCTATTTATATCTTAATTAGTCTTAAAGTAACATAACACCTAGTTTTAAAAAACTGAGTCATAAGGTTTGTTACGATAGTAATAATTAAACTAATTACAACCTACACCCGTGATCCTTGATATCAAGAGCCTACAGTAAATAAGAGGTGAAGAAAAAATGGATATTATGTAAGTTAAAATTTAACGTTAATTAATCTTTATAATGAGAATAAAATGAACGTTGTAGTTTGCACTCTGGCGAAGAGCTATAGTCGTAGCATCTATAGATTTGTTTATTTAGGTTGATTATTACTGTATAGACTACGGATTAACTATTGTTTGTATGTTTAAGTGTTTCGCAGTTTCTTATATAGGCCTACTTCATATAGGTGAGGGCATAAACCTTCCTAGCTTTGAACTATCTTTGAACTATCTTTGAAGCCTACCTGTGAGAACCTACCTGTGAGAGCCCTACCTGTGAGAACCTACCTGTGAGAACCTATCTGTGAGAGCCCTACCTGTGAGAACCTATCTGTGAGAACCTACCTGTGAGAACCTACCTGTGAGAACCTACCTGTGAGAACCTACCTGTGAGAACCTACCTGTGAGAACCCTACCTGTGAGAACCTACCTGTGAGAACCTACATGTAAGAACCTACCTGTGAGAACCTACCTGTGAGAACCTACCTGTAAGAACCTACCTGTGAGAACCTACCTGTGAGAACCTACCTGTGAGAACCCTACCTGTGAGAACCTACCTGTGAGAACCCTACCTGTGAGAACCTACCTGTGAGAACCCTACCTGTGAGAACCTACCTGTGAGAGCCCTACCTGTGAGAACCTACCTGTGAGAATCTATCTGTGAGAGCCCTACCTGTAAGAACCTATCTGTGAGAACCTACCTGTGAGAACCTACCTGTGAGAACCCTACCTGTGAGAACCTACCTGTAAGAACCTACATGTAAGAACCTACATGTAAGAACCTACCTGTGAGAACCTACCTGTGAGAACCTACCTGTAAGAACCTACCTGTGAGAACCTACCTGTGAGAACCTACCTGTGAGAACCCTACCTGTGAGAACCTACCTGTGAGAACCCTACCTGTGAGAACCTACCTGTGAGAACCCTATCCGTGAGAACCTACCTGTGAGAACCTACCTGTGAGAACCTATCTGTGAGAACCTACCTGTGAGAACCTACCTGTGAGAACCTACCTGTGAGAACCCTACCTGTGAGAACCTACCTGTGAGAACCCTATCTGTGAGAACCTACCTGTGAGAACCCTACCTGTGAGAACCTATCTGTGAGAACCTACCTGTGAGAACCTACCTGTGAGAACCTACATGTGAGAACCTACCTGTGAGAACCTACCTGTGAGAACCCTACCTGTAAGAACCTACCTGTGAGAACCTACCTGTGAGAACCTTACCTATGAGAACCTACCTGTGAGAACCTATCTGTGAGAACCTACCTCTGAGAACCTACCTGTGAGAACCTACCTGTGAGAACCCTACCTGTAAGAACCTACCTGTGAGAACCTACCTGTGAGAACCTACCTGTGAGAACCTTACCTATGAGAACCTACCTGTGAGAACCTACCTGTGAGAAGCCTACCTGTGAGTAGCCTACCTGTGAGAACCTACCTGTGAGAACCTACATGTGAGAACCCTACCTGTGAGAACCTACCTGTGAGAACCTACCTGTGATAAACTATCTGTGAGAAGCCTAAAAGAAGCCTACCTGTGAGAAGCCTAACTATAAGTAGCCTACATGTGAGTAACCAAACCTTGAGAAGCATAACTTTGAGACGCCTATCTGTGAGAAGCCTAAAAGAAGCCTACCTGTGAGAAGCCTAACTTTAAGAAGCCTACCTGTGAGAAGCCTATCTGTGAGAACCTACCTGTGAGAACCTACCTGTGAGAACCTACCTATGAGAACCTACCTGTGATAACCTATCTGTGAGAAGCCTAAAAGAAGCCTACCTGTAAGAAGCCTACCTGTAAGAAGCCTAACTATAAGAAGCCTACCTGTAAGAAGCCTAGCTTTAAGAAGCCTACCTGTAAGAAGCCTAGCTTTAAGAAGCCTACCTGTAAGAAGCCTAGCTTTAAGAAGCCTAACTATAAGAAGCCTACCTGTAACAACTTACCTGTGAGTAGCCTACCTGTAAGAAGCCTAACTATAAGAAGCCTACCTGTAAGAAACCTAACTATAAGAAGCCTACCTGTGACAACTTACCTGTGAGTAGCCTACCTGTGAGAAGGCTAACTATGATAAGCTACCTGTGTGAAACTTATCGGTGATTTACCTGGTAGAAGGCTAAGGGTAGCCTAACTGTAATTTGTCTATCTGTAAATAGTCTACATATTGGTAGCTAGCCTCAGGGTGCTTACCAGAAGGTAGCCTACTTATGAGTAGCCTAGCTCTGGACAGCCAAGATATGTGGCCAACATATGTGTGGCCTAACTCTGGACAGCCGATATATAGGTGGCCAACATGTGAGTGGCCTAACTCTGGACAGCCGAGATATAGGTGGCCAACATGCGAGTGGCCTTACTCTGGACAGCCGAGATATAGATGGCCAACATGCGAGTGGTTAACTCTGGACAGCAGTTATAGAAGTGGCCACCAGCTATACAATATTTACCATACCCACTATCCCTCGAACTTAGCAGGAAAAAGGTATTTTTTTTCATTGTTTATCATACCCAAAACCATCACACGGAAATAATCTTTTTAAAAAATCTGGGGGTTTTTTCCAGTCATAAGACCATCACTGGGAGAAAAAAAAATTAAATGGTGCTTTCCATCCTCAAGGCCATCACATGGAAAAAAAGGCGTGAAATTCAAGTTTTGATGTAGAAGAAACCCACAATGAAAATTTTAATACTCAGGCCTCTTGGATACTACAAGTTTTCACCCAGTAGTCAATTAAATGATAAACAACTTAACTGCTTGCATATTATTTCATTACCAGTATTCGAGAATTATTTTAATCAATAGATATTATCAATATAAACTCTCGAATATGTTAGTGCACAAATTTCTGTTCTTTTTTTTTTTAAAGCCAACACCAAAATCATGTTACAATTTGGCAATAGGAAAGTGGCCAGATAAAAAAAAACGTTAGCGAGAAAGTTCTATCAATCAATTCGTCTGCTCCGAGATTATTTAAGTCTCGTCTCGGTCAGGCTAACTTCTCTCACCTTGAAGGCAATCAGCTCTTTACCGTCTGCTACCCCCACACGCTTTTGCTTATCGCCACTGTGAAAAGACATGATTCCTTCCCCCTGGAACTTTTTTTTAATATCACGTGACTTGTTTTTCTACCTATTGCATTTGGCAGCTTCTCGGTATAGCGAAGGAGGGATGTGAGAAAGCAAAAAGGAGGTGGAGAAAAAAAAACAGGTAGATCTAGCTTTAAAATATTATTTGATTGAATTTTCTCAGAAAACTAAAAAATGTATTTGTTTATTAATTTGAACGTTTATATTTAATATACAAATATATGTTTCTAATATAATTTCGATGTCGAAATAATATTTCTGATATTAATTCGATTTTTTTAAAATGTTTAAAAATTAATTACCTTCTTTTTTTTTAGACGAGTTACCGTTCCTGTGTGATGAGTTATCGTTCCTGGCGCGGCTAAATCTAGAGAACTAGTAACACAGTGTAGCTGGAACTTGTACAGTGTGAAAATATTGTTCTATATATTTATCTAAACATGCCCTGTGTGTTCCCCTGCAAGCTACTCATGTCACGATGTAGGAGGCGAGTTTCATAGAGCAGGGTTGGCTACTTGCTGTAGAGGGATTTTATTTCAGTACTTGGTGAGTATGAAGACGTCTTTTTAATCATTTATACTAAATCATAGACTATCGTTTTGCTCTGTTTAAGCATTTTATTTCATTACATGGGGAGTATACTCGGAGTATGAAGACGTCTTTTTATTTTATTTATACTAAATCATAAACTATAGTTTTGTTCTGTTTAAGGACTTTATTTCAGTACGTCGTGAGTATGAAGACGTCTTTTTAATAATTTTATTTATACTAAATTATAGACTATCGTTTTGTTCTGTTTAAACATTTTGTTTCAGTACATGTTGAGTATGAAGACGTCTTTTTAATTATTTCATCTATACTAAATCATAGACTATCGTTTTGTTCTGTTTAAGGATTTTATTTCAGTATATCTTAAGTAATTAAAATAAGATGCTAAGCTTGTTGTATTTTAACCTGAAATGTGTTTAATACTGCTACCTTGTGTATATGTGTGTGTGTGGAAGGGGAGGGGGTGTATAGTGAGGGTTTACTTTCAGTTGCGAATAAAACAGACGTAGTAGAGATCTTATGTTATTTCCGCTATGTCATTTTATTTGAGGTGTGGCTAGCTGTCTGTGTAATTGCCAAAAACAATTTGACGAGTACTCTTTAAACCTGGGTAAGTTCAAGAGCGTTTAATTATTATCTAATTCGCTACTCAAACCCGAACTCTCTAGCTAAGAAATAATTTTTTTTAAACGTGTACATGTATATTGTATGTCGTTGGTCGTATGTTTTTAATGTTGATTGTTTTCGTCTTGTTTGTTTTAAATTAGCTGCCTTAATCCTTGTTATCTTAAGCGTTGTTTATCATTTTCTAATGTTATTAAATCAGTATTTAAAAATCACTCATTTATATTCTGCATTTTGGAAACTGGAATTCATTACTATGCAGTAATAAAAATGGAAAGTTGTTAATCTTAGATAACATATTTAGGAACAGTTTATTTTTAATTGATTTATTCTACTTTTAAAAGCAATAATTGTTTAGTTTGTGTTAGTTTTTAAAAAAACAAAGTATTGAAGGATGTTGTAAACGGAATATGCTCCAACGGGAGTTGTAAATTAAGACGAACAAGAAGAATTTTTTTTTTAATCGTATGTATCTTTCAGACGTGTGCTAATCAAAACGCAGAAAAGATAGATAAAATGGTTAGGGTTGAAGATTGTGACCGAAAGAGTAAGGTCAGTTATGGGATAAGTTTAGCTCTAAGCTTAAAGGAAGTAACTTTTTATTATGCTATTATGTTACACGATTACCGTTTAAAAAAAATGGAATATTAGATGGGTGGATCTTACATTGATATGGATTTGCATATTGTCATTTTATGTCAATTCGATAATCATCGTTTATTTTCGGTAAGCTTCGGTTAACTTGCCAATATTTCAGATGTAAGTTATTTTTATCTCATCAACATGTTTGCCAGTTGTTGGATAAATTGAATTAGATTGTCTGCCAAAATATTGTTGTTTTTTTTTTTTTTTTAATGAAACAAATTTATACGTTCTTGACCCTAAATGTATTTTTTAATAATAATGTAATAATTGATCTGGGAACCAACCAAACCTGACATCTTTGAAATCACAGCAGACGACTACAAAAACAGGAAACGCATCGGCGGGTCTGCTAGGGGTTGTTCGCTTTTTGTTTTCGCGGCAAAACAAGCAGAAGTGAAACCCGAGTTCCCTTGAGTTGTCTCCCCTGACACGTCATAATAAACCACTTCAAGGGCGGTAAATGTGAAAACATTTTTTTTTTGTATCCTCATAAAATAATTTTCGCCAAATAACATCGCAATTACAGGAGAGTATGGGAGGGTGGGGGGAAGGCTGTTTGTGAAATTAAGAATTTTTTATTTCAGTATTTCTCTGAGCACGTGCCTTGCCGTTAGGATAGTCAGACTAACTGTGAGCATTCAGGAAGATTTAAATATGTACATTCTTTACCTTTGTGGACTGTGTTCCGATTCGTTCTCCACATTGAAACAGCTTCACCTAAGCGGTTACTCTCAGTCAGGTTTGTTTAACAACAGCGTATACTTAAAAATTTAAAAACAAAATGCGACAAATATTAAACTTTGTTTTTAAAGTTAAATTAGCTCCCTTTTATAATTGAAAGTCAACATAGAGAATTATCACGTTAATCTGTTTATTTGACCTTGGAATTCGAAGGGTCAACACTATCGACACCGTTTTCATTTTTTCCGATTTTAATCAGGAGCGCATTAGAGCTGGGTGGACTCAAAGACACCCAAGAGACGCAAGCGCGGGAACCACCAAGACTTTCTGAGGAGTTCTACAGTTGTTATAACATTGGTGTACGCTTAGTATAGAAACCCGATAGCTGGGGATAGCAGCTCATCTAGGAGAGACAACTCCAAAAAAAATAACTGCTGCCTTGTAGTTTGTTCTTGGTTGGACAAAGGCTAAGGAAGCAAATCCAAAAAGAAAAGCAGGCTGAAATCGGAGTCAATTGCCTCAATGGCGTGTAACAAGTTAACAAGTAATTCTTAATTGTGTTGGAAGAAGTATAGGAAAATCAGCTTCGTGTACTATATTTGTGCCGTCCTATTCATCGTTTACTAAGGATTATCTACTTTTTAAATCGTTTAATTTAGAATTTAAAAACTTTCACTTCGCCCTTTTTTTTACATTGCAAACGAATATAGACTAAAGTATGAAGCATATTTAGACGTGTAGTTTTAAAAATCCTTGTCTCTAGGCTAGGTGTATGTTGTGAATCAGCTTTTCTTGAAACTCACAAAGTGAGGTCAAAATAACAGCAGAAGGATAGTTAAACCTATCGGCGTTATAGGCAGCCCTTTATCAAAGTTACATACTAAAAATCTTCTTCCAATTTTGCCCCATCCCCTGCCCATCGTACTTACAATTCAGCCCCCACCCCTCCCTTATGTACTTACAATTCAGCCCCCCCCCCTGCCTTATGTACTTAAAATTCAGCCCCCACCCCCTGTCCTGTTTATCTACAATTCAGCCCCTATCCCTGCCCAGTGTACTTACAATTCAGATAATTTTTAATCTAATTAAACATTAAATTAATCATTCAAATGTAATTAAAAGATTATTAATAAAAGGGGAGATAACAAGGTTAAATTATATCGATTGCTCTATCAGCTATTCGACGATGATGAACTGTTTTTTTTTTTTCTTTTCTGGCTGGGTGATTTTTAGATTCTAAGCTACTGATCGGGTTTTTAACAAGACATATTAGTTGTATGTGGTATTAATTAATTTGGAAGGAATTACTAAAACGTAGAAAATAAAACAAATATTAAAACACTAGAATAATAATAAGCTTTTAAATGAAGATAAATATAATCTGGAAGAGATGTTATTATTGTTATGTTCGACCAATGCTCATGATAGAGAAATGGTTTAATGGATAAAAAGTAATGTAAACTATGGCATTCCCTAACAGCCAGTGATGAAAAAGTAAGTTTTATATATAGGTAAAATAATAGTTCAGTATATAAAACTTTACAAAACTGAGGCAAAAAAAAAAAAAAAAAAAAAAAAAAAAAAAAAAAAAAATGCTCATGAAAGCACATAGTTATAATTTTCTTATTTTAAGTGCATTTAAACGTTTATTGTCATAAAGTTATTTTATATTTTGTTTCCACCAGCTATACAATATTTACCATACCCACTAGCTCATGAACTTAACAGGAAAAAGGTATTTTTAGAATTGATTTCCATCCCTAAAACCTTCACAAGGAAATAATGTTTTTAAAAAAGCTAGGGGTTTTTTTTCACCCATAAGACCAGGGGTCTCCAAACTTTTCAGCCCGAGGGCCGCATTAACTATAAAATATCAGGTCGGGGGCCAGAGTTTCTTCTAGGAAGTTCTTCGAGTTGGCGAATCTCTCCCCCCCCCCCCCACCCACAAGAACGTCTACCCCCCCCCCCCCTCCCTCCCCCCAAAAAAGTATAATTTATATAGAAATATATACACATTTCTGAAAGAAACACTGTCGGGGGGGTGGGGGGGGGCAGACAACGCACTCGAGGTCCAAGTATGTTCTCAAATTGTTGTTCACATATTTTATTCTTGAAAATGTTCCGAAATTTGAAAGGTACTTTGATGCAAAAGTTTTTAAATTAGGAAAGTCTTCCTTTGGCAAAAACTTATTTAAAAACCTTATAAAAACCCACCCGCCCTACTTTGAACTTGTTTCAAAGAAGGTCATTTGCTTGCAATTCAATGACCTCCAGCTGTAGTTCATCTGGGAAACTGGCCACATTTGCTTCAAATGGGTTTTGAAACCGTCTCACTTCTTCTGCCTTTGAATCCAAGTCAGAAAACCGCCACTGAAACTGAAGCTGGAGGTCCTTGATGATCTCATATGCAAATGACTAAGCTGTTGCTTTAGCCATGAAGACCCTGTACTGCTGAAAGTGTGTCAAGTTTTTGGCCTGTACTTGTTCCAAAAACAAGATCCGTTTGGATCTGAAGGCCTTTAAGTGGGTGTATAGAACAGAAACTAGATTTTACTTTCCTTGTAGTTTTAGGTTCAGAAAATTTATAGGACTAGTTATGACTGCAGCAAAGGTCAATGTCTATACCCACTCTTCATCAGACATTAATGGCTGTGGCTTGCCTTTACTTTCCAATAAGGCACCCATTTCCCTGCTTAACTTAAATGCTCTGCTCAGAACTTTCCCACAATTTAGCCACCTTACTGTTGTTTAATATGGTAAATGCTGCGTTTCTGTGTTTAATATGGTAAATGCTGCGTTTCTGTGTTTGCATCTTTCAACTATCTATGGTTAAGCCCATGTGGCTTTATTATATTCACCATCTTCACCACAGGATTCAGTACACTACCAATGTCCATATATTTAGCAAACAAAGCTTGCTGGTGAATAATACAGTGCAGGAACACTGGTTGTAAAATGTTTTTCTCATTCGCTTGTCCAACTAAGCCTTTCTTTATGCCACTTATGTACTTTCCTCCATCAACATTCAGCTGAGGTTAGTCCAGTCCAAGTTATAATCGCATTTTTAAAACTCATTGAATATAACCTCTCCGGTAAAAGTGGCATACATGCTATGTAGGGAAGACAGCTCTTGTGTTATGTTCATGTCTTCATTCACACCTCTAATGAACACAAGCATTTGAGAGGTGGAACAGCTAATCCATTGCAATTGAAAAAATGGCGTTACTTGCTTGCATTTTTAGCTATTTGAGTCACGATGTTTTCACCAATGTCTGCAACACGGCGGGCAATGGTAGTTGCACCCAAAGCCACATTTTCAAATTGTTTTGAATGTTCTTGGCAAAGTTCTTCAGCCTCCTCCAACAAAAATCTTTTCCGTGGGCAAAAAGATCTACGCGGGCCGGATGAGAGGTCCTCGCGGGCCGCATACGGCCCGCGGGCCGTAGTTTGGAGACCCCTGCATAAGACCATCACAGAGAGAAAAATAAAATTAAAAGGTGTTTTCCATCCACAAAGCCATTACATGGAAAAAATGTAAAAAAAAAATATTGTTTTTCAGTCATAAGACCAACACACAGTTTTTAAAAGTTTTTTTTTTACCCATAGGACCATCAAAAGGATAAATTCCTATGAAATTCTATATTTTAAATGGTGCTTTCCATCCCCAAGGCCATCACGGGGGGGGGGGGGGAGGGAACTGTTTATAAAATGTTATATTTTCCAGCCATAACACAATTGTGTGGAAAAAGTCTAAAAAAAGTTTAGTTTTCCAGCCATAAACCATCACATAGAAAAAAGTCTTTAAAAAGTTTAGTTTTCCAGCCATAAACAACCACATGTAAACGTGTCTTTTAAAAAGTTTAGTTTTCCAGCCATAAACAACCACATGTAAAAATGTCTTTTAAAAAGTTTAGTTTTCCAGCCATATACAACCACATGTAAAAATGTCTTTTAAAAAGTTTAGTTTTCCAGCCATAAACCACCACATGGAAAAAAGTCTTTAAAAAAGTTTAGTTTTCCAGCCATAAATCACCACATGGAAAAAAGTCTAAAAAAAGTTTAGTTTTCCAGCCATAAACCACCACATGGAAATAAGTCTTTAAAAAGTTTAGTTTTCCAGCCATGAACCACCACATGGAAAAAAGTCTAAAAAGTTTAGTTTTCCAGCCATAAACCACCACATGGAAAAATGTCTTTTAAAAAGTTTAGTTTTCCAGCCATGAACCACAACATGGAAAAATGTATTTTAAAAAGTTTAGTTTTCCAGCCATAAACCACCACATGGAAAAAAGTCTAAAAAAGTTTTGTTTTCCAGCCATAAACCACCACATGGAAAAAAGTCTAAAAAAAAGTTAAGTTTTCCAGCCACAAACCACCACATGGAAAAATGTCTTTTAAAAAGTTTAGTTTTCCAGCCATAAACCACCATTTGGAAAAATGTCTTTTAAAAAGTTAAGTTTTCCAGCCATAAACCACCACATGGAAAAATGTCTTTTAAAAAGTTTAGTTTTCCAGCCATAAACCACCATTTGGAAAAATGTCTTTTAAAAAGTTTAGTTTTCCAGCCATAAACAACCACATGGAAAAAAGTCTAAAAAAAGTTTAGTTTTCCAGCCATAAACCACCACATGGAAAAAAGTCTAAAAAAGTTTAGTTTTCCAGCCATAAACCACCACATGGAAATAAGTCTTTTAAAAAGTCTCGTTTTCCAGCCATGAACCACCACATGGAAAAAAGTCTAAAAAGTTTAGTTTTCCAGCCATAAACCACCACATGGAAAAAAGTCTAAAAAAAGTTTAGTTTTCCAGCCATAAACCACCACATGGAAAAAAGTCTAAAAAAAGTTTAGTTTTCCAGCCATAAACCACCACATGGAAATAAGTCTTTAAAAAGTTTAGTTTTCCAGCCATGAACCACCACATGGAAAAAAGTCTAAAAAGTTTAGTTTTCCAGCCATAAACCACCACATGGAAAAATGTCTTTTAAAAAGTTTAGTTTTCCAGCCATAAACCACCACATGGAAAAAAAGTCTTTAAAAAGTTTAGTTTTCCAGCCATAAACCACCACATGGAAATAAGTCTTTAAAAAGTTTAGTTTTCCAGCCATGAACCACCACATGGAAAAAAGTCTAAAAAAGTTTAGTTTTCCAGCCACAAACCACCACATGGGAAAAATGTCTTTTAAAAAGTTTAGTTTTCCAGCCATAAACCACCACATGGAAAAATGTCTTTTAAAAAGTTTAGTTTTCCAGCCATAAACCACCATTTGGAAAAATGTCTTTTAAAAAGTTTAGTTTTCCAGCCATAAACCACCACATGGGAAAAATGTCTTTTAAAAAGTTTAGTTTTCCAGCCATAAACCACCACATGGAAAAAAAAAATTCAAAAAATAGTTCTATTCTCCAGCCATAATACAATCACGTGGGAAAAAAAATGTTTTCAAACGTTTTGTTTTCCAGCCCCAGCCTCTGGACCATCAGAGGATGAAGGTAAACCGCTTGACCCAGGTCTCGACTATCTTCGTGCTGTTCATCACCTTATCCACCGTCGCCCCTAAAGACTGTCGTAAACCCGTCAGGACCGGCACCAAATGCAACCCACGGAGGGAGAAGTCTGGCCGGAAGTCTAGGAGCCCTTTAAAAAACGGTGGGTGGGGTGTTTCTGGTGTGTGTTTGTGTGTATAGGTTTGGATGTGTGTGTGGTTGTGTGTATATGTTTGGATGTGTGTGTGTTTGTGTGTATATGTTTGGATGTGTGTGTTTGTGGTGTGTATATGTGTTTGTGTGCGTGTTGTGTGTTTGAGTCTGTGTGTTTGTATCTGTTGTATTTATGCGTGCGTGTATTTGTGTTTGTGTATACGTGTATGTGTTTGTGTGAGTGTTTGTGTCTTAATGTCTGTGTGTGTGTTTGGGTGTTGGTTTTTGTGTGTGTGTTCGTGTGTGTATGTTTGTGTATATGTGCTTGCATGTGTGGGTGTGTGTGTTCGTAAGTGTGTATTCGTATAAGTCCGATTGTTTCCATTAATCGATGTATTGTTTTTTCCTGATTTTTACTATTTGCTTGAGAATTAAACACAACCAATTTTTAAAAATTGTGATGTAAGTACAACAGACAAAAAAAACATTGAAAACTGTAGAAACTACTCCATGTTGTTTTTTTCCTTAACTAGACAACCGAATGCAGTGGACACTGGCTAATGTCCATGAAAACGACCATTTAAACGGTAATTAATTACAGTGTCAGAGGGAGGCTACCTGGTCACGTGATCAGTTATTTATGGCTTTAGAATAAATCCAGGTAGACAAAGAGCCTGGAACTGGTCGTCTGGTGAAGAACCAGTTCTGGAACTATTCTTGTCCCTTTCATCGTGTTTCAGGCATTTCAGTTTCAGCTGTGTGTTTCTGCTAATGTGTGTTTCGGCTAATGTGTGTTGCGGCTAATGTTTCTTTACCTCAAAGAAAGCGGGATGTAGTTCTGGATGATGATAAACACGGGAAGCTGAGACAGGATGTTCAATGAGATAGGGCAGTGTGGCCATCAGCAAACCTTACAGTTTCACACACTTTTGTCACCCCACACTTCATTAAAATTGTTTACGCGAATTCAAGTTCCAGAAAAAAATGTTGATCAAAATGTCTAAAATCGTTCCTTGAGCACCCATCTATGTATTCTCTACAATTGCAAACTTTTTTTTACACCTGTACTTAGGTTCTAATTGTCAGAGTTCATAGCACCTGATTAGGTTGTTTTAGGCTCTGCCCCCCCCCCCCCCCTAAGAGATGCCTGGAAGAAACTCTTCTAATAAAGTGTTGAATTAAATTTTTTTGGCACTTACTGTTCTAAGTACAACGGGTTAACAAAAGTGTAACAAAAACCTTGTTATTGTTTCGGGAACAAGATTTGATGTAGAAAGATGCTCTTCATCCCAACCATCTCGAATATAAAATCGAAGTAGAAAAACCAACCAAGTAAAAACTTAACACTTAACATACAAGGAAAAACCCCGAAATTTTTTGCACGCTCAGCAAGATTTGGCTCGCTTATATCGTTAAAAAAAAATTGGAATATTTTTACGCTGCAGAACACCCGAAACGATTTACCCGCAAACTTTTTCTGCAACGAATATTTATTTTATCACTGGTTTCCGATTAACTTCATTTTTTTTTCGCGGTTTTATTTTTATATAAATATTAAAATTGAAAAAAAAAGATATAACTCGCGCTTAAGAGAAATAAAATGTTATCTTTATGGTTGTCGTTTCGTTTTTGATTATCTAACAGGGTAATAAAAAAATTTTTTTAGGATCTATCGTACTTTTTTTTAATCTAATGTATAGTTTTTATTTATTTATTGGATTTGACGATTTTTTAAAATTTACTTTTAGTGGCGCCATATTGGGAGAGGAAACCTCCAAAAGACAGGAATATCGACGCGAGAGAAGGCTCTGACGTCACGTTATACTGCAATATCAAGGGGTCGCCCGACCCAGATTTCCATTGGCTGATGAATGGCAGGAAGCTGAGAGCAAAAAAAAGCAAAGTGAGTAGGGTTTGTGTATATAGGGTTCAGTGTTGGAGGGTCATTCAAAGTAGGGTTCGTGTATATAGAGTTCAGTGTTGGAGGGAGGGTCATTCAAAGTAGGGTTCGTGTATATAGGGTTCAGTGTTGGAGGGTCATTCAAAGTAGGGTTCGTGTATATAGGGTTCAGTGTTGGAGGGAGGGTCATTCAAAGTAGGGTTCGTGTATATAGGGTTCAGTGTTGGAGGGTCATTCAAAGTAGGGTTCGTGTATATAGAGTTCAGTGTTGGAGGGAGGGTCATTCAAAGTAGGGTTCGTGTATATAGGGTTCAGTGATGGAGGGTCATTCAAAGTAGGGATCGTTTATAAGGGGTCATACATAAATGACATCACGCTTTTTTTTACGATTACCCCCCTCCCCACCCCTAAAATGACGTCACCCCTCAGCCTAAAATCCCCCCCCCCCCTTGAATTTTTCTTAAAACATCGATATTTTTTTTTCCAAAATCTAGTCTGAACTCTGTCCACATAGAGTATTTTCAACAATTCCTATTACAGTTTATTAAAACAGTTTTCTAAAACGCGAAATTACGGCTAAAACTCGTTTTCCAACATTGCTTTTTTAAATGCAACCCCCCACCCCTCCCTCCCCTCAACACACGCCGTCACAAAATTTCGGACCCCCCCCCCCCCCCCCAAGAGTTTGACGTCATTTATTAACGACCCTAAAGGTTTCAGTCAGTGTTTCTTCCAGACTTTTTTCTCCGGGGGGGGGGGGGGCACTTGAAATTTCCGGGGGGCGGGGGGGGGGGTGGCGATAGTCTTTCTTCGGGGGGGGGGGGGGCAGACACTGTTAAAAGTATATATTATCTATATAAATTTAATTTCGCTGGGGGAGGGGGCGGTAGACTTTCTTCCCACCCCGAAGAGATGCCTGGAAGAAACTCTGGTTTCAGTGTTGGAGGTTCAATAAACATAGGGTTCATGTATACCTTGAGTAAAGTGTTGGAAGGTCAATCTAGGGTTCGTGTACACCTATAGCATTGCTGTGTTTGGTGTTGGAGATTTGATCCCGGTATGGCTTATATGGTCAAGGCAAGGGTCAGGTACAACTTGAGTCAGGATTAGTGTTGGGATTATAAGGCTTTGATTATAGCCATGGCTAGAGTTAGAGCCTGGTGTTAGCGTTAGGCATCATGGATATCGATGCTAGCAAAACACTAGAAACGATACTATCCACCAGGATATCGATGCTGGCAAAACACTAGCATCGATACTCCCCACCAGCTTGTACTCTAGCAAGTGAGTAGACCACGATACTTCTACAGTGCGGTGAAAAGACAGAACAGTCATTCTACTTTCAAATTGTCAAAAGGGCAAGTAAAGTAGAGTTCATCTGTTTCTGTGATTTCGGCATATGAAGGAATAGTGTGGTCAGCACTATGCCCAGCCGCCTTTATTTTCCCTTACGTGAGATAGGTACCCATCAGCGCTAGGTGGACTCAGGGATGTTCTACTGACTTGAACATTTAATCCGGTGTCTTGTTTTATTGTGTTCCCAGTTTAATTTCGAATGTTCTCACATTTAATCCGATGTCTTCTTTTATTGTGTTCCCAGTTTAAGTTCGCACGTTCTCACATTTAAACCGGTGTCTTGTTTTATTGTGTTCCCAGTTTCTGTTCAGACAGCACAAATCTAAACTGGTGATAAGGAACGTCACTCTCAATGATTCCACGGATTACTCGTGTGTGGCTGAGAACAAATTTGGACAGCTGAATCACACGTTTAACCTGAGGGTCTTAGGTGAGTGAACTTTGAACTTTGGACAGCTGAATCACACGTTTAACCTGATGGTCTTAGGTGAGTGAACTTTGGACAACTAAACTATACGTTCAACTTGAGGGTGTTAGGTGAGTGAACTTTGAACTTTGGACAGCTGAAGCATACGTTTAACTTGAGGGTCTTAGGTGAGTGAACTTTGAACTTTGGACACCTGAATCACACGTTTAACCTGAGGGTCTTAGGTGAGTGAACTTTGGACAACTAAACTATACGTTCAACTTGAGGGTGTTAGGTGAGTGAACTTTGAACTTTGGACAGCTGAAGCATACGTTTAACTTGATGGTCTTAGGTGAGTGAACTTTGGACACCTGAATCACACGTTTAACCTGATGGTCTTAGGTGAGTGAACTTTGAACTTTGGACACCTGAATCACACGTTTAACCTGATGGTCTTAGGTGAGTGAACTTTGAACTTTGGACAGCTGAATCACACGTTTAACCTGATGGTCTTAGGTGAGTGAACTTTGAACTTTGGACACCTGAATCACACGTTTAACCTGATGGTCTTAGGTGAGTGAACTTTGAACTTTGGACAACTAAACTATACGTTTAGCTTGAGGGTGTTAGGTGAGTGAACAGCTATAAACTATACGTTTAACTTGATATACTAAACGTTTAACCTAAGGGTCTTCGGTGAGTGAACTTTGAATTTTGGACGGTTGAACTATACGTTTAACCTGATGAACTATATGAGAGTGTTATGTGAATGAACTTTGAATTTCGAATAGCTGAAGTATACGTTCAGCCTGAGCGCGTTAAACGAATGATCTTAGAAGGTTGAATTTTGGGCAAATGAATTAAACTCTTAACTTGTGGGTGTATGGTGAAAGGTTTTAAAAAATTTAATTTCAGACAGCTGAACCATACGTTAAAGCTTTGAATGTTAGGTGGGTGGGCTTTCTGTTAAATTTTTGAAAACTGAGCTATACGTTTAGGTTTAGTTAGGTAAATGAGCTTAAGGTAGCTCCATTTTGTAGACCCCATTCTAAATCTGTTGACAACTTCATCATAAATTTAACCTAAGGGATTTTATTTCCATTAATGCCTTGCTCTTGAGCTCCATCTTAGTAGCTCAGATAGCTTAACAATACTCTCAACTTAAGCTCTCTAGCTGCGTATACTCAACGCTGAGCTTATTTGTCACGTGCTCTGTTATACCGATCCTGAATTGTACGCTAGAAGAGGTGGTTTCGTGTGAGTAGACAAAATTATGAAACCCTACTCAGAGGCTTAAGGACCCTTCCCGGGCCCGGGGACAAACTTTCGATTTGCACCGCCCCCCCCCCCCCCCCCCTCGAACTTTTTGCACCCCCCTCGAACTTTTCATTTGCACACACCCCCCATCAAACTTTCTATTTGCATACCCCCCTCGAACTTTTCATTTGCACCCCCCCCCCTCAAAATTTCAATTTGGCGCCCCCCCCCCCCTAAGGTCGTCGCCCGGGGACATATGTCCCCCCACCCCCCACCCCACTCGCTACGCCTTTGACCCTACTTTAAGTACTCACGGTCTAGGAATCCATACCTTTAGTACTCACGGTCTAGGAATCTATACCTTTAGTACTCACGGTCTAGGAATCCATACCTTAAGTACTCACGGTCTATGAATCCATACCTTTAGTACTCACTGTTTAGGAATCCATACTTTTAGTACTCACGGTCTAGGAATCCATACCTTTAGTACTCACGGTCTAGGAATTCATACCTTTAGTACTCACGCTCTAGGAATCCATACCTTAAGTACTCACGGTCTAGGAATCCATACCTTTAGTACTCACGGTCTAGGAATCCATACCTTTAGTACTCATGGTCTAGGAATCCATACCTTTAGTACTCACGATCTAGGAATCCATACCGTATATACCACGGTCTAGGAATCCATACCTTTAGTACTCACGGTCTAGGAATCCATACCTTTAGTACTCACGGTCTAGAAACCCATACCTTTAGTACTCACGGTCTAGCAGTTGAAAAACATGAATCGTAAATTTAATCTGAGTGGAAGACAGATGGTGTGATTAGAAGATAACACTTTTTCAGCAGTGTTGTTTGGAAAGTGTTAGAGGTTAGAGTTAGGACTAGCGTTAAAAGTGGGTCGTAGTGTTAGGGTGAAGAGTCAGATTAAAATAGTCAGGCTTTTTGTTTACTTACAGGTTTTACCATAAAAAAAATAATATTTTTATGGTAAACCTTTGATTTATTCATGTTCTGAAGATAACCCTTGAATACGTGATTGATTTAATCATGAAAAGCAGTGATGCTCAATTTTTCTCATTCCATATACCACTGTCAGTCAGGAAATTATAATTGGAAACTTTTATAATTTAGCGTAGGGTTAAAGAAAAAAAATAGTCGGGTACTTTTTATTTAAAATATTGTCATGGACTTTCCTATACAAACACACCCACCTACGGAGTCTGATAAATCCCAGTTTAAGAACCCTTGATCTAAAGTTACCTACCTACGCTGTCTATGCGGTGGGTGTTAACATTAATTTTAAAAAAAAAACCTTCACAGTTTGAAAGGGGGGAGGCTGGATGCAGAGTTTCTCCCAGACATTTAAGAAACGAGATGGAATTTATATAGAAAACATATACTTTTACCAGTGTCCGCCCCCCCCCCCCCAATTTCCCCCCCCCCCCCCCCCCCCCGAAAATATCAAGTGCCCCCCCCCCCCCCCCGGAGAAAAAAGTCTTGAAGAAACACCGGCTGGATGTTTTAATACAAACGAAAGAAACACCTTAAACGAAATGGAAAGAAAATTTTGTACCCAACATGGAGTCGAAAAAAAAATGGAGGTCAACCCCCTATGCTTGTCAAGGTCGAGATTTTAGATTTAATATGCGGCTGGAAATTCCCGTTGATATATTTAGCTCTGTGGATTTGAACGATTTTTATTTTTGCCGTGTAGATCTACTTCTAGACTTCTATGTGAAAACCTTCAGTGAGTGTTGTTTTATGTGGTGGGTGGGGGGAGTCATTTTTTTTTCTATTTTCCTTTCTACGTCTTTCTTGTTTAACCGATTTTATAACTAAATCACTTAATGCCTTTACTTTTTTTTTTTTTGGAGCAAAACCACAGTATTCGTTGTTTTATTGATGGAGCAAAATAGTTCTTTTATCTTTTATGTTAATTAAGTAATGTTACGAATTATTATATCTTTTTTTTCATAAATATTACGAAATTATTTTATCATCGTTTTTTATTAATATGAAGAATGGTGGGCATTATTTTGTATCTGTATTTTTTAAATAAAACTTTAGAATCTTTATTAAATTTGCGTATTTTTGTGCTAAAATGTACTTTTTGGTTTGGCAAAATCAAATAAATGTATGTTTTATTATAGATAAGTACGATTAGGGTTATGTATTTGATAATAGCGGATATGTTGGTGTACCAATTATTATTTGTTGTGTTAGTTTTTTTTTAAGTAATCGGGAGGTTAGAATTGTCCGAAGCATATAGTCTAGACAGTCTATGTTCTTCACATGTGTGTTAGCTATAATTAGGGTCAACCAGTTTTATAAAACAAAGCAGGTTTTATTTATTTTTTATAAAAGGTCGCACATCAACTTTTCTTGACGTGATTCGAACCTGGCACTGTTTTTCAACAAGCCAGGACCTTATCACGGGACCAGACAGGGCGCAGACGCACTGCACTTAAGGAACCGGGTGAAATCTACCCGAAAGTTTTACACCCAAGATCAGCCAGCTTTGGGGGGGGGGGGGTGAAGTGAAAAAAAAAACAAGAAAAAAACTTTTGTTATGTAAACAAAACACAGTTTTATGGCCGGGAGATAAGACACGTCGGGGTCGCCGTGTGCAGGTGAGAGAACTGCACGCGCAAGGTCAGGTCATGCTGACCTGGTACCTGGAAAACCTGCCCACATTCTAGTGTTATTGCGATCACCCATCCTCTTGTTTTAAAATGTAAAAAAGTTCTCACAAAACATTATTTACAAGTGTTTAGAAAAATGTGTTAACATTCTTAGAGTTTGTTTTGGAGCATGGTGATCATACGCAATATATATAATATATATATATATATATATATATATATATATATATATATATATATATATATGTGTGTGTGTGTGTGTGTGTGTGTGTGTGTGTGTGTGTGTGTGTGTGTGTGTGTGTGTGTTTTTATGTGTATGTGTGTGTGTGTGAGGGAAAGGGGCACTTAAAACTTCTTGGGAGGCGCACTTAAATTTCCGAATGGCGGGTAGGGTAGAGTGATTAAAGTAAATATTTTCTACATAATTTCTTTCTATTCTGTTCCGGGAGGGGTGGTGGGATGTGAAGGAGAGAGGACTGACAAGTCTTTGAGCCTATTTCTCAGAACATATCCCTAAAGTTCTATAAACTTTTTCCAGAGAACATGTCCCTAAAGTTCCATAAACTTGTTCCAGAGAACATCGCCTTAAAGTTCTATAAACTTTTTCAAGAGAACATGTCCCTAAAGTTCTATAAACTTGTTCCAGAGAACATGTCCCTAAAGTTCCATAAACTTATTCCAGAGAACACGTCCACATGTCCCTAAAGCTCCATAAACTTGTTCCAGAGAACATGCCACTAAAGTTCTCTAAATTTGTTCCAGAGAACATGTCCCTAAAGTTCTCTAAACTTGTTCCAGAAAACATGTCTCTAAAGCTCTATAAACTTGTTCCAGAGAACATTTCCCTAACGTTCTCTAAACTTGTTCCAGAGAACATGTCCCTAAAGTTCCATAAACTTGTTCCAGAGAACATGTCCCTAAAGTTCCATAAACTTGTTCCAGAGAACATGTCCCTAAAGTTCTATAAACTTGTTCCAGAGAACATGTCCCTAAAGTTCTAAAGTTCTATAAACTTGTTCCAGAGAACATGCCCCTGAACGACATAGAGATCGTGACACGACCAGAGAACCAGACGGCCTTGATTGGGGACACGGTCATCTTCATGTGTAGGTCAGACGACTGGCCCATACCGACAGTCACCTGGACATGTAAGAGAGACAGTCAGGTCATGTACCAGGTCTTGAAGGTTGGTCTCATTACTTCAGCATCATCTTGTCACGTTCATGCTCAAGACGCATAGGGCAGGTGAAGCAGAGTTTATCTGAGTTTATGAATGTGCCATACAAGGGATAAATTGGTCAGCGCATGTGCCTCGTTGCTTTTGTTCCCTAACGTGAGTCATGTACTCATCAGTGCTGGGCGGACTCAGGGACGTCTTACAGACTCGAGCCCGGGGATCCGAACTCGACTTTCGGGTTAGTAGTCGTGAGCTCTACCATCCGACCAAGTCTTTTCCAGTCTCAAGTGTTAGGGCAAAAAAATTTGCGAAATATGGGAATTAGTCCATTTTGTGAAATGCAAATATAGGCTACGCCAGAAGGCGGCCTAATGTAAATTTTTAAGGCAACAACCACACTGTACATGTTAATGCTAAGTTAAAGATTGACTTGTGTTACGTGAAGTAAATAATAATATATTATTCGATGTAATGGTGCGAAACTTCTTAAAAATATTTCGCTTTTCTTCTTTCCTTTTGAATTGTTCAGAGTACATACATGTTATTGATCAAATTGATCAGTGTGTGAGAGATCCTGGGGGGGGGGGGGGAGGGAGAGGTGCTTATAAAAGTTAAGGGATGGGAGTACTAGATGGGGGTTGAGCATGAAATAGAGAATATTTAAAACAAAATATTTTGCCATATACAGTAGGTCCCTACACCCATTTATTTTTTTTAACTCTAAATAAAGTCAGATTCTTAATTTCACTTTATTAGGTGTGGGGCGTCCAAATAAAGCCATGATTTTTTTTTAATTAAAAAAGAACTAAAACTCTTAGTGTGCCTTAAATCGTAAAGTATGCATCCTAACCATCTTTTGTTTTTAAAAAAAAAAAAAAAATGTTATCCAGATGTTTTATCACCTCTGAATTTTGTACCCCTCCCTTCCCCCCCCCCCCCCCCAGACTAGTGAAAGTAACGGTGACCTGGTGTTGCCCAACGTGACCAAAGACGACCAAGGTGAATACGTCTGCACCATCGGAAACAACAAGGCTCACAAAACGTTCACAGCCACGCTCAGAGTTATCGCGCTTGGTGAGTGTTTTTAAAAAAGTAGAGTTGTCTTTCTTTACAACTTAACGACCCTTGTAATAAAAATGTGTTTCGGTGCGTCATTTTTTAGCGCAATTTCATTTTCCCTTAAAATAAGAAAGTTTGAAATTTGAGTGCAGTGTTCTAATTTAATTATCGATCTGTTTGCATGATTAAAAAAATAAAAATAAAAAAGATTTTCCTTGTCAGAATTAAAATAATGTGTCGTATGCCTACAGACGAAGTGTATATTTTTACTGTTCAGGTGGAATTTTAACTTAATTTTGATGCAGGTGAAAATGAACCGTGATATTGTGCATGTGAAAGTTTATTTTTGTATTGTGCGTGTGAAAGTTTACTTTTATGTTATTGTGTGACACTACCTTTATGAGGTTCTTTACATTCTGTAGGCGAAGATTTAGTTTACATTATTGTGAAAGTTAACATTTTACCTGTACATGTGAAGGTTTACCTTTTTATCATGCAGGTGAAGGTTTACCTTTTTATCATGCAGGTGAAGGTTTACCTTTTTATCATGCAGGTGAAGGTTTACCTTTTTATCATGCAGGTGAAAGTTTACCTTTTTATCACGCAGGTGAAAGTTTACCTTTTTATCACGCAGGTGAAAGTTTACCTTTTTATCACGCAGGTGAAAGTTTACCTTTTTATCACGCAGGTGAAAGTTTACCTTTTTATCACGCAGGTGAAAGTTTACCTTTTTATCATGCAGGTGAAGGTTTACCTTTTTATCATGCAGGTGAAGGTTTACCTTTTTATCATGCAGGTAAAGGTTTACCTTTTTATCATGCAGGTGAAAGTTTACCTTTTTATCACGCAGGTGAAAGTTTACCTTTTTATCACGCAGGTGAAAGTTTACCTTTTTATCACGCAGGTGAAAGTTTACCTTTTTATCACGCAGGTGAAAGTTTACCTTTTTATCACGCAGGTGAAAGTTTACCTTTTTATCACGCAGGTGAAAGTTTACCTTTTGAGCCGTTGTGCTCCCTACACATGAGGCGTGAGGTGCTAGTGGACCATGAAGGAGGGTGTAAAACACGTGAACCAGTGGACATGTACTACTGCATGGGTGAGTCATGGATGAGTGGCTTTGTTAGAGACTTGACGTCACGCTCACGTTGCAGTAGTGGATTAATGGGGGTGGGGCTGAGAGGGCTGCAGTAAAGGGCCCTAGATTTTTAGGGGCCCTTAAATTTTCATTTTTATATATATATATATATATATATATATATATATATATATATATATATATATATATATATATATATATATATATATATATATATATATATATATATATATATATATATATATATATATATATATATATATAGGGGCCCCCAAACAATTTCAGCCGAGCGGCCCCGTTCGAGCTTAATCCGCCCATGTCGAGTTATTTCATTCATGACGTCATCGTGTGTTGTGACATATCGTCACTTAGAGCTGTGGTTTGATGACGTCGGAGCGGTGTTGATACTTCATGCAGGAGTATTTGAGGCTGTTGGAATAGCAAGGGTGCAATAACATATGGAGCTCTGTGGTTGAGGAATTAATGACAATATGTCATAACTTAACAAGGGGGGAGGGAGAATCATGGTCGGATGGTAGAGCAAGCAACTGCAAACCCTTAAGTCTCGAGTTCAAATCCCGTACAATCTCCAGTTCAGATGGGGGACTTACGTTAGGGAAAAGTGGAGAGGCTTGGCATAGTAGTGACAGCACTATTCCTTTATATGCGGAGGTCATAGTAACAGACTATTATATCTGGCCCTTGTGTCTTGGGTAGTATTGACTTTAAAAGAAGATGATTTCATAACTTGAAAGTTGAGCTTATGACATTTTAATGCAGAATTGAATTTAATTATGAGGGTATATTTACAATGATGAATCCATGAATCATAAAGATACTTAACTACGTAATAACCATTTGTTTTGTGCTTAGTTAGAAATTTTTTTTACATATTTTCGCCCCTTGAGTCACCGCAGCCTAGTAATGCATGACCTTGGTTCAGTGGCGTAGCGAGGTCGGGTGTCACCCGGTGCGGCACTTAATGGTGTCACCCCCCAGAGGCGCAACGACCCTTCCCGGGGACAAACTTTCAATTTTCGATTTACACCCCCCCCCCCCCCTCAAACCTTCGATTTGCACCCCCCCCCCCCCTCTCAAACTTTCAATTTGCACCCCCTCCCCACCTCTTAAAAGGCTATTTAACACTCTAATTAATCGCTCTATTAAGTGGAATTATCATTTTTCTCTATATATTTTGCTATTTTTTGCCTTGGTGTCACCCCCCTAAATGGTGTCACCCGGTGCGGTCCGCACCCCCCGCACCCCCCTCGCTACGCCCCTGCCTTGGTTCACTATAGGTTCAGGTGTTGTAATTTTTGTCCACACTTTTCTAATATGACTGTATTGCTTACAGGGTCTTGCGGCAGAAGCTACTTCACCCCTCAGCTCATCTTCTCCGCCAACAAGGACCCCAACGCCATAGAAACCTTTGCCACACAGTCTTGCAAGTAATGCTTCATTTAATACCCACGGGATCCTCAGTGTTCGGGGAGGGGGTTCTGGTGTATGACTTTAAGGGTTAGGGTTGATATCGCGATACGATTGGGGTTACTGTTGGGGTATGGTGTCAGATTTAAATCAGGATCAGATTCAGGACTTACACTGGTGCCAGGGTTTGAATGAAAATGTTTGTTTTTGGCTAACGATATCAGGATTTAATAGACTGAAAAGAGCAAAAACATCTTTGGTGTGTTGATAAATATATATATATATATATATATATATATATATATATATATTATATATATATATATATATATATATATATATATATATATATATATATATATATATATATATATATATATATATATATATATATATATATATATATATATATTACAATCCTTGACATGCATCTCTTCTTCAAAATCCCTTGCAAAATTGTAGCTGTGTCGCTTTAAAAATAAAAATAAATAAAAAACGCATATTTCATAATAATATAAACATCTTATTTTATACTAATGCTAACTAGTCAGCTTAAATTCTTAACAATGATTTAAAAAAATGTTGTATCTTCTGCACCACACACCCTCACCCTACCCCAATACGAGCAGGTGCTGTGTGGGTATAGTTGAGAGGCTGAGAATCGTGGAGTTCGAGTGCCCCTTTGGTAAGAAGAAAAAAGGATTTTTTACATTGCTCAATGGATGCCAGTGTCAAACTTGCCACACAGAAAAAAACTCAGTCCGACAAGGTAATAACGCTCTGTAGTTTTAAGTTTGAGTTTATATATATATATATATATATATATATATATATATATATATATATATATATATATATATATATGTTTGTGTGTGTGTATTGTGCGTGCTACGCGCGTGTAGGGGTGTGTGTGTGTTTAAATATATATATATATATATATATATATATATATATATATATATATATATATATATATATATATATATATATATATATATATATATATATATTTATTTCTTTATTTATTTATTTATTTATTTATTTAAACACACACACCTACACGCGCGTATATATATATATATATATATATATATATATATATATATATATATATATATATATATATATATATATATATATATATATATATATATATATATATATATATATATATATATATATATATATATATATATATATATATATATCATAATTACAATTTTGTCTTTTTTCAGATGAAAAATTATCGATTCAACAAAAAACGTAATTCAGAAACTACCATTCTGTGTTTTATTTTTCTGAAATTTTAAATTCATGTTTTAACTAGTTTAACGTGTAGCTGTGGGGTTGTTGTTATTGTTGCTTTGTTTGTTTGTTTGTTTTCAAAAATATTATTGAAGACAAAAAAAATTGAGTTGTTTTGACATAAATTTCAAAGGAGCGTTCTTGCCTCTCTTTGAAATATAAGTGGCTGAGTTATCTCCCTGATTTGCTCCGGGGATGTTTTGCACTTGTTGACCCGATGATCTTTTCTCATGGCTGAAGAAGTCTTGGTTTTACAATAGAGCCGGAAGTGACGCTATCTTCATCAAAATTATAATTTGATGTATCTACTATTATGTTGACCTATTCACAGTTGGGGGTCGTCCATAAATGACGTCACACTCATAGGGGGGAGGGGGATCCGTAATTTTGTGACGGTGTGTGATGAGGGGGAGGGGGTGGTTCATATGGTACGACGTCACACTTTTGCATTATAAAAAAGCAATGTTAGAAAACGAATTTTAGACGTTATTTCACGTTTTAGAAAACTGTTTTAATAAAGTGTAATAGGAATTGTTTAAAATACTCTATTTTGACAGAGTTCAGACAAGATTTTGCAAAAATATCGATACTTTTAAAAAAAATTCAACTTCAACTGCAATTTTGAGGGGGGTTGTAGGCTGAGGTGTGACGTCATTTTATGGTCGGGGGTCTGGCTCTTTGTGACGATGTGTGACGGAGGGGAGGGGGGGAGGTAAAAATCGTCCAAAAAAGCGTGACGTCATTTATTGATGACCCCTTTAGACATAGGCCATCATTCAGGAAAAAACCGACGACCATTTCTTCTCATCAAAAATACAATAACATTATCTACTTTACAGACAAGTATTTTTAAAGAATGAACACCCTTAACTAACAGAAGTATTTATGATGTATTTATTTATTTTTAACATAGCTTAACCAATGAGGCTCCGTAAATTAAACTTACTAGTAATGTAAGTCACGAGTAATGTTATTTTTTTTTAAAAGTTGTTCGAAGTATAGTGTAGTTGGTAGTTGTCTTAGTTGTTGTTGATTCTGATTGTATAGTAATTTCATGTATACATTATGTTTTTTAACTTGTTTTGACAAATAAACTTATATGTTTCATTCACGAAGTATTTGTTTTGTATGCGATATATATATATATATATATATATATATATATATATATATATATATATATATATATATATATATGCGTGGGTGTGTATATTTTGAGTGTACTCAGTGTATATGTAAAAACTGCAAAATGTCTGATTGAAATATTTCTTACAATATACCTATATTTTATCGAAAATGTAAGTAGCAGTGATGTGCTCATTAAAGAAAAAGTTTTTCTTCATTCTAGTTTTTGTAAAGTGTAATATCTTAAACACATGGTTTAGTATCATCATCTTTTCCCGTTAGTGCCCAAAACACATGAGATAGATGAAGTGATAGTTTGATCAGCATTATGCCCAGCAGCCCTAATTTTCCCTAGCGTGAGTTTGGTGCCTATTTGGGAAGTTTCTACTGAATTGAACCCGGATCCGAACTCACGACTTTCGGGTTAGCCATATCGCTAGGATACGCCGTCCCATAAATTTATAAATTTTTTATTAAGCAATTTCAAGTTTCGAAAAACAGTTACTTTTTTCTTTAGTTTTCAAAACTGTTTGCCGTAAAATGTGCAACTACCTCCCCCCCCCCCCCCCCCCCCCTCCCCAGCTGTGCATCGAGGATCATAGATCTGCCACATTAATGATGCATTGAATAGGATAAAAGGACTAAAGCCAACAATATGGTTACTGTTGGGCGGTTATTTAAAGGCAATCGATTGTCTCCCATTATTTAAGCATAATAAAAAAGGGAGGGAATGTAACATTAAACTTTTACATTGAAATAAATTTATTTTTTAAATTGCAAGAATATAAGTATAACAAAAAAATGTATCTTTTGTTTTAAATTTTGGAAATGAGGATTCAATGTTGATTGTAATTTCAAAGCTTTTGGTTAATTAAAATTATTATGTATTTTGAAACAGAAATAATTTACTAGTTTTAGTATTGTTTAGCATAATAAACTTTAACCCAGCAATTTATCGGTGCTAAGGAAGAGTAAGGTATATTTGTTTGTGATCTGTCACAATACTCAAATCTCAGATGAATCATGTGAGTGGTAAAATAGAAATTATTTGATTAGTTCAGTCTCTTTAAAAAATAAAGTTTTATGATTGCTTTGATTTATCCACTAAAACACTAAAACCTTCATTAAACACTTGAAAATGCGAAAAAGAAAAAAAGATACCATACCAACGACAACCCAGACTAACGGGTTTCTCTTGACATCGAGTAAATCTTTCGCCTTTTACAAAAGATTTCCACATTATGATGAGGCCATAATTTCAAGTCTATCTACGACAAGATTATTTGAGTCAAAGACGACCTGAGTTTAGAGGCGTAGCGAGGGGGGGGGGGGACACGACATAAATTATGTCCCCGGGCGAAGACCTTAGGGGCGCCAAAATGGGTTGGAAAACAAATTGAAAGTTTGAGTGGGTTGCAAATCGAAAGTTTGAGGGGGGGGGAGGGTGCAAATCGAAAGTTTGTCCCCGGGCGCCGGGAAGGGTCGCTACGCCTCTGCTTGAGTTATCACTAGGTTGACATTTTTCTAACACAACAATGTCATATGCACATAAATGCAAAAGGGTTGCACCTACTTATGATCCCCCTTACTACTCTTTTTGTTTAAAAACTGCATGAGTTTAACCCCCCGCAGTGGTCAACCCCCATATGGTCAATCACACTATAGTCAAACATCCTATGGTCAAACATCAGATGGTCAAACATCCTATGGTCAAACATCCTATGGTCAAACCCCCTATGGTCAAACACCCTATGGTCAAACATCCTATGGTCAAACATCAGATGGTCAAACATCCTATGGTCAAACATCCTATGGTCAAACCCCCTATGGTCAAACACCCTATGGTCAAACATCCTATGGTCAAACATCCTATGGTCAAACATCCTATGGTCAAACATCCTATGGTCAAACATCCTATGGTCAAACCCCCTATGGTCAAACATCCTATGGTCAAACATCCTATGGTCAAACATCCTATGGTTAAACAACCTATGGTTAAACAACCTATGGTCCCTCGATTGTAGGAAATAAAGTCACAGGAAAAAAAGTCACAGGAAAAAAAGTCACAGGAAAAAAAGTCACAGGAAAAAAAAATTCATAAAAAACGTTTTAATAACAAGCTTTTATGTAATGATGCACTAAAAAGTAGAAAATAAATTATACACTACTATTTAAATTACTATAAAGAAAATCGTGGGTCACTTTAGTACTTTAGTACCTATTGGATACCTTTACTAATATTTGAGAAGAGACCCACGCTTTTCTTTATAGTAATTTAAATAGTAGTGTATAATTTATTTTCTACTTTTGAGTGCATCATTACATAAAAGCTTGTTATTAAAACGTTTTTTATGAATTTTTTTTTTACAAGCTTTTATTTAACTCACTTCCTCTGTCTGTCGTCAGTCGTCAGTCGTCAGTCTAGACCAGGGGTCTCCAAACTTTTCAGTCCGAGGGCCGCATTAACTATCAATTTTCAGTTCGGGGGCCAGTTTCTTCCAGGCATGTCTTTGACTTTTCTGGGCAAAGTTCCTCAGCCATCACCAACAAACGTTTTTTCCGTGGACAAAAGATATATATATATATATATATATATATATATATATATATATATATATATATATATATATAGGGGTGTGAGTCCATGGAAGGGGTTATAACCCCCCCTAACCCCCCTATACTTTTTTGTAGGGGGGTGACACCATTAGGTACCTCATCGGGTGACACCCTATCTTGCTACGTCACTGCTCTAGATCTGTATAAAAGAATTAGCCTAAACCCAATACCATGCCAAGGGCATCGTAACTATAGGGACCACATAATCAGGCAACTCATCAGCCACAAGCTCACATTACCTCTTCTTCTTCTTTCTTAAACTTAGTGTTGGAAAAGATTCCCTTCAAAACAATTAAGTATACAACTGGTTATGCGCCATTTAGGTTGTTGATTCCGATTTTAGCCTGTGTTTCTTTTTCGATTTGCTTCCATAGCCTTTGGGGCAAGTGAAGTAGAGTTCACTTGTTTCTGTGACCTCGGCATATGAAGACATAGTATGGTCAGCACTATGCCCAGCCGCCTTTACTTCCCCTAACCTGAGTTAGGTACACATCAGAGTTGGGTGGACTCAAGGACGGTCTACTAAATTGAACCGGGATTCGAACTCGAGACTTATGGGTTAGTAGTCCAGCTCTCTACCGCTAGACCACTCCATCAGCCTGTTTTCAACCAAGATTAAACTACAATGCAGCAGTTGTTTGATTTTTGAGTTGTCTTTCCTAGAAGAGTGGCTGTCCCCCAGCTATCGAGCCTCATCGGCCCGAGACACTACGTCTGAACTAGGGTACATTCGACACCTGGTACTTAAGCTTAGGTGCCTTGACGTCACCAAACTTCACAACACCGTCAAGACCCATTGACTATACACAAAGAAATTCACTAACTACGACAAGACAGGAATAGACGGAACCCTGAGATGGGAGTTACCCTATACTAAGCAACGAGACTCTCATAAGAACCATTCACTATGATTCACCATCATCCCCATACCAACAACCGAAATGTACCGTTTACACAGACAAGCCAACAACAATCTCACACTACATCACAATGAACTAAAAGACAAATCCATCACCATTCTCACAGCTTTACCAGGTAGGAAACAACCTTAGCAACACTGAGCATTCACACAACACTGCACAAACCACTGCAAGCGAGCACACCTAAGCTTACCTCAACCGATAACACCAGTACCATAAACAGACACTAACCCTTACGTGTTCATATTGTGAGGTTCCAGACTCCGACTTTACAACAAAGAAACATCTAAAAGCACACGTTAAAATCTGGCATCCAATGATCCAGGTAACAACGAAGTCGGAGCCTATTGAAGAAAATAACCAAACCAGCAAGTAACATCCATCTACAAAAACTATTCCAATACCATTACATTGTTTAGGAAATAACAATCTACGTCTAGAAAAAAAAACCTCGCAGCAAAATCAATGTTTTATGAAAATATTTTATCCTATGGAGCATATAAACTAACTTGATGCGAGTTGTTGTTTTTCTAGACGTGAATAGTAATAGCGTGTGTTATCTTTTTCACACGCGGTTCATTTCCATGGTAATCATGGCGGCGTCTTTAGACGTTGTTTCCTTGCTTCCGGCTTACCTCTTTGTTCGTGAGGCCTATACATTCGGGTGACCTATGACTCACAAGAGTATCCATGTCGCAAGTCTTAGCTCGGACCTGTCAACGACAGTTTGCCCGGTCCTACTCTTGTCATAGCGTGGCGGGTCGGGTGTCAAGTGTAGGCAGTGTTTCTTCCAGACTTTTTTCTCAGGGGGGGGGGGGCACTTGAAATCTTCGGAGGGGGCGGTAAACTTTCTTCGGGGGGGGGGGGGGCGGACACTGTTAAAAGTATATATTTTCTATATAAATTTCATTTCGTTCGGGGGGGGGGGGGGGGGGGCGGTAAGAAACTCTGAGTGTAGGCCTTAACTACATCACGGGACATGCTCTACGGACGAGCGAGTAGATCGATTTTTCCCAATAGCTCTTCTTAGCCCTTCTTCCCCCCCCCCTTTCATTGTTACTCCGGGGGGGGGGGGGAGGACACTGGTAAAAGTAGACCTATATGTTTTCTATATAAATTCCAAATTCCATTTCGTTCGGGGGGGGGGGGACGGACACTCGTAAAAGTAGACCTATATGTTTTCTAGATAAATTCCATTCCGTTCGGGGGTGGGGGGTTGACTTTCTTCTGGGAGAGCACGCCCCCCCCACACACACACACCGAAGAGATGTCTGAAAGAAACTCTGGATCCTAGTCCCCAAGCTGCCCCGGGACAAAGTTTACCGATATCCGTTCGAGCTCTATTTGGTGCAGATAGTTAAAATTAAAATACATAACACAGAACTTTTCATAATCATCTTTGCATCTTAATGATGTTTAAAAATATTTTGTGACTCTGCATGTCACTAGACAAAGGCTATCGTGGGAGCAAATTGATTAGGTTCACTTTTTATTTACGATACCATAATTATGTGCTTTTAGCAGCTTTCAACATTGTATTACGGAGATTTGAAATGATGCGGTGTATAGCAGTCTAATAAATCATATAGATGTAGTCGATCCAAGATTTAATTTGATGGAAACATGTACAGAGGCGAAAAGCCGTTTTTTTTTTTGTAACAAACCCGGATGGGTATTTTCAACGGAATAAAAAAAAAATAGTTTTTATTCCCTAGACCTATTTACACTGCTGTTACTTTTTAAATGTAAGGTGACATTTGTCTGAAAATTTGATGGACTACTTTTGTAGAAAAGAAATACATTACAATAATATAAAATTTTTAATTTTATAATAGATCATTTCTTATACTTTCAGTAATCGTTTTGTATATCAATTTATTTTTCGGTTCTTTTAGATTTCAGAGGGATTGCGGTAATTGGTTGAACCTAGGCAGTAGCAATAGTTAGGAATAAGCTAAGCTGTTATAAAATCCTAGTGTCTAGTATTCTTAGCTAGTTCTTGCTTGTGAAATCACTGAATATTTACAAATGCCGTAATCCTAAACATCTAAACTTATTACATCAGTAAGCCTCTTATATTGTAATAGTTCTAGATTCTAATTAGATCTATTGTTTTCGTCAGTTGTCGGACCCAGATGAAAAGCCCCAACAACACAGCTACAACTACAAAGTACTGACTGACTACACACTACTACACAGACTTCACAGTCCAGTGCCTACTCTCTACTGTTTACAATTTTGAATTTAATTAGCTTTATCGGCGCACTATTCGACTATTTATTTTATAGTCATATAAGTGGCTTGAAGTTAAAGGTTTGCCTATTTTTCATAGGCCTACAACTTTTGTAGGTTTTTTTTTCTGTACGCTATGGTGTGTGTTAGCAACTGTAGAACAATCACTGCTGCAGTCGATTTGTGTTTTTACAAAACCACTGGTCTATCAAGGTGCAAAAAATATAATTTTTTGTCAGATTTTTTTGCTTCCCTCCCTAAACGGCCTGCGTTATGTGTCAACGACGTTTCTAAACGTTTGTAGTCAGTAAGTAGATCTATATCCGCTGGTGTCTTTTGGTTGATATTTGATTTAATGTATCATAAAGGATGTCAACCAGAATATTATGTTGTCCTAATTCTTGGAATTTCTCTTCCAAAGTCTGTAGAGCACCTTACGGTCTCCGAACACTTTGTCGGTTTTTGGCTCATAGAAACTTTAATTAGCATGTCTCATGCGAAACCACAGTGCCTGCATGTAAACTGTTCATTTATGAACACTTCCGTGTCAAGTACTTCCGTTTTCTCTCTAAAGAATTATTTTTAGAAATTTTTTAATGTTGTATGGTACGCACATTTCTATTTTTACACAAGCCGGATGAAGTGACCTAGGGTTGGACTTAGGGGCAAAACTTGAACCAATCAACACTTAGCTAAAAGGTTATACTTTAAATAGCTTCTATATATGTATGGAACATCGTAAATGTCAAGGTTAATGGGTTTTTTTGTGCTTGAACAATGAAAAAGGGGTGGTCGCTAACTTTTTTGGCCTTACATTGGAGCGGACAGCAACACAAAAATATTATTAAATAATTATTAAATAAGAATTTAGAGCGTAAAAGGGGCCGGTTATTGAAGGGAAAGGGTCAAAATAAGGTCAAGAAGGCAGTGGAAGGCGAAAGAGGGGTGGAAATGATGTGACCTGGCTGGCTTAGCAGCGAACTGCGCGAGCCGTAATCTCCCTGGCTAACGAGGTTACTAATTCAATGTGAGAGAAAATAAAAGATCTACAAGCTCTATCAAAAATCAAAATTGCATGTGTTTTACTATGTCGCGTCATGCGCTAGAGCAATCACTAAATCAACATTAAAATTAAATAATGATCTGAAATTTTCAAAATCAAAAGATTTAGATTAAATATTATATTACCATAGGTGTTGCTAGGGGAGGGCGTGGGGAAGGGGAATGGCCACCACAGGCGCCGATCTAAAAAGGTCGCCAAACGTGATAGGTAGTAATATAAAGAGCTCATTACTGAATTATATACAGTCGAAATAACGAATGTTGACAGCTACCCCCCCCCCTCAGAAACCTCGGGAGTATTTTTATCAGCTCCCTAAAGTTTTATGGCACTCTAATAAACTGTCGAATCGCATACGACTTTCATTTTTTAAAATATACCCTGTATAGAGAAGAATTGCACCCTCCAGGCTCACCACCCTTGCAAAATTAAAAAAAGATTTTTTACAGAAACCTGCCCTGGAGTGTTCTAATCAACTCCCCAAAGTTTGATGGTTATCGGATGAATGGTGTAAAACCGCAGTCGACTTTTATTTTTGTATACCATATATAGAGAAAAAACAAATTAGCCCTTGCCGGGGCACAACCCTTGCAAGTTTGAAAATTATTTTTCCACAGATACCTCCCCAGGAGTATTCTCAAAAACTTCCCAAAGTTTCATGCCGATCGAATGAAAGGTGTAGTAATGCATAAAAGACAGACATCCAAAAAAACAAACGCACATACATTGCTTTCTATATATATATAGATAGATATTTATTATTTATTTATTAGGTTCTATCTAATAATGGCGATTTCACATTTTTGCGCCCAGTTCGCCTTATAGGTAGCGCCAGCCCTGGTTAGCCATATGGTACGACCAGGGTTGGGGTTAGGGACATGGTTAGCAATTGATATTAGCCAGCCATGTGTGTATTTAGTTAACCACCAGTAACCTAACACCTCTTTTTTAAAGAAGATTTCTTCGGACACGGCATAAAAACTCCCCCAAAAATATTTTTTTCTAACTTTTCTATATTTTGTGTGCATATGTTTCTAGAAATCTAGGCTAGAGTTATCAGAGTTTATCTAAGTTTCAGAATCTAATCAGCTAGGTTTAGAAAGCATGATAGTGCAAATGTTAGCAGATAATCTAGATCTTGTTTTCAACCCAATAAGTTCCTACTGTTGCAAGGATGATTTTTTTTCTATGCTTTTAAGGAAACTGCTAATCTAAGTAAAGTATTCTAAGGGGTCGGCCATAAATATTGTCACACTCGTAGGGGGAAGGGGGTCCGTAATTTTGTGATGGTGTGTGATGAGGGGAAGGGGGGGGTTCAGATTGTGTGACATCACACTTTTGCATTATAAAAAAGTTGATACGGATCTACAATTTTGATATAATACTTATATATGAAATTTCATCAACCTAGCTGTAATGGTACTCAAGTTATCATGTTTACACACACAGACATACGGACATAATTGCAAAACTATGGTTTTCCGACTCGGGGAGCCCAAAAAAGTCAAGATTTAAATATATTTTTTTTGCACGATTACAAGACTTCGTATATATAAAAAAGTAAAAAGCAATGTTAGAAAACGAATTTTAGCCGTTATTTCGCATTTTAAAAACTGTTTTAAATTGTAATAGGAATTGATTAAAATACTTTATGTTGACAGAGTTCAGACAAGATTTTGGAAAAATGTTGTGGCTAAATATATCAATATATTTATTTTTTTACTGAAAAGTTTTAATACAATTGTTTGAAAACAGGTACATTAATGAAACTTTGAAACATTTTTGTAACTTTCAAAACATAAATCCTCCTAAAAATGTGGACTAATGACTAAAATTTAATGAGTCACCTTTTTTTCACTTTACTAGTCTTGGCCAATTTTACGTACCTAAAAGGATAGATTACTGAAATGACTATGCATACTAATTGATACCTCAAATCTGCATCCTTACTTTTGCTAAGATTTAGATCTAATAGAAGCATAGTTTCTCCCATAGTTATATTTTAACTTTCAAAACATAAATCCTCCTAAAAATGTGGACTAATGACTAAAATTTAATGAGTCACCTTTTTTTCACTTTACTAGTCTTGGCCAATTTTACGTACCTAAAAGGATAGATTACTGAAATGACTATGCATACTAATTGATACCTCAAATCTGCATCCTTACTTTTGCTAAGATTTAGATCTAATAGAAGCATAGTTTCTCCCATAGTTATATTTTAAATGAAAAAAATTATCTTAAAAAAACTTCAAAGGCCACATTTTATTTGATTAACCTGCTTAATTTTATAAATTTAGTTCAAAGTATTGCCTTATTAATATTACCAATATATTCACTGTATCAAAAATTTAGGTTTATGATTAAAATATTTTCCTTATTAGTTAAACCTGTCTTTCTTTATTCTAAAATTATTATTTCTAAAATTCAAGTGGGGCTAATAAGAGAGTAGCTCTTTAAGTTAACTCTTTCTTTGCAACTAAATTACATCACTATCTTATTTTGAAGTTATTTCTGTTAACCCTAATTGTCTGATATTGTTGTTTTATGCTTTCAATGAATTTTCTAAAGAAATATGGCTTTTTCTTTTTAAAACAATCTAAACATATTATTTGTTTTTTCAGGTTGCTCTAGTTTTAACCCCGTATTATAATAAAATTACCAATCCAATCAAAAAATAAAATGGGAGTCCCTAAGTTCTACAGATGGATTAGTGAGCGCTATCCTTGTTTAAGTGAAGTTGTGAAGGAATTTCAGGTTTGTTGAATCTTTTGTTGGCGTTTCACATTCAAGACTAAAAGATAATAATGATGTTGTCTGTTTAGAGTTATAGAGGTATAGGGATGTTATTGTGTTCTAAATTAGATTTACTACAATAACTATTATGAATTAAACTTTATTTAAATTAGCAGAAGTAATCATAGGTAGGTATCACATTAGTATATGTTTAAATCAAAAGATATAAGGTTATTAAACGTTAACATCCCTGAGTCCACCCAACTTAGGTGGGTACTGGCTTTAATTGGAGGAAAAATTGTTATTAGCACTGACAATGGTCCATTTTGTTTTTAAGTTGTATGTGCAGAAGTTGAAGAAAGAGATGTTTCACTACATTTACCAAATAGACAGCTATGTCTTAAGGGGTCATCCATAAATAACGTCACACTCGTAGGGGGGAGGTGGGTCTGTAATTTTTTGATGATGTGTGTGGGGGGGGGGGGGGTGGTTCAGATGTTGCGACGTCACATTTTTGCATTATAAAAAAAGCAATGTTAGAAAACGAATTTTAGACGTTATTTCGCATTTTAGATAACTGTTTTAATAAATTGTAATAGTTTAGACAAGATTTTAGAAAAATATCGATGTTTTAAAAAAAATTCAACTGCAATTTTGAGGGTGGGTTGTAGGTTGAGGTGTGACGTCATTTTAGGGGGGGGGGTCTGGCTTTTTGTGACGACGTGTAACGGAGGGGAGGGGGGGTAAAAATCGTCCAAAAAAGCATGAGGTCATTTATGGATGACCTCTAAAGGGACATATTTATGAAATGAAAAATATAATGATAGAAGCCAAGCACTGCATGTTGTTTTAATAGAATGTTATTTTTTGTAGCTGCCAGAGTTTGATAACTTGTACCTCGACATGAATGGAATTATTCACGTGTGCTCTCATCCTGATGATGAAAACCCTCACTTTAGGATTACAGAAGAGAAAATATTTAAAGACATCTGCCATTACATTGATGTGAGTTGATCAAACTTCACAAAAAAATATCTAATAATTTCTTTTAAAGTTTGTACTATTTTGTATTAGACATTTATTATGTTTAAGTCATGTCAAGTTAGGCGATATATCAATACTTTACAATTAAGAAGTATAATTAAAAAAATTAATGCCTATTATATAACTATTTTAAATTAAGTTCAACTAAGGTGAAGATTTTCTATGCACCTTAATAATTTTCTGTTTCAGTTTTTGTTCCGCATGATAAAACCAAGGAAAGTGTTTTTCATGGCTGTTGATGGGGTTGCACCCCGTGCAAAAATGAACCAGCAAAGAGGGCGAAGATTCAGGTCCTTAAAGTTTTAAATGGTTTTTTCTAGATTAGTGTTTATTTTCAGTTAGGGCTTAAGTAATTTACTTCAAATGTGGTTTATATTAGTGCAGGAAATCAAAGACATTTTTTTAATTTATTAAACAGTTTATAAGTTAATACTGAACAAAACATAAGTTAGCTGATTAAACTTAGTTAATGAAAAATTTGTTCTGTAGTTTTGGTAGATAGGGCAGTCTCTCATTGTGGCAATCTATTTCTATAAAATCAAAGAAAATGGTGGCAGTTTAATGATGATTTAAATTTTTAAAATTAGTTGCTCGGAAATATACATGCTGCGGGTTTATAGTATTTAACATTAAATTTTCAGTCCTTTCATCAATATCCTAGTTGTTCAATTATTTTTTAATTAGTTAAAAAAATATTCGGCTGTGCTTTTGTTCGCCCCTTATGTTGTTTGTAAAATTCAGATCGGCAAAAGAAGCTGAACTGCTAATTCAGAAAGCACAAGAGAAGGGAGAAGTGTTGCCTACAGAAAAACGTTTTGATTCCAACTGCATCACACCTGGTAAGTAGCGTAACCTTTTTGTATTGACTATTTTCTTAAATAAATAAAAGAAATAATAATCAAAACAAAATATTCACACTTTTCATGAAGATCTTGTAACATTCTGTTTTGTTCAATAAAATAGATTATGCCCTTTTGATTATCAGGTCTTATTTGATTTTAAGACACTTTCTGCTGGCTGTTTTTCATTCATTAAATGTGTGTTTTGTGTCTGTACTACTTTATAAAATATTACTGTATCTATAAATTACTTGTAAAATTAGAAAAATAATAGTTCCTTGAAAACATTGTTTTTTTATTATTTCTTTAGGAACACCATTCATGGTGCGATTACAAGAACATTTGAAATATTTTGTTGTTGACAAAATCTCACATGATCCTCTGTGGCAGGGTCCCAAAATTTATTTATCTGGCCATGAAGTAAGATTTTAAAACTCATTTTTAGATAATAACAATGATTTATCCTTGTTAAATTAAATACCTAGGTGTAACTGGTGCAGTAACCAAATTCAGGCAACCTGTATTTAATGTAAACAGTTAAATACCCTGTTAATCTAGTGATAATTTTAATAGTTATAAAAAAATTCCTCATAATTTTTTATGCTACTTTGAAACATTTTCTTCTTCCAAGTAATATATTGTAGAAAATGTTATGGAAAATGAAAATTTGTGTAAGGACTTTAATTTAAAATTTACAATTCATAGTTTTTGTGTTTCCCAACATGGAAATAAATGCACAAAGCATTAGTTTTTTTATAAATTCAGGAACATCATTAAATGCTATTATTTTAAGGCTGTGGCTGATCAAGGTTTTTAAATTTCAGACCCCAGGAGAAGGAGAACACAAAGTCATGGATTTCATCCGTTATTCAAAAAGTCAGGGAAATCATGATCCAGATACAAGACATTGTTTATATGGTCTTGATGCTGATTTGGTTAGTTTTTGTGTTTTTTTATGTTCAAACCTGTTGTTCATGGGCAGATAAAATAGAGTTCACCTATGTCCAGCCACCTTAACTTTCTGGGTCCTAATGGGTGAATTCAGGTACATCCTACAAACTCCATCCTCGGATATGAACTCAAAAACTTTTTTTTTTTAGTAATTAATTCTACCATCTGACTATGCCATTCTGTTTGAAATTTAAAATTTATTAAATGCTGGTTAATTTTTTAATATTGTTATTAGAGTATATTATGATGATTGTTTTTTTTTTTTAATCTTTTTCATTATTTTGTTATATTTCTTATAGATAATGTTAGGACTTACAAGCCATGAACCCCACTTTTCTTTACTACGAGAGGAGGTTAGGTTTGGTGGGAGAAAAGATAAAAACAAACGGTAACTATTTATCATCTGTAGTACTGTTCATTATAGCAACACTGCTTGACTTGTTTAAACATTTAATGTTTTTGTGTCTCAACTAAATGTATTTTAATATCTCTAGTCCTGTGACGCCAGAGGAAACTACATTTCATCTTCTTCATCTGTCCTTAATGAGAGATTATTTGTAGTACTGTTCATTTTAGCAACACTATTTGACTTGTTTAAACATTTAATGTTTTTGTGTCTCAACTAAATGTATTTTAATATCTCTAGTCCTGTGACGCCGGAGGAAACTACATTTCATCTTCTTCATCTGTCCTTAATGAGAGATTATTTGGCTTATGAATTTTCTGATTTGAAGGTACTACAGCAGTTATGAAGTTTAAATTCTTAAAACATTTTTTAAAGCTTATTTTGTCAAAAATTTGGTTAATAATAATAATAACAGAAAAAGTGTTCTTTTTTTTTTAACAAATTATTTCTTTCTTTTCCAAATGAAGGATAAACTGTCTTTTCCCTGGGATCTTGAAAAGATTATTGATGATTGGATACTAATGGGCTTTCTTGTGGGGAATGACTTTATACCTCATTTACCACATTTGCATATTCATCAAGATGCTCTGCCTTTGTTGTGGAAAACCTACATGAAAGTATTACCACAGTTAGATGGTAGGTTTTATTTACAAATAGTACCAATATCTCAAGTTCTTTATGTATACCACTAAGTGTATTCTTTACCTGACTATATTATGACTAATAAATGATTAGGGTTCAGTTTTCAGTACAATTCATTTTACAGTAATCCCTCATTATTATTTATACCATTTATTACATTATTTTCTGAATGTATAATGTTTCTTCTTGTTGAACATATTCAAATAGGTACATTTTAGATTTGTAACAATTTTCATATTATTTCACTATGCAGGCTACATTAATGAGGCAGGGCGTCTTAACTTACCCAGATTTGAAAAATACATGATGGAACTATCTAAGGTTTGTAGACAGTTATTTTAGGCAGGTCTTTAAAGAGTTAACATCAGTTGACTTCACAAGATGAATTATTAATTCAATACTTGTTTTTTAACAATGTTAAAAGCACTAACTCTTAGCAGTTTTGATAGTGGAATTTTTTCTCAGTTTGATAAAGATAAATATCATAGTGCTTTCATTGACTCTCCTAATAAGTGAATTGATTTTTCAGTATGATCAAAATACATTTGAAAGTGCTTTAAGTGACTCCAATAATAAGTGAATTGATTTTTCAGTTTGATAAAGATAAATTTCGCAGCGCATTCAGTGACTCCCTAATAAGTGAATTGATTTTTCAGTATGATCAAAATGCATTTGAGAGTGCTTTTATTGACTCTCCTAATAAGTGAATTGATTTTTCAGTACGATGAAGATACATTTGAGAGTGCTTTCAGTGACCTCAGTTATTTAGAAAGTAAACTTGGTGGGAAAACTATCAATGAGAGTGTTGGTGCAAGCAGACAGAAAGCTAAGATGAAAAAACTGAAACCTGTGAGTTTTTCTTTAAGTGTTTTTGTTTATGTCACTGGTATAGATTTTTTCTGTCATCTGTTTGAGTTGCATGTCAACATTACATCAATATCCTTCTTGTTGCCGCCCAGAATAAAACCTATCATCTGTATTATTTTAATATTAATTAAATTAATTATTAATATTTTTAACTTGGATATTTTGTATGTGGAAGCTGTGTAAATGATTTTTTTAATTGAAATAATTAGCTAAGGAATGCTGAATAAACGAGTTTATTATAGTCATCTGAAAAAAACACAATTTACAGTTCTTATTTTTTTTATACTCCTTAGTTTAAAGTTAAAAAAGATGGCAATCCTTTCTTGGCTCTTGAAGATGAAAGTACTAACAATGGTGGGTTGATATTTTGTGTTACATTTTTATTTTACTGATATTATATATTTTTTTTAAATTCCTTTATTAATCAATTATTGAAAAATGTTTTGTTTACTTCAGAGATATAAAAATAACTTGTTTGTTTTTTTAAAAGACATTATTGCAGATATTATTGATAGCAGTGATAATTCAGATGATGATGACGATGATGATGAATTTGATTATGATGAGTATGACGACGATGATGATGATGATGAAGAAGAAGATTACAATACAATTGGTGATGAGTTTAAACTTCACAAGCGCAACTACTACATGGATAAAATGTCATACTCTGAAGTAACACAGTGAGTTTCATTTTTGCTAAAGCACTGCTTTTTCAGAATTTATCTTGCATGTATGCCTACTTTGTTATATGTAATAACCAAATTGTTTTTGGTTTAGAAGATGTGCATTTCCTGTAGTACAACTTTTCCTGGGTTAAAAAGTAGTTTCATATGCTGAAAAGTATTAAATATTTAGTAATTTAGTATAATTTGAATTTATCTTTTGTCTATTCATATTTTTTTGTGTTACAATTTGTATGTAATTTAAATTACTTAATTCTAGCGATGTTTTGAAAGATCAGGCACATGGTTATGTTATTGCCATCCAGTGGATTTTGCTGTATTACTTTGAAGGCTGCCCATCTTGGAGCTGGTGAGTATTGATTGATAGATGGGGTTGGTGTGGTTGAGTTGGTAAAGCTCATGGTTGCTAAACCAAAAAGTCTCGAGTCCGAACCCTCGGGCAGATGAGGCTCATGAGCAAGGGACAGCCACTCTTCTAGGAGAGACAACTCCAAAATCAAACAGCTGCTGCTTTGTAGTTTGTGCTTAGTTAGACAAAGGCTATGGAAGCAAATCCAAAAAGAAAAGCAGGATGAAATCGGAGTCAACAACCTAAATGGCGCATAACTAGTTGACATGTATACTTAATTGTGTAGGAGGGGATCCCTTCCAACACTAAAATTAAGAATGAAGAAGAAGTTTGATAGATACAATCACAGTTTTTGGCATAAAACCATAATATTCTTTAATAAATAACAACTAAAATATGTATTCAAATTTTTCTTAAAAGTAAATTAATATCATGTAAAAGTTTATTAAATAGTTTTGTAATTGTAAAATTTGATTAGTCTTGAAAAAAAAATTTAAATTTCCCTGTAAAACATTTTGAGATATTTTGTAATTTAAAAAAAAATTGAATCATTTGTAAAACCTTCATGTTACTGGCTTGTCTATAAGTCTTTAACCTAGTCAGTTGGAAAGATGGTGCAACGGTTTACTACATTTGGACTTCTTTCATGGATGACTTGCTTAATGACAGTTTAGAATATAAATTATGTACCCATACTTTAGTCAACACTTGCTCTGCTAGTGCTTCTTGCTACATTTTACTATAAGGATCATATAACAAACACAAATTTAATATTTGTTTTGTCACCATTGACAACACTGAGTTGTGTTGTGATTTACAGGTTCTCCTTATATAACAAGTTGTGTTTAATTTTTGTTTCAGGCTCTACCCCCACCACTATGCTCTCTATAAAACAAGTTGTGTTTAACTTTTGTCACAGGTTCTACCCCCACCACTACGCTCCCTATAAAACTAGTTGTGTTTAATTTTTATTACAGGTTCTACCCCCACCACTATGCTCCTTACATCAGTGATGTTAGAAACTTCAGCGACATGGTGATCACATTTGATTTGTCCACACCCTTCCTGCCCTTCCAGCAGCTCATGGCAGTCTTGCCTGCTGCCAGCAAAGATTTACTGCCACCAGCACTTCAGGTAGGTGGTCAATACAATACTTGGTACTTTGTGTAGCAAAGATTTACTGCCACCAGCACTGCAGGTAGGTGGTCAATACAATACTTGGTACTATGTGTAGCAAAGATTTACTGCCACCAGCACTTCAGGTAGGTGGTCAATACAATACTTGGTACTGTGTGTATGGTACTGTGTGTAGCAAAGATTTACTGCCACCAGCACTTCAGGTAGGTGGTCAATACAATACTTGGTACTGTGTGTAGCAAAGATTTACTGCCACCAGCACTGCAGGTAGGTGGTCAATACAATACTTGGTACTGTGTGTAGCAAAGATTTACTGCCACCAGCACTTCAGGTAGGTGGTCAATACAATACTTGGTACTATATGTAGCAAAGATTTACTGCCACCAGCACTTCAGGTAGGTGGTCAATACAATACTTGGTACTATGTGTAGCAAAGATTTACTGCCACCAGCACTGCTGGGTGGACTTAGAGATCTCCTGCAGAGATCCGAACTAAACATTTTTGGGCTAGCAGCCGAACACTCTGCATATATAGAAATGTTATTGCCTGTACTATGCCCAAACACATTTAATTTTGCCAGACTCATCTTTTACTCATCAAAGCTCCAAAAATTTGTGGGTGTAAAAATATTACACTCCATTAAAGAAAACAACTTATCATGCAGAAATTAAAAAAAAACAAAAAAAACAAGAATTTCACTTTAACTATTTTGTTGCAATTATAATTTTTTTTTTTATTTATAATATTACTTAGACTATGTTAACCTAGGGAAATAAGTAGTTTAGTTAATTGAGATACTTTTGTACTTTGTATTTACCATTGATGAGTTCAAATTTTTTTACAGCCTTTAATGACTGAGCCAAGCTCACCCATCATAGATTTTTACCCCGTCAACTTTGAGACTGACTTGAATGGTAAACAACAGGACTGGGAAGCAGTGGTTCTCATACCATTCATAGAGGAGGTACAATTTTGGCTCATAATTTGTGTTCTTTAAAATACCAAAGAATAATTTGCAATTCTTTGAATTAAAACTGCCTAAAAAGTTTACAAGATAATTTTTATTTAAAAAAAATAAAAAATTGGGTGGGGAGGGGTGTATTTAAATGAGTCACAAAGGTAGACCATGATGTGTATTGTTCACAGAGAAGATTGCTGGAGGCTATGGCCAGTAAGGATCATCTTTTAACAAAGGAAGAGAAGGACAGGAACCAACATGGCCCCCACATGTTGTATCAGTACACTCAGGAGAACCAGGGCCTTTACAAATCTTCTTTGCCAGGAGTTTTTCCAGATATACATTACAACAGAGCCAAGTTAGTTTTTTTTATTAGTATAATTTTTGTGAGGAAATTGCACTACCCTGTTTAAAATATATAAAAACTGAGCATAAATAATTATCTATCATAGATAAAATTATATCTATACATGATTTTTTCTGAGACCAACTCTGGATAACTTAATTAAAAAACACCTTGAGGGTAAATGTCTCAAAAGTGATAAAACTGCCTTGCTGTGCACTCTCACTTATGATATTGTTACTTATGATATTGATATTTAGTATTACTACAGTTTTTCTTGATTTAAATTTTCTTTTTTTTTTCAATTCTGAACAGAATATCAAAACTGGACAAAAACCTGTTCAACATAGATGCAAACTGTCTGCGAAAAGGTCTTCTGGACACTGTTAGATTGCATGTTTACTTCCCAGGGTTTCCCAAGCTGCGATTTATACCTCACACTGTAAGGACATTTCATCATACTCTCTTGGTCTACATAGAATATTATATATTATCAATTTTTAAAATAAGTGTTCTTTTTTATTTACGGGTGCTGAAAGTTATTTTGTTAATACCTTGGTGAAACATTTATAAACTGTTCATGTACTTTTATTTTTAAAATTGTTAAAAGTGTCCAGTGCTAAGTTTACCATTAGCCTTATAACTGATTCTATTCTTTTTTTTATTTTTGTAGCATGAGCTTGCTAAATGTGGGTGTAAAGTCTTTCAACATAACAGTCGAGGTGAAAATATGCTTCTTAGGATCCAGTTTCAAGAAGGAGTTGTAAGTTTTCTATTTGTACTCACGTCTGTGGCTGTTGTTTTAGTTACTTTCACCGTGTAATAAGAAATACAATTTTTTTGTAGAGGCTGGAAGAGGTTGCTGATGAACTTCTTGGCAATGTAACATATGTTGGTTGGCCACATCTTCATGAAGCAAGAGTTGTTGCTGTTGCTAATGAATCCTTTAAGTAAGTTCGTTTGACCTTTATGTCGTTGTTTACTTTTGAGTAAAATTATCAGATTTAGAATTTTATAAATTAAAGCAAATTGAAGTAAAAAAAATGTGTTTTTTTTAAAAAATATTACTGTTCTTTTAGTCATTAAAACATTTTTTTTTAATTTCCACAATTTTGCTAAATAAGATTAAATAAACACTACTGAGTATTAATTTAATATATTTTTTATTCTGTTAAAAATAAAAGGTTAATATATCTAAAATGTTTTGACAGTAACAGTTAATATCTTTATTAATTTGTTTATGAAATGCTCAACCTGCAATTTCTTTTCCAATTAATGAATATTTTTTTCCCCCAAATAGGATAGAACTGTTGGAAGAAAATGGGACAAAAGGCTCGAGCCAAGCTGTTTCCTACAACAGGAAAAAACTGAGAGATGACGAAGCTGGTGTTGTTGCCAAGGAAGCTATGGCCATTAAAGAAAGGTGGAACTAGTTGGGTTTAAAGATTTCTAATGAAACCATTTAAAGTTCAAAATTAAGTATTTAAAGAAATTTTAATTTCTCATTATTATTAGTTCAAAAAAATCACTCACAGTGTTGTTATCAAGTGTATTTCTTTTTTTTTCTATGACTCACTTCTAAAATTATATTACAGGCATAAAGATCGGTTTGCTATAGATGTAGGAAATACTGAAATAGTTATTTATGCTTCTCCCATGACAGGAAAAATGTGAGTAGTTATAAACTCTAATTAAACAAGTTAATTTTAACATAGATTTAGATGTTTAGTATTCACCTGTTGTTTTTTTATTGTCTGTACAGATTATTGCTATTTGCATAACTATTTGTGTTGTCTCTTAAAACTTGCAGGTACACTTTTAACTCCAATGGTACTGTCACACTGAAGAAACAGTTTGCATCAGCTGCTGTTCCATACTTGCATCAAATGTCCATCAAGGTTAGCTATGATGAGTTACTTATTTTTGTTTACTTATGTCAAATTTAAAAAAATATAAAATGAAAGAAAGCTTTATATTAATTTATAATGTGAACTTAAAATTGTTTAATGCATCATTAAGTATAAACATGATAGTAATAATGTTATATATATATATCATCAGGACCTTGATGTGGAAGACTCGCCGGATGAGGTTTTAAAAACATTGGAAGAAGTCTTTCCTAAAGGATGTGACATTTTCATGACAGGGAACCCTCATTATGGTGCTCAGGGCAAGGTAGAGTTTCCTTGATATATTTTAGCAATTTAATCATTGTTCAATAAGATTGTTGAATTGTGGTTGGAAATTTTTAAAGTTTTTAATTTTTTATATTTTTTTTTGTTAACAATTTTAGGTGCTGGAGATTCTTGGTGATCAAAACCGGATAAGGATAGCCATAGATGTAAAAGAGGAGCCAGATTTTAGGCATATGAGTAGTTCTGTGAGTATCACACGACAATAAAGAAATATTTAAATACTTTTATTAGTGTGTGGTTCTGGCTGATCTGCTCTGAGCTTCTCCTAATCTTATGTGTTCTTGCTATCTACAAACATGACGCTATTCAACCTTACTTTATTTATTTTTTAAACTTCTAAAATACGCTATCAAGATGTTTTTTATTCGGTTTTCATTTCTGTCAATTCATATTTCATTATTACATCCAGTCCATGCATGAAAGATATTTCAACAACTACCAAGCTGCGCAGCAAATAGGCATTGATGGCCACATAATGGCTAGAATTACTGGCTCCATCTTCATAGAGAAATCTGGCGTCAATGGGGGGAAGGCAAACATTGGACTTAATCTCAAATTCACAAAGAAAGGGGAGGAGGTTCCAGGTTACACTAAGAAGTTGGATGACGGTTGGGGATACAGTTTTAAATGCATTAAAACTGTAGAGGATTATATCAACAGGTAAGAGGGTTTTTTTTAACCACTTTAGATTTTAATAATTTAATTAATTAATGCTGAATAAAAGTTTAAAACATCAACCAAAGTCAAGAATGGTATGTGTCCTATCACAGCATCTGGCAATTTTTTCATTTCCAGTTTATTGAATTTACCTAATATGTTTCTGGTTACTCATCTATATTTAAAGTTTAACTTAAAAATTACGTCTACCATTCAGTGTAACATAACTGATGTGTTTATGATTTACAATATACCCACAGCTTCCCTGACCTATGGCTGACTGTTCAACAGAATAAAAGTAACAATGATGTTTTCTCTGAGGCTCTACTGTTCCCTGAGCATGGGTAAGCTTAAGTTGTTACTTCAAATATCTTTTATCCTTTATTTTAAAAATTTAGTGTTACATTTATTAATTAAAGATTTACTAAATTGTATTAAAAAACAAGAAGTAAATTATTTTTAAACCTATTTTAAAATAGTCAGAATAAACAACTAGAAGAACACAATTTTAAAAAGAAAATAAAACATTTTTGTGAATGGTTTCTTATTGAAAGGATTAATTCAACAAAATTATTTGAGCTATAAAAACTATTTGTTTCTCAATTTTTCAGTAAGTCCAAGCTGAAAGATGTGCTCAAATACCTTGAAGAACTGCCGTGTACTAAAGCCCCTCGCATGAAGTTTGGTTCAGAAATACTTGATGAGGACAGGGTGAAAGAAATTGAGACTATGGTTGTAAGTGCAGATTTTTGTTAGAATTGAGTACAAATTAACCATTTACATTTTTTTTTTAAACTGGTTAAATTATGTACAAACAAAGAATTATTTCTGTCATAAATTATTTTATGTTATCAAATATAGTTTCATTAAATGCAGATAAAGTTTACTTAATTGTTAAAAGTCTATGTATTTTACATGATAGTCTGTTTCTTTTACTATTTTACAAAACAAGGTCATGTGCATCACCTTATTTGTTAACTGATGCATTAATATTTTTTTATTATTTCAAAATTAATTTGATGTTTATTTTTATTGTTCTTGTGCCCACTTTTTATAAATGGTAATATTAACATTCAAAATGTTTTCATCAACTTTCATTCAACACTGTTAATCATAAATAGGACATTGCTATCTACTTTTCTACCTTTTAACATAGATTCTGGGGGAATTTTAATTTACCATTTATAAAAAGTTGTTCTTAAACAAATTCATCAGTGTCTTGCTATGCCATTTGTGTAGTCATTTTTCTTCAATCTCCCAAAGGATGGACTAAACAAGGTGCCTGACACTGTTAAAATGAAAGTCAAAGCAAGATTATTGTTTAGGGTAAGCAGAGGTTTATTAAGCTTAAAATTTAATTTGGTTTATCTGAATATTATTAAAGTTGAAAATTACAAACAAAATAATTACAAATTTGTTGTTCTAGAAGTCATTAATGCTTTACAAATTATTGTTGAGATTTGTTTTTTTCATTTATTAAGTAATTATATGTTATGAAGCATTTTATTTAATTTTTCTTTTGAAGTTTTGTCTTTTATTTTCTCCACATATTTTTAGCCTTTAGCCAACCAAGGCACTTTGGTGCCTGATCCTGATGCTGACTTCTATTTGTATGACAGAATTGTTGTGGTCAAGGCAGGCTATTCTGTACCTTTTGGTAAAAGGGGAACAATCATTGGTATACCTGAAGCAGGGGAAGGAATTACACCTCATAGTTTATATGATGTTGTCTTTGATGAAGCATTTACAGGAGGGATAACTCTCAGGTATAAACTTTTTAAAAATGATTTGTTTGTACTTTTACTTATTCTTTTGGAGCAAGATGCTTCTGCCACACTTCACTATTGGACTCAGTGTTGGGCAGCTCTCTCTCTATATTTTAGCCCAATAAGTCCGGCAGCTCCTTGTGTATTACAAAACAAAATTGAAACATCTCATACCACAAACTTGATTAATTTTTTTGTATCTCTCGTTTTGAAAACTGAACATGTTTGTGAAGAAAATATATTTGCTTGAAAAATTAATATTAGTGGCTTTGATATTTTAGTTTTTAAAAAATTCTGGAAATAAACTGTATTTTGGTGATAGTTTTCTTTGCCATATTTACTGTTTGGGTTTAAAGCAGGTTTCTAGTAAAGATATATTCAGTAAGGCATTGCAGCCTCTTTTTGAATATCACAGATTTTTGTTTCTACCATGATACTAAAATGAAAGATACTAAATAAAAGATTTATTCATTCTATGTTATAAAGTATGAAGAACGAGTGTGGCTATGATTAAATGGATTACTCAAAAGTCGATACAATGCCTTTTTAAAATTGCACCAACTCCACATTAAATAATTTAGACAATTCAATTAGGTTTGAAGTAAAATACTGGTGTCTTCTAAATGTAGATGTTTAGAAAAGAAAGCAATTCAATTTAAAATTAACTGGAAGTTTTGTATTTTTGAAAATGAACACATATTTTAAAACCAACTGATGTATTTTTTTTTTTTTTTTGCAGGTGTTCTGAAAACAAAGGCTACAGAGTGCCAGGATCTGCCATGTTGAATCTTACATTTGGAGAGTTTAGGAAAAATGTTGGCATGGATAAAAAATCTAGTAGGAACAGTGCTAGGTAAGCTTGACTTTCCCATTTTCACATTAATAAGTCTTCGGTGGTTATTTTCCTAAAACTTTGCAATTGGCATAATTTCATTTTAAAAAATTAAAAATGTTATTCCATATAATTTGCAGAATTAGTAATTGTAATGGGATTTTCAAAATGTAAACGTTTGTTTATTTAAAAAAAAATTTGAAGACTATGTATATAAACAATAGTTGTCGTTTTTAGGAAAATAAATTTTGTGCTTTGATTTGTTTTACTTAAAAGTCAGTAAAATGAAAAGGTAATTCTGTCACACAATTCCAAGAATTAACTGTCATTGTAATTTCCCTTAATTTTACTTTCAATTTATCAGAGAGTACTTTATTTACTTTGGAATAAACATCTATGGATGTAAACATATGTTATATTGTAGGCATATACAAATACTTGGTATGTGAAGAAAGATAGTGAAACTATTATACAGAGTTGTACAATTGTATTATTTCTTAAATCCACCATTGTATACTTGACCAGCCAGTGTTAAATCCCTTTGTTTATATTTTCAACATTTAAAGCCAAGGTGAATTTTGTTAAATGCTAACAGTTATGTACATTTTAATTAAGCTTCCCTTCATGTGCAGCTCTGATAGGGTGGACTGCTGACTCTGGTTTATTGCACGGCTTTAGGTGTTTTGTTTTGTCATTATAGTTAAAGTAAATCTTAGCTCTCCAATAAATAACCAATATGGCTGAGAAATGTAAAAGATTCTTATTTCTGTTACGTCTGTTTTTTTTATACAACAAGAGAGAGAGAGAAATTTAAATATTTAAAATTTCTGTCTGCCCTGCTAACTAAAAACCTCTGTGTTACATGTCATCTGAGTGTAAGATAAAAATTGTTTTAGAACCCTTGTGCTACATATCATTGAAGTGTTTTAGAAACTCAGGGATAATGTGTTAGTGAGTTGAGTTTACCCAATTGTGATTATATTTCCTTTGTTAAAATTATCCTGTAAAAAGAGATGTCTGTGATACTGAGACTGATGTTGGTATTGGTAGAGCTAGCAAAATAAACAATAGTGTTGGGTAATATTTTTTGTGTGTTTAGGTTCAGATATGGAGGGGAGCTTTGAATGAACATGCCTGTGATGTGTCACAACAAAAGGAGGTTTTATTGTGTAGTTGTGTGGATGAAAAGGTTAATAACAACAATAACAATAGTAAATTACTGATTGTTTTATGAAACAGTACAATGCACTGAGCTGAGTTTCAACTTTCAGTGTTAAAATTAGTTTTGTTTGCCCATTTACATACCTGATCACATCTGGGTATATTTTTTTTCTGGGAATTTGTTATTGGTTCATGCTTCTAATTCTTCGTTCTTAATGTTGGATGGGATTTCCTGCAACACAGTTAAGTATTTCATGTGCATATGTTTTACACATATAGGCCATTGATTCTACTTGGACCTGCTTTTTTTTATGGATTAGCTTCCATCTAATTTGTGCATCCAAGAACAAACTACTAGGCAGCAGTTGTTTTATTTTGGAGTTCTCTCTCTTGATGGGTTGCTTTCCCCAGCTATTGGGCTTTATCTGTCTGGGTGTTCGAACTCAAGACTTTGGTTTAACAACAATAAGTTTTATCATTCCGACTATGCCGACCCCTTATTCCTGCTTTTAAATTTTTTCCTGAACCAAGTAGTTGACTTTGTTTAGCATTTGATTAAAATGTTATTGTTTTAACATTTTATATAGCTTAAAGTGTGCTTAAGTAAAAAAAAAATAACAGCCGAAATTTTTATTTATAATTTGTTTCTTATCCAATTTTTTTCCCCTATACGTAATAGTTATATACGTACTAGTTGTTTGTGTGGAGGGGGTTTGAGGTAACTTGTTTTTGAGGTTATTGTCTTGAATTTTTTTTTTTTTCAAAGTAATCAACTATATCTGTGAAACATGATCTTTTCTTGTCTTACTAAAAAGAAAAATTATAAAAACAAAAATAGTTTTTATGTTTACTGTCCCAGAGGTTCTTAACCTTTTTGGATGTACCAAACCCCACCATTTTCAAATGCGCATTCACCGAACCCTTCTTAATGGTTCTATCGTACACACAAAATCCATTTGTATGAGTTGGGCGTGTGTCTTGACTTCTGCCGTACTGACTCGCCACACTCCTGGGGTTCGACTGAACCCAGGTTGAGAACCATTGATGTTACCAGTGAAAATGTTTGTTTCAGGATGCATCAGAGTCACTCCCATGACCGCAGTTCAGCGTCACCACACTCACCACACTCCTGGGGTTCGACTGAACCCAGGTTGAGAACCATTGATGTTACCAGTGAAATGTTTGTTTCAGGATGCATCAGAGTCACTCCCATGACCGCAGTTCAGCGTCACCACACTCACCACACTCCTGGGGTTCGACTGAACCCAGGTTGAGAACCATTGATGTTACCAGTGAAAATGTTTGTTTCAGGATGCATCAGAGTCACTCCCATGACCGCAGTTCAGCGTCACCACACTCACCACACTCCTGGGGTTCGACTGAACCCAGGTTGAGAACCATTGATGTTACCAGTGAAATGTTTGTTTCAGGATGCATCAGAGTCACTCCCATGACCGCAGTTCAGCGTCACCACACTCACCACACTCCTGGGGTTCGACTGAACCCAGGTTGAGAACCATTGATGTTACCAGTGAAAATGTTTGTTTCAGGATGCATCAGAGTCACTCCCATGACCGCAGTTCAGCGTCACCACACTCACCACACTCCTGGGGTTCGACTGAACCCAGGTTGAGAACCATTGATGTTACCAGTGAAATGTTTGTTTCAGGATGCATCAGAGTCACTCCCATGACCGCAGTTCAGCGTCACCACACTCACCACACTCCTGGGGTTCGACTGAACCCAGGTTGAGAACCATTGATGTTACCAGTGAAATATTTGTTTCAGGATGCATCAGAGTCACTCCCATGACCGCAGTTCAGCGTCACCACACTCACCACACTCCTGGGGTTCGACTGAACCCAGGTTGAGAACCCTTGATGTTACCAGTGAAATATTTGTTTCAGGATGCATCAGAGTCACTCCCATGACCACAGCGTCAACTCACCACACTCCTGGGGTTCGACTAAACCCAGGTTGAGAACCCTTGATGTTACCAGTGAAGTGTTTGTTTCAGGATGCATCAGAGTCACTCCCATGACCGCAGTTCAGCGTCAAGTCACCACAGCAGCCCCGGGAGTCACCATCCTAGCTACAACAACAACAACAACTTGGCTGGGCAGAGGGTGTACAACGACCGCAACGGGGCCTACCCGGACAGGGCTGCCATCTGGAGACAGCAACAGCAGCAGCAGTTCTCAAAGCCAGGTCAAGGTCAGCACTTCCAGCAGCAGGGTGTCAAGTGGGACAATGGTCAGCCATTGTTTGGACAGTATTTTGTTGGGCAAAATCAAGTAAGACATATTTTTTTTTAAGTTATTAATCTGAGCGACCAATACAGTGAACACTGCCATTTTTATGTTCTTATTTTTGAGCTATTAATACATTTAACCTTTGACCTCCTATGTTATGAAAAAAAAATTCTTGCTTCCCTCATAAAAATTAACTTCTGTTTTAAACATCAAAAGAAAAACCTACATCAGCAAATATAATATTAAAATGGACATTACAGAGTTCAATGAGTTACCGAACTTGATTTTTTTCTTCTTAGTTTTTAATTATTATATTGAAGGATATATCCTTCATTACAATTAAGTATTATGCGTCAACTTGTTATGTGCCATATAGGCAGTTGACTCAAATTTTAGCCTGCTTTTCTTTCCGGATTTGTTTCAATAGCCTTTGTCCACCCAGCACAAACTGCATTGTAGCAGTTGTTTGAGTGAGGAGTTTTCTCTCCTTGGTGGGTTGCTGTCCTCAGCTATCAAGCCTTATATGCAGAGTCTGAACTATTGACTTTAGTTTGCCACCATAGTCTCTCCCTCCCAACGATGCCATCGCCACAGAACTTGATGTTTTTATCGTTTTAGTCAATTAAATATTGTTTTAATGTCTTTTCCTCACCAGTTCCAAGGCAAGGGACAAAGTGTTACTCCCCCTAAGTTTGTCACTCCTAAAATGCAAGGTCCTCAGGCATTAATGGCTAAAAATGTAAGCAATTATAGACAATTCTTCTCTCCCAGAGTTATCTTTCCCTTCACGTTTCCAGATTTGTTAAAATTTGGAAGTACAAAAAATGAATGACTCAATATCCAGTTTTAAAAAGAAATCATTTAAAAAACCGAACTAAATTTCTTGACTGTTCTGTTTTAGGCCAATGGGGAGGCTTCAGAACAAAATGAATTTGAAATTTTATGGAAATCATTAAATCAAGTTGGTGTAAGCATGATAGTGTCTCGCAAGAAGACGAGATATTCAAACAATTTATTTTTTGATAGACTGTAGAATATATAATACAATTTTACAAATCACCACAAAACTATTGTTTCAATTTTGGAATCAAACTTTTAATAAATTGGTCTAAAAATCCTAGCAAGATTAATTTTTTTAAATATAAATTTCAATGACACAATGTTTTAGATTTATTTAATGTCAATAATTATCTCATGAACTGCCATTTTGAGCAAAACATAATGTAAGCTTCACTGTGTTATTGAGAGATTAACTGTGTTCATGAGAGCTTAATGGTGTTAATTAATTTGTTTTAGCTACCATACTAATTGATAGTTACATAGTTCCGTTATATTTCTTTAATAATTTTAAAACTTTCTAGTTTTAAAAATACTTTTCTTTCTGAGAATAGCTTATAAAAGCTATTATTGGCTGTATATTTATTTAATTTTTTAATGTGTAAAATTAGTTCTTATTTTGGTCGTGTTAAAAGTAGAATATGTTAATCATTGAAGGTATGTTTCACATAGCCAGATGAAAAACTTTGACCAGCTGTATTCAGCGTCTTGCACCTACTTAAGTAGATCTATTGCTTTATTTAACAATTCTCTTATTGAAATTTAGACCAAAAGATATGAAAAATCTCTCCACGACTTATCTTTCCCACCCTCTTTCTGTAAAATCTAGAAATTTGGCTAATTTAACCACCTCATTTTATGTTTTATTGTTTAAGGAGTGAATGACTAAACATTTAAGTTTAGAAAAAAAATAGCATCTAAACTTGCGCTAAATTACTTAAGTTGTTTTTGTAACAATTCTATGTCTCAAGAGCTCTACTAGAAACATATCCATTTTGTATGTTTCAATTGAAAATTTTTTGATTATCACGGTTTAAAAATCTGTCTTTCATTTGCTTCTTTTGGTAAATTGTAGATAATTGGAAAAATAAGAGTATCTACCCATTTCCTCAAGAAACTTTTAGAGGAGGGAACAAAGAATAACTATGCATTGAAATTGGGGGGGGGGGGGCAATTATTTTAAAAATTGAGATTCATTTTTAACTGTTCTGTTTTAGGCTAATGGAGAGGCTTCAGAACATAGTGAATTTGAAAATTTGTGGAAATCATTATATCAGGTTGGAATTGGTAGAGTTCTTTTCAGAAAATGAGATATTCATACAATTTTAACCAATGATTTAAGACTAGTATTAATAAAATTTTATACGAATCACCACAGAATATTACTGGAATAAAACTTATAACTAATTTGGTAAAATATCAGATTAGCTGTTGATTTTTTAAATATGATTTTGAGTGACAAAATGTCTGAGATCAATATATTGTCAAAATTAATTACCCAAACCTAAAATAGTTTACTATAAAACAGTTTTCATTTTTTTTTTTTGTTATAAAATAGTTTGTTTTTTAAAAAAAGATTGTTTTTATTGCTTGTTTGAAAATCAATTTTTCACTTAGATGTGTAATGGTTGGTATTTTCATTTTCTTAAAAATAGAAAGTCTTAGTTACTGATGGTGTAGTATGCTTAACTTGGCCAAATAAAAAAGCTGACTACCTTTCTTCTGCACCTCCATCCTACTAAATCAATCTAGTTTTATATTACAGTTCTATGTCTAGGCCACTTCTTAAAATATAGTCTACTTTAACAGTAGAGTAAAAACAGTTGTGACATCATTAAACTTATGAAACCCATTTAGCAAAATGTTAAAACATGTATGCCATCATTTGATCTGATTTTATTACTAATTTCTGTTATATTTTTTGTTGAATTCACATTAAGCAATTAGTTTTTTGTCAGAATTATGTTGATGATTTTATAATTTTTCCATTATTGCTTTCCACTGTTTTATTACATGGAGCATAGATTCTAAACTTAACGGTTAGTTAAATTTCATTGAAACTTTTACAAAATGAAATTGATAGTACATTGAAATTTACAGTTCAGTAAAACTCATAATTCTTGGAAATTTAAATTTATAGTTCATTGAAATTTATAAACTAATTCATTCTAATGTAGATATTTTTGTTTGTATGTACTTTGTCCTCATATCAAGCCATTCTCATCCCTCCAGCATGTAGGTATATCAAGCACAGCAACATCGGAACACACACCGAAACAAGCAACCTCAGCATTTTCTCCCCAACTCCTACAAAAATCCAGCAACCTGGCGCAGTCAGCACCTAAACCACTAGATCTCATCCAGAGTCTTTCAAATCCAAAAATTGTTCCCTCCAAACCATCTGCTCTGCTAGCCACACCTGCCAGCTCAGGGACAGGCACGGAGCAGACAAGGTCTGGCCCAGTGGCCCAGAAAGCTGCTACCAAAGTTGAGAATTTGGCCAAGGCCAAAGTGGCAAGTGAAGTGAGTGGTGGGTGTGAGAATGCAGAGTTTCTGGCCATGTTTAACTCTTTGAAGGTTGGTTTACCTTAATATTTTCATTTTAGGCTCTTTAAGTACAGCCTGTTTTCATATTAAAATGTGATACATGTTCTTTGATTTATAGAGCTCTCACATGTAACAAAACTATATTTGTGTATTCCTAGAGTTATTTTAGCTAAAAAGTTATATTTGCATAGGTGTAACTTTTCCTATTTTTTTTCAAGAAAATATTTTTCTCTGAAAATTTTTTTTGTTGATAGAAATTTATATAACTTTTTTTTTATAATAATTAATTTTAATTTCCACTGCAAGTATCTAAAAATAACTTAATTTGTTGTCAGAAAAATGGTATGAGTTATGAGTTCTGTTTCTAACTTGTAAAAAAATTACTATTTTTATTTAAGTTATCAGTTGCATCACTTTGTGTTTCAAGTATAAATCAAAATTTCGCAATACTCGACAATGTGCCCTCTTTCTTTCTTTAGACCCAGGCAGCTGAAGCCAAGCTAGGAGGAAGCATGACCCGTGTGGTGACCGCTGCTCAGCAAACACCGCCCGTTACTGCACCTTTAATTAGCCCAAAGTCACAGGTATTAAATAATTCATTAAAAAGCTCATATATGTTTATCTGATGTTTATCCAAATATCCACATAACACTGTTTTGTTCTAAAAGTAAGCCCTAATCATAGGTATAAAATAATTCATTAAAATTCTTACGTATGTTTATCTGATGTTTACCCAAATATCCATGTCACACTGTTTTGTTCTAAAAGTAGGCCCAAGTCACAGATATTAAATTCTTATATATGTTTATCTGATGTTTACCCAAATATCCATGTAACACTGTTTTGTTCTAAAAGTAAGCCCTAATCACTGGTATAAAATAATTCATTAAAATTCTTATGTATGTTTATCTGATGTTTACCCAAATATCCACGTAACACTGTTTTATTCTCAAACAGGCTGATCTGGCCCTGAAACAGTTACTGAAAATTGGAGTGTCAGCGTCTGAGGCCCAGCCTGCCTCCACGCCAAGCTTTCCCCAGGAGAGACAACACTCCCCCATGAACCACCTGGAGGATGCTAGTGTTGTAGGAGCATCTCTGTCCACAGGTGTGCCAGCACCTGTCAAATCACCTGTGGGGGGGTCGGTGTACGGCAGGCAGCTGTCAGTTCAGGAATTGTTTGCAGAAGGTAGGTTAGATCTAATCTATTTTACCTGCATAAATTAATTTTGATTTGAATTTATTTTTTTTAATTTAAAAACTATAAAAAAAATTATTCTACAATTATATGTTGGGCATGACAAAAGCATATACTTTACAAATTTTATTTTCTTGGCAACTTAACTGGAATTCTTCTTTGTTTTTCCTACCAGCCAACAGACACCAACAGAAAACTCATAATTCACATGAAGCTCAACAAACAGCACCTCAGTCAGGGATGGATAAAGTCCCAGAAAATAGGTGAGTGAAAGCAGTAATGAGACCAGTTACTCTGAGGATTGGCTCTTAAGAAAATAAGTGACAAGAAAATCAGTTGACTATTAAACTGAACTTTTAGCCATAAGGGATAAATCTAGTTCATTTTATTCCATGCTTTTATATTGTCTATTAGAGAAAAAAAATATTGTTGAGCATTAGATTCAGAGTTGATCTGGTAGACATAGAGTAGTATAGTTCCCTGTACGAAAAGCCTGCTGTTCGGACAGTATCCAGTCAAGACAGTTTACTTATAGGACAATTGTGATTTCTTAATTATCTCTCTAAGGGATGCATAGACCCTATCAGAAACCCAATCTCTTTAAATAACAGAAAAAGGATTCAGTGTAATTTTTTCAGAAACCCTATCTCTTTAAATGACAGAAAAAGGATTTGGTGTTATTTTGTTTTCAGAAACCCAATCTCTTTAAATGACAGAAAAAGGATTCAGTGTAAATTTTTCAGAAACCCAATCTCTTTCATTGATAGAAAAAAGATTCAGTGTAATTTTTTCAGAAACCCTATCTCTTTAAATAACCGAAAAAGGATTTGGTGTAATTTTTGCAGAAACCCAATCTGTTTAAATGATTTTAAAAAAGTATGTTTAATGTAATTTTTTCTGAGACTCAATCAGTTTAAATGAATTTTAAAAAAGTTTGTTTAATGTAATTGCTTCAGAAACCCAATCTCTTTAATTGATAGTTAAAGGATTCAGTGTAAATTTTTCAGAAACCCAATCTCTTTAATTGCTAGAAAAAGGATTCAGTGTAAATTTTTCAGAAACCCAATCACTTTAGGTGACAGAAATAGGATATAAAGTGTAATTTTTTCAGAAACCAATTCTGTTTAAATGATTAAGAAAGTATGTTTAATGTAATTTTTTTCAGAGACCCAATCAGTGAACTTGAGGCTTATTGCAGTCAACATTTGACATCAGGGGCACCACAGTTTGACTTCAAGAATCAACCTAAACAGGTTGGTCCATGTGTATGATATTAATCTGTTGCAGGGGATGTTAGACTCATTTTAAAATACTTAAATAATTTATAACTTTATTTATTTCTATTTAATTAGATACTAGATTGAATTATCAAAGTAAATCAATAGCCTAGAAAAATTGTGTATGCTATTAGATGGCTACAATTCTAACTATTCCTTTGTAATGCTTTGGTGTTTTTTTGTTTTTAAATCTTTTTTTTTCATGCGTTCATCCATAACTGATAAAAAGTGCTGTATTTTTTCCCATTAAAATACATGGCAGGCAATAGGAGAGTAGCATAGTTGGCTGTTGTCTTTTCCTTATATTGTTTACGAATGTCTCTTTAATCTATATTACATTTTATTGCTGGAAATTGGCTTGGTGTGAAGGAGCATTTAATTTTTTTTAACATTGCTTTGGCTTAAATGTCGGATTTTATGTTACATTTCATGTTGTTTTTTTCTGTACTCTGCTCAAATATACCCAGCATATCAGACAAATTAAATACAGTTGGCCAGTGTACAACAAATCTAAGCAAATATTGTTATCATATCTATTGATGAAAATATAGTAAAATAAACTTAATAAAACATATATTTATGAAACTTGGTAAGTTAACAAATATGAAGCTTTGACTATTTCCTTGGACCTCTTCACTATGACCATAAAATAAGTTAGATCAACCAATGCCTTGATTAAATCAGTGTGTAGGCATTAAAATAGTTCCATCTCATCTTCTATGTTTGTTCAGTTTCACAGTTATTCCAGTGTGTTGAGGGGGAAAAAAACAGTTTTCCATTTAAGCATGTTTGCATGGGAAGGGGGATGAGTGATTTTGTTAGCTGTGCTCAGATATGTGGAGGGAGGGGTCAATGAAAAGAATTCTTATATTTCTAATGTGATTCTGGCATGCCTTCATGTGTTTTATGAACAAAATTCTTATATCGCCAATGTGATTCTGATATGTCTTAATATGAACAGAATTCTTGTATTGCCAATGTGATTCTGACATGACTATGTGTATATGAAAATAATTTTTATATTGTCAATGTGATTCTGGCATTTCTTTGTGTATTTTATGAACGGGATTCTTACATTGCCAATGTGATTCTGACATGTCTTTATGTGTATATGAAAAGAATTCTTGTATTGCCAATGTGATTCCGGCATGTCTTTATGTGTATATGAAAAGAATTCTTGTATTGCCCATGTGATTCTGGGCTACACGACAGTACCCCCCACCCCTCAAGTTAGAATCCTAACTTAAACTCTATACCTATATATCACCTTATTTCTTAACCTTAAGAAAAAGACCAAAACCTAATCATTTACCTCAGCCTAAAACTTAACACAAAACTAAAACCATCTCTACATAGGTTTAAGCCTAACCTTGACCATAAAATTAACCCTAATCCTAAATCTAGCCATTGCCATAGCCCTAACCCTTGATGTACCTTAACCAATGTCCATAGGGGGTGGGGGTAATGTCTGCGGGGGGGGGGGGGGGGGGAGTAATGCCCTGTTCCTGTTATTCTGACATGACTGTGTATATGAACAGAATTCTTATATTGCTTATGTGATTCTGACATGTCTTTGTGTGTTTTATGAACAGAATTCTTATATTGCCAATGTGATTCTGCCCAATGGTCACCGCTACGAAGGGTCCATGTGTAAAACAAAAGCAGAGGCGGCCAAAAGCGCAGCCAGCATTGCCCTTTTGTGCTTGGTAATTGGAGTGAATGGGTCGTAGTGTTTGTGCTTGGTAATTGGAGTGAATGGGTCATAGTGTTTGTGCTTGGTAATTGGAGTGAATGGGTCGTAGTGTTTGTGCTTGGTAATTGGAGTGAATGGGTCGTAGTGTTTGTGCTTGGTAATTGGAGTGAATGGGTCGTAGTGTTTGTGCTTGGTAATTGGAGTGAATGGGTCGTAGTGTTTGTGCTTGGTAATTGGAGTGAATGGGTCGTAGTGTTTGTGCTTGGTAATTGGAGTGAATGGGTCGTAGTGTTTGTGCTTGGTAATTGGAGTGAATGGGTCGTAGTGTTTGTGCTTGGTAATTGGAGTGAATGGGTCGTAGTGTTTGTGCTTGGTAATTGGAGTGAATGGGTCGTAGTGTCATGTCCATTTTGTCAAGTGCATAATGCAGTAAAGTTGTTTAATTTCTTATCCAGTATCATTTTTTCTCCACGACAAAGATATCAGCTCATGTGTCTATCTTTATCTCCAATGTTCAATTAAAATAACCAGCTTTTACTTTACATTTTTTTTCAGAACACGAAACCAAATACAAGTCATCCGGTTCTTACTGGTTATATGCCAGCTCAAAGGCCCAATGTTAACCGCTTTTTTTCCCACAATTCTGCTTTTAGTCCAATTGTTGGACCTCTACCAAGTAAGTAATGGCTCTGTGCTTATCCACTGAATCCAGTCAGTGGGGACTGGTTTAAATTTTGCTAAGGGGTCATCAATAAATGACTTCACACTCGTAAGGGGAGGGGGGTCTGTAATTTTGTGATGGGGGGTGGGGGTTTAGATGGTTTGATGTCACACTTTTGCATTATAAAGAAGCAATGTTAGAACGAGTTTTAGATGTTATTTCGCATTTTAGAAAACGGTTTTAATAAATTGTGATAGGAAATGATTAAAATACTCTATGATGACAGAGTTCAGACAAGATTTTGGAAAAATATCGATGTTTTAAGAAAAATTCAACTGCAGTTTTGAGGGGGGTTGTAGGCTAAGGTGTGATGTCATTTGGGGGGGGGGGGGGGAGGATGTGTGACGGAGGGGAGGGGGAATGTAAAATCATCAAAAAAAGTGTGACGTCAGTTATGGATAACCCCTAACCTCATATCTCTAGTCTGGGATCATCCTACTGTTTTACTTTGTATTTTAAACACTCTGTTATCTGCTTATGTATACTTGCTGTAATTACCTGATAATTTTTTTGGTTGTTAACCTATTTTATCTGTTTCACTGCAGCTATCATTTTCATTTAAGGGGGTAGGCTCCAGAAAAAAAACAACTACTTAACTAATAAGCTATACTTATTTATTTGTGTGTGTCTAAGTTAAGGTACATAAATGAAAATATGTGCATGTATCAGGAACTCTTCTAAAAGGATGGTTGTCATGGCAATGGTGGCCATCTTGAAAAAAAACAGCCTTTTCTGGAGGTCCCTCAGTTCAAAAACTAACATATATTCATCACATAATCATTAATAGTTTTTGTAACAGAAAAAACTCTAGAAATATTTTTCAAATTTTCAAAATTTGGTATGGTGAAATACCATTAAAATTAATGATAAATTTTAATTTGTTTGTCTCTCTGTCCAAACTATCAAGTTTATCTCACAAGTTGTGTCCTAACTATCAAGTTTATCTCACAAGTTGTGTCTTAACTATCAAGTTTTTCTCTCACAAGTTGCGTCCAAACTATCAAGTTTTTCTCTCACAAGTTGCGTCCAAACTATCAAGTTTATCTCACAAGTTTTGTCCTAACTATCAAGTTTATCTCACAAGTTTCGTCCAAACTATCAAGTTTTTCTCACAAGTTGTGTCCTAACTATCAAGTTTATCTCACAAGTTTTGTCCTAACTATCAAGTTTATCTCACAAGTTTCGTCCAAACTATCAAGTTTTTCTCTCACAACTTGCAAGCTATGAAGTTTATCTCACAAGTTGTGTCCTAACTATCAAGTTTCTCTCACAAGGTGTGTCCTAACAATGAATATCTCTCTTACAGATCTACTCCCCTCTCAACACAGCCAGATCCTTCTCCCTCCCCAGCACTTTGTCAACCAGCCCCCACCCCCCATCCCCCTTCTGCAGCTTCTACAACAACAGTACCAGAGTGCTGGCCACCACACACAGAGTTACCCAACTGAGGTATTTACACAATTTATCCATGCTTAAATGATTTAAAACAGCATAGTCAAAACAATGAGGACGTTGGTGCTAGCATAGAAACTGGTGAACTCTGCCCCAGGACCTGAAAGTAAAAAAATAGAGACGTTTTACAAAATATTTACATTGAATTCTAGCTCTGTAAAAAATGTAATTTTTGGTGAATGACATGAATAGGGCTTAGAAATTATAACTAGGTGAATTATTATAGCAAATAAAATGTTTACATTGAATTCTAGCTATGTAAACAAAATTTAACTTTAGGTGAGAAAACTGATTAGACCTATATCAAGAAAAAACTAATAGTATATATTGAGCTTCAGCAAACAAAAACTAATAGTTTACATTAAAAAAAAAAAAACTAATAGTTTACACTGAACCACACTTAAAACAAAAACTAATAATTTACATTGAACCACACACAAAAAAACTAATAGTTTACATTGAACCACACTAAACAACAAATAGTTTACATTGAACCACACTAAAAAAACTAATACTTTACAGTGAACCATACTAAACAAAAACTAATAGTTTACATTGAACCACACTAAACAAAAACCAATGGTTTACATTGAACCACACTAAACAAAAACTAATGGTTTACATTGAACCACACTAAACAAAAACTTATAGTTTACATTGAACCACACTAAACAAAAACCAATAGTTTACATTGAACCTCACTAAACAAAAACTAATGATTTACATTGAACTTCAGCAGCAACAGAGACATATGCATCAGAGAGGAGCTCAGGCCACATCCCCTCATGGCTTCCATAACCAGCCAAATCAAGGTAATTTGGCTTCTCACACTGGCCAATCTGGCAACCACGGAAATGTTTCTGGCAGTTCAACAACCCATGGAAGTTCTACTGTTACTCAACAGTTCATTCCCCTCCAGGTACTGACTAAAACATCTGATTCACTTTTATATTAAAACATAATTCAAAGAGCATGCCATTGAAAGTCTACTATTGTTTTGCTATTTTATATCTTAACATTGATAGATTAGGTAGAGAAATATGTATTCCTTTCATTTGTTTGCAGTGAAATAGTTATTTTACAATCTAGAGATTTGTAATATAAATAACACAAAAAAAAAAGCATCTTAGTATTTTTATTTTATCTTCACATAAAGCAAGAGGTTGATTTATAATAGTTCATATGCTTTGTGATGAGTTTTTATGTGCAATTGTTGTGGGGGTATCTAACTAGACTAAATGTACAATTGCTGTGTGGGTATCTAACTAGCCTATGTGTACGATTGTTGTGAAGTTCTCTAACTAGCCTATGTGTACAACTGTTGTGAAGTTCTCTAACTAGCCTATGCGTACAACTGTTGTGCAGGTAGCCAGAAACCAAACGCACGCAAGCAAGAGACGAGAGAGTGAATCAGAGCCCGACACAAAGCCTGTGAAACCTGTGGACAACCCGGCTCTGCCCACTGCCTCATCTACTGCTGGAGAACACCCACTGGAAACTAAGCCTCACACCAAGCCGTCTGGCGTAGTCACACCAGAGCAGAAGGACATACCTGATAAAAACGGAGTCTTGTCCCAGGTGTATTCGCCCACTACCCACACTGTTAAATCACTTGACAAGAAGAAGAAATCACGTCTTGCAGCTAATTTTCAGAAAAAATGATAGGTGGTGTAATATATTAGCCTAAGTGTTTATTATTGTTTTTTTTTTAACCTTTTGTTTTTACCTTTATCAAAATAGTTTTAAATTCAGTGAATTTCCCAGCCAAGGGACCGCAAGGCCGTTCATTATGACACTGTAAATTTTCTATAATGATGTACATATTATTTACTAGTTAAAATAAATCAGGACATTTATATAGATAAATGGCAAAAAACTCAAATCTGTTTTAAAATGTTTTATTCATTCTTAATCCAAAAAAAACATCCACTTTTTAGTTAAGATTTTAAAGGTTTTTTAATCATAGTTATTTTACCTTTGAAATTTAGCATTGTACCTAAATTTTGTTTGCAATTTTTATGATACTCAGTAGCATTAAAATCGGTTTTAAAATTGTAGCATTGTCCTACATCTTTGTAATTTAAAAACCGGTTTTAAAAAAAAAATAGTATGAGTCCTATATTGTTATATCATAATAACTAATATGGCTGAACCAGGTATGTATGTTATGTGTTATGAAACAGATTATTTTATAATATCCTGTTAGTAGAAGCAGTATTTCAATGAGAAGTTTAATTTTAACGTTATCATTTTAAATCTGAAACTTACTTAAATCAGTAGACAATTTTTACTTTGGTTTGCATTAGTTAGGTCATGTGGCTCTTTTGCCTGGTGATATGGAGTAACCATTTTGTAAGCCATTTCGGCAGTTAAATAACTACTGGTCTTTGTTAATGGGTGCCATCCAAGCTGCTTACAGATTTTTAAATGAATCCATGCTCCAGTTTTGTTTCGGTTTTGTTTTTTTAAAAGTGTTGCTTAGTGGAGTACTAAACAAAAAAAACTTTTCATCTTTTAACAAGTTTCTCTTTTTAACAGCTCTTGAAATAATTTTAATAGAAAATAAAATTGTGTATTTAGTCTAATAGAGATTGACAATGACTGTTGTGGATATAAGATCAGCCATTATAGAATGAAGCTAGTCAGTTCTATCATTGCATTAAGACTACTTCACCTTCTTCATGTTATGGCACTAGTTGTCTAAATTTTAAATTGATATAGACAGGTATTCTCATTTAATACAGAAACAGATTTTAAATCTGCACCTGATGGATACATAACTCAATTTATAGACACATGAACTTTATAATCATGGATTTAGTGGCATTGACATCTCATTTGTTATTTTGTGATGTCACATTGAACTAGTGATGTCATATATCCTTGTGATGTCAGATCAGTATGCAAGTCGAGGCTACTAATAAGTTTGTTTAAAAACCCCTCTAATAAGTATTATACATCATGATTTTCTTCCAACCTCAAGTATATGTTTTGGTTAACTATGTATAAAATCTTATTGTAATCAACAAAGAAGTGAAAATTATTGTATTCTATGCGATTATTGATTTTTTTTTTTTAAACAAAACATCAGTATAATTATTTTGGTAACAATTAGGTTAATGTCTCATAAATTGAGTGTGCAGTTTTGATTTCATTTACCAGAAAACCAGTTAGTAGAGGTAATTGTTTTTAAAATGTACAAATTGATTGTAAATATTTTTTAGAATAACTTCGCCAAGACCCCCCTTCGTTTTAATTATTGTCTCAAAACTTTCCAGAAATGAATTAAAATCTCAATGAACTGGCATATGAAAGAAACTTGTACATCAAAACTGATTTGGTTTTAAGCAATAACCAATTGGCCTACATAATGCTACCAAGATACTTCTTATTTTCAAATGCATATGTTGCAATTATCTTTTTTAAATCACAAAAAAGTTGTGCATTTTCAGTAGCTTGGCATTTAACACGGGCATAAATCAACTGTTGGTGCAGATATTTATAAAATTCTTTTATTTAATGATTCATATTTTAAGTTGGTTTACTTTTTAGCTGACACTGTGTATAACAATTTTATTAATTGATTCCCTTGTATTTTAAAAAAAGCTGCCGTAAATTAGCTTGTTTATATTTAAATGCAATTGTTTATCTATCTGGATAAGGATGAATGAAATGGATATACATCTTCTGAAGAAAAATAATTAGGATATATTAATTTTGTTCCAAAGATTTGTACGCAACTTTTCTTGTTGGTACTGTCTGTGTAAAAGCCTTGCAGAGTGGCAGACTGGATGAATGTTGGCTTAGTGTTTTCAGGCTGATAAGTTGTAATTACACTGGGCACTTGGTCCCTTGGTCTTTCCAGCTCTGGTGAATTATAAATGTGTGAGGGGTGGGGGGGGGGGGGGGGGGGGGGGAGTAATCACACTGGAAATTCATAGTTATGCTTAAACATGCTTTGTCACTATCTTTGCAGCTCTGATAAATAAATGGGGAATGGGGTGGCTTGAAGTTTGAACTCTGAACTATAGTGTTCCCTTAATTTTTTTAAATTTTGGTTGAAGTATATTTAAAATAAAGGCAGCTAGATACTGAGGTTACGTGAAATATAGAAGCAAAATAAAAATTTAAGAAAACTCAATAGTTCAACATATGCTCCTTTTGTGTTTTAACAGATGAGTTATTCATTGTTTTTAGCTTTTGTTCAGTTAACGTAGAAAAAATGTGTAACTAAAATATATTTTTTAAACATTTAAAAAGCTGAGTAGGTCATTTTTATCTATTTAATTCTACCCTAGTTGATAGTCTACAAAGTTTCAAATTTTTTTTTTAATACTTCAAAATTATTGCTGGCATACTGAAATTATTAACAGAAATCTTTTGTGGTGACTATTAAAAGAAAGTGCCCAGTAAAAAATAGTTAACTCTGTTGTTACATTTAGAGATTTATTCATAGAATTGTTGGATGTTTTATTTCCATAAACAAAATATTCTGAAAATAACATCTATTGTAGATATTTTAGTTCTTTCATGTTTAAATAACATCTTTGATAAGGTTTTGTAAAAAACCAGCAGCTTAGCAGAAAGAAATGATTATCAATTGTTTTGTTGGATGACATTAACACTAGAATATAGATCTAGATGTTTATTTCTGACAATAGTTTTAAAACTAAACAAAAATTTGTATATAGCATATTGTAACACAGTAACATGCTGAATATGATTAAAAACAAAGTGGATCATGATTTTATTTTCTGTTTATGTGTTTTAAATCAAAGTTTTTTTTTACTTTTACAGCACCCTATCGATATATATTACTATTAGGGTTGTGTCCATGGATGTGGGTCAACAGCTGTTTTTGTGTTGTGATTTCTAGGTCTTGGCTGGGAGTGAAGCCAGATTTAGAACTATAGGCCCGCGGAGATCTTTTTATCCACGGAAATAAAAACGTTTGTTAGAGTTGGCTGAGGAACTTGCTCAGAAAATCACGACATGCCTGGAAGAAACTGGCCCCGAACTGAAATTTGATAGTTAATGCGGCCCTCGGACTGAAAAGTTTGGAGACCCCTGGGCTAGAGATACCAGCAAAAAAAAAAAAGAATTGAATACAACTTGCTGGTAATTATAGTAAGAATCAACTTTTCCCATGGGGTAGATGGAATAGAGTTCATCTGTTTCAGTGATCTCCACATAAAAAAGGATAGTGTGGTCTTTACTATGCGCAGCCACTTTAGTTTTTTCCTATATTCAAACTATATTGAGTCATGTACCCATCAGAGATTTATGGATGCAGGAATGTCCCAAGAACTGCCATCCAAGATTAATATAAATTAAATATATGTTCTATAACAAAATATCAACAAGATGATTTCTTGAGTTTCACATCAAAAAGTGTTTTTATTGATTACCAAAAATATAAATTGAATACAACACCAAATATTAAATAAAATTATGGCAAGTTTTTAAATTTATATTCAATATTGTAATTTATACAGTGTCAGTTAGTGGAATGTAATTGAAAGTATACATAGTAAAATACATTTTGAGACCAATATGAGTCAATAGAGCAGCTTTGTAGAGCCTGTCAATGGGTCTAAGCTTACAAGGTATTGTGTGGTCATCACAATACCCATCTAAGATCAAGTACAAATCATTTTATTTCTGTCATGGTCATGCATCACCAACAAAAACATTCATAACTGAGTTTTAAATTATAAGTGAAATGCATAGCAATATAAGCTCAGCAGTCAGTAAATAAAGCTGTATAAAACTAGAACAAATTCTGCTGTGTATACAAAACACAGAAATGTTTTAACTTAACAGTTTTGGCATAGGAATGTACATTTGAGTGATTGCATATATTCTTACGGAAGACCTAGTTTTATAATATCAAATACAATATGTTTTTTAAAAAAAAAGCCATTTTTTTTTTCCATCATAAACTTTTGAGAAATGAACCGCATCCAGGGAAAAGTTTCTTGTTTGAGTCAGCCTTGACCTGAGGGTGGTGTTAGGTTCTGGTTTTAACACACAGACAGATTACCAGACTTTTCTACACTCTCTTGTGTGTTTTGATGATCAGACAGCTTGTCTTCCAGTGCAGGAACAAATCACAAACTGATCTCTCAGACTGCCCTCATCCTTGTGTCTATCAGTGCTTACGTCTAACATAAACCAAGAGGTAGAAAAGTTAATTTTTTTTTCTTCACACAGCAGATCTGCAAAAAAAAAAAAAGACACATACAGTATTTTGCAACTTTGTGGGACGGCATTGGCTAGCTGTAGAGTGCTTGACAGCTAACCAAAAGTCTCGATTTTGAATCCTGCAAAAAGTCATTTGATCGTCTTTGAGTCCACCCAGCTCTGATGGGTACCTAACTCATGTTGGGGAAAGTAAAGGCGGCTGGGCATAGTTCTGACCACATTATCCCTTCATATGCTGAGGTCAGTCAAGTTCTACTGACTTGATTCAAACTCGAGACATTCAGGCAGTAGTCTAGCACAATCCCATAAAATACTTATAGTTAATATCAAATTATTATAGTTGAAATTCTTTTTTGTAAATTAAAAACAAGCTGGATCAGCAAGTATGGACGGATAAAACTACTAGTAGAAGATTACTATTGTAGGATTGTAGTTCTAAATTACAACCTGGATACCTAGCACAATATGCCAAACTGACAGCCACATTGAGTAAAGACATCAGTCAGACTATGTCAACAGAACACAGGCTTATCTAAGAATAAAAAATGTAACTCCATGTCTTACTTTGTTCCAGAGGTTTTAGTGTAAAGCCCAGCCCTTAACTCTGCCAGCTGTTTCTTTGTGTCTGCGTCTGCCATTTCAGCAAAGTCTGCCAGACGACTAATTGTCTGCCTGCTATTCTGTTAATGGTAAATGGTAAAATTAATAAACCAAATACCTAAATAACATAGAATCAGAAATATTTTTTAAAAACATTTTTTTGTTACAATAATCCCAAGACAACAGAAATTTTTTATTTTTGAAAGTTAAATTTTTATTTTAATTGCTGTAGAAATTCCTCAACTACGTGAGCAAATTAAATTGGTCTTCAATTCCATCTAGGCCTGTATGAGCTAGCTAGAATGAAAAGACAAACAACATTCTGAGCCATCTCTTTAGCTCTCTTAAAGTACCCTCTCTGACCTGACTATCAAAAAGGTAGATGGAGCAGAGTTCACCTGTTTCTATCACCTTGGTATTTGAATGGATAGTGTGCCCATTTCTATACCCAGACACTTTTACTTTCATGAAAGAGCAGGTTGATCTTAGGGATGTCCTACTGATTGAAGCCTTGGATCCAAAACTGATATCTTTAAGTAAGTTGACCACATCATCATTAAAATAGCTCTCTTAGTTAAGTTTTTTAAAACAGTATGGGCAATGTATAAATTTCAGAGCTATGTAACACATTTTTTAAAATTTGATTTTGCTTGTTTGTACTGAATGTAAAATGAAAGTAACAATCTAACTAATCTTTTTAGCAATCTTCAGAAAATTGTTTTGTTTTTTAATTAAAAACCTAATTTAATGTTTTTTTAATGTCTAAACTTTCAAATTTATATTTGGCCTGTATGAATTTGAACAAAAAAAGACCTGGATCATTTCTTTAGCCTTCTCTGCTGCCTCTTGTGCCTTGGATCTCTCAGCTTCTAAAGAATTTCTCTGTTCTGTATTGTCTTTCTCAAGCTTGGCTTGCACTTGCCTTTATCACAAGTTATGGGATAAAATGGTGAAAAAAAAATATTAAAATTCCAGGTAAGCCGAAACTGAACACTGATTTAGAAGATGACCCTTTCTTTACATCAACACAAAGATAAGGGAAGGTTTTAATTAAAGTGATTACAAATTGAGAATTGCTAGCTAATTATATTTTAATCAGTTCTCTAAATGAAGTTGGTAGGTATAGAGATTTTAAAGTACTAAACATACTTGGAGGCTGTAATTTCTGTCTGAAGCTTATCGAATTTCCCTCGAAACCATTCATGGGCTTCTTCTAAATGTTTTGATATCTTGAAAAAAAATGTAATGCTATTTAAAAATTGAGTCCACCTATAACTTGATGTAGTGTTTAAACATCAGTAAATTAAAACCTTTTTCAAAGACGCTCACTTGCATGAGCAGAAAAAATAAGTTTAATTTACCCTGCAGTGTTATCTCAAGTATTTAAATATGGCACATGCAAAAAAAATAATTCTTTATTATCTGATCAAGTATTGATTACAGTAAACATCAGCTTGTTGACCTGTACCCAAAGTTTGACCATGTCCATTTACAGCTCTATGCACTATGTATAGGATGGTGTAGAATGGTAGATCGTTGACTGTTAACCGAAAGTCTCAAGTTCAGATCTGGGGCTCTAATTCATAGCACGTCCCTGAGTACACCCAGCAATGATGGATACCTGACTCATGTTAGGGAGAGTAAAGGCGGCTGGGCATAAAGTTGACCACACTATCACTTCATTGCTGAGGTCATTGAAATAGGTTAACTTTACTTCACCTGTCTTATGGACCGCAAGGTTCAAAAGGGTACTTTACTAATGCAGGATATCCATTTACAGCTATATGTGGTATATCTATTTACAGCACTATGCACTACACCTGATAAACCCACCTCAAGTGATTCAGAATGCACTGCCTCTAACTTCTCATCAGTAGACTGTGACTTCTTGAAAAGTTGCTCCTCTTTTTTCTTGCTCTCCTGTAAAAAAAAATACATAAATGTGCAGCTTTGTGAGGAAGTGGTGAGAAACATGCTTTACTTGATCATGATAGGACTGTGTGGCTTGGAAAAGAATGCATGGCTGCTAACCTAAGTTTGAGTTAGTATAACATCCTTGAACCCACCCAATTCTGATAGACACCTGGCTTACATTGCAGAAAGTAAAACACACCTGGACATCAAACTAACTAGACAATCCCTACATATGCAAAGTCATGAAACAGATGAATTATACTTCAGCTGCTATATAAACCATCAGATCAGAAACATATCCTACTTCACTTTTTATATGATTATGAGTTTTAACTCCATTGTCTCTGGCAAAAATTCATAGAACGCTTGAGATTTAACCCACCTCAAAAGGTGAATAAAAACTAAAATTCAAAACCTAATTGCTTGTTAGGATGTATTTTTTAAAAAACAAAATTTACCGTGTATTTTTTCCTCATCTCCTCTCTAATTTTCCTCTCTTTCTCCAAGGCTTCCTCTTTCATCTTCAACAACTGCTGAGCTTTCACGTGGGCGCTAGCTAGCTGCCGCATTTCATCTTGTAGTGATGATATCTGGTTGATAAACTTAGCTATTGCCTCACCCTGCCACGTAAGAGTCAATTTAAAAAATTAATAATAAACAAAACTAACTAGAAGTTTTTTTGGGGGTTTTTTTTATTATTTATTTTTGTCTCTTGAAAATTTGATTTTAAAGTTAAGGAGTTCCATTTTTTTAAATATTTGAAAGCATCTTTTCATATGGTTTATGTAATAAATTCTACTTTGTCTGCCATATTGACAGAATGATCAGAAATGGTAACTTGATGCAGTATTTATTTCACATAAATATTATTTCACATACAGTCTGTTTGAAAAACTACTAAACACTGAAGGAAATCAAATTTAATTTTATTGTTTAAAAACTAAGTATAACAACATAATTTGTGTTCAATTGAATGATGCAGTTTTATAGAATATTAATATAAATAAACTCCGTGAAATCTGCAGTAGATATTATCAAGGCCAGATTTTTTAATGTGTCTGCATATCTTCTAACCCTAAGGTGCACATCTTTAAACTACAGGTTCTACAACATTAATTAAATCCTACCTGCTCTACATTTTTTTTCATGTATTCTTTTCTCATTTGTTCCAACTCATCTATGTCCTCACGAACTGTCTGAATAAGAAAAAAAATTTATTATATTTATAGATTGTTGTAAATTTAAACATTTTATTTATTTTTGTATCATGATTTTTTTACACATTCATAATTTTGAAAATCTATTTTCAATTTTTGTTCTTCTCTTCTTTCTTCTTCTTCGTTCTTAATTATTAGTGTTGAAGGGGATCGAGATTTATCTGCCAGTGGGTTTGAACTCGAGACTTTGTTCGAATTTATCAACCATGAGCTTTTTGCCGACTCGACCACGCCTCCAACACAATTAAGCGGTACGTGTCAACTGGTTATGCGCCATTGAGGCCATTGACTCCGATTTCAGCCTGCTTTTCTTTTTGGATTTGCTTCCATAGCCTTTGTCCAACCAAGAACAAACTACAAGGCAGCAGTTGTTTAATTTTGGAGTTTTCTCTCCTAGAAGAGTGGCTGTCCCCAACTAACGAGCCTCATCTGCCCGAGGGTTCGAACTCGAGACTTTTCGGTTTAGCAACCATGAGCTTTACCGACTCGACAACGCCGACCCCAAATTTTCGTTCAATGTTTACATATCTTTAACCCCAGCCTCTTAACCCCATTCATTACAAAACAAGCACAAACCTTCATCTTATTTAAATTATCCTCCAACTGTTTCTTGGCTTTGTGAAGATACTCCATCTTATGCCGCTGGCCAGAGAGCTTTGTCTTCAAGTCTTCCTGTTCCCTCTCCAACTCTGACAACTTTTGACGGATCTCAGTATTAGCTTTCACTAGCTCCTGATTTCTGTTTGACAGGTTCTCATTCTGCTTACGAATCTGCAAGTAATAAAATAATCGTTTAGATGTGTCCTTTCTGTATATATTTTTACATGTAAACATCGATAAGGCCTTATAAAAATTCTTATGATTCTATGTGCTTTAAATAGTTATGTGACTTGATTGTTCAAATGGTAGATAAAGTAGAGTTTATCTGTTTCTTTGACCTCAGCAAATGAAATTTTTTAGTCAGTTATAAGACCAACTGCTATTACTTTCGCCAACTACATTCAGGTACTTATTAGAGCTGAGTTGACACAGCAGCATACTATTTTTTAAAATCATACAAATTTAAAAAGAAAAACCGCCCAGCCATCACCAGTAACTTGTCAACAAACCTCGCCAAGTTCCTTTGTGATTTTCTTGCCGTTTTTATCTTTCTCCTTTCTTAACTCTAATCTCAAAGACTCCGCCTGCTCTTCTATCTTCTTCTTTTCTTGTTTCCACTCCTCGTTTTCTTTATTTCTGTAATGTAATACATTCAAAATACTTTTATAGCATTACAAATCATCAGAGGTAAACACAATCTCTCTCTCAAATACAGTCAGCACAGCACAGGCCATACCAGGCAGACCTGAACAGACCCACCCATGTTACCAGTACCTGGACCTCTGGGTTTTCTGGACTTTTGCTTGGTGTATAAGTCAGACAATTGAGATGTTCTAATCAAACCTTTGACAAAAAAATTAATGTGTTCTTACCTGAGAGTTTTTAGCTGATTTATTTGGCTGTCTCGTTTTCCTAGCTCCACCTATGAAAGAAATAGTCATGAATTAGTTTATCATTAAAGAAAACATAGAAGTCATAATTAGTTTGAGGGTAGGCAGGTAATGATATGGATAGGGGAAAAATATTCATATAATATAAATATACGTATATATATTTATATATACATATTTATACATACATACATATATATATATATATATATATATATATATATATATATATATATATATATATATATATATATATATATATATATATATATATATATATATATATATATATATATATATATATATATATATATATATATATATATATATATATATATAGCTGTAAAATATTGTGAGAATACTTCTATGTTGAGCGTCCATCCATGGGGTGGGGGTCAAACCCCAACGTCTCTGCAACCTACACCACTGGGTTGGAGGACTGATGGAGTCTGATAATTACAATCTTAGTTATATAATTAAGGCAGGTACCTGTAGGTTTTCAACAATGTTTTGTAACTGTGAGTGTGACGTCATGACGGTCTCGAGGGTGTTGGCAATCTCCTTGTTGACACTCTTCGCCTCCTCCATGCTCCTCTGGTAGCTGGACACCTGAAATGTATGGACAGGGTGGCGTTTCAAACTGATAATATGTTGCAATAGGGACTGTACAAAGATGACGTCATGCATCTTTGAGGGGGGTAGGGTGATAATGTGATGAGTGGAGGGGTTCAAGAAACATTCATTGTGCATTTCTCAAGAAGATATATTATGTAAACCATGCCAATAAATTTTAGAGAAAATTACTTGTGCTTAAATTCATATATTTGATATTAATGCAAGAAAAAAATGTATTTTAATTTTAGCTAAAAATTGGTTAAACTATAACCGAATAGTCAAAAGTTATTAAGTAAATATTGTATGTCTTCATTCATGTATAACCAATGTTTGAAATATTATCTAAACAAACAAAACAAATATGACAATAACATTTCTTTTACCTTAGTTTGTTGTCTCCCTTCTAGAACTTCAAACTGTTTTAGTAGTTTCCCTTTGTCTTTTTCAGCTTCATCCAACTTACTCAATGCCATTTGTAATTCCTGATCTTTCCTCTCTATTTCTTCTATAGCTGCTCTTGTCTGCCCTTCATATCTCTGAAGTGCTATTTTATATTCAGAAATTTCTTGCTGGCTCTGAGAATAAATTTTCATAAATTTCTATCTATATATATAATTCTCTTCTGGGAGACGCTAGAAAACAAGCTGTAAGCGCGCTCCCTACCACCCCACCCCTACATGGTCTGGTGAGCTGTGGTTCACGCTGTTTACAAGCAGAGCCGGGTTTAGTGACGACTATTAGGGGCAGATAATTTAGTTTTAAACGATTTTAAATGTAGGGGGAGGAGGGGGGGTGGGGATAACTAAGTGGAGTTTACTTTAACAGAGGGGGGGGAAGGAGGGGGGGTTATCGTCCTTAACGAGCTACTTATAGTGTTTTAAAGAAATATTTTCAGTGACAGCGTTGGTACTGTCGAATTCACAAATTAGGAATTACTGAAAAGTAGAAAAAACAAAAACTAAATAGCGGCGTATGATACACCGCGGGTCGGCTCATTTTAGAATAAAGGGTTAAGTATTTACAAGCAAATATAGTCTTTTTTCTAACCCTAATCTAAACCCATGACCCAAAATATAACTATGCCAAGCTATAAGATCAAAGTGTATGTAGACCTATTCAGACATTTTGTTAAATTGTATAATGGTTGTATGACTGGTATATAATGGTTGTATGACTGGTATTTGTTTTTTGTTAATCTAATGATTGATCTTTAAGCTCATGTCTGTTTGATTGATGTTTATAGCATATAAGTGAACGATTGAGAGTATTCATTTTATATAATGGCAATATGACAGGTGTTTGCAGTTCAAAGCTGTATGACTGACTGATGTTTTTAATTAACCTAATTGCTATATCTCAAGAGAAAAAAAGCAGGGAAAGCCAAGGGAGACATGGAGGTGCATGGCGAGGAAGCAGCTGGCAGAGGCAGGACCGTCATGGAGGACTGCCAGGAAAATTGCCAGAGACTGACAAAAGTGGAGGGGACCTTTCTGTGGTGGCCCCATGAGGCTTGAGCACAAAAAGGAAAAGACGAACTGCTATATTATTGGTGATTTAATGTATAATGTTTGTAGTTTAAATGATATCAGTATATTTAGTGTTTGTAATTTATCTAATGTTGGTTTATTCAATGTTTTTAGTTCAACTAATCTCAGTATATTTAGTATTTGTAGTTCATCTACCGTCTGTAAATACATTTTTTGTAGTTGATAAAATATCTGTATTTTTTATGATTGTAGTTGATTTGATATCTGTATATTTTATAATTTTAGTTGATATAATTATCTGTATATTTTATAATTGTAGTTGATACAATACCTGTATATTTTATTATTGTAGTTGATATGATGTCTGTATATTAAGTGTTTGTAGCCTATATCTAATGTCTGTTCATTCATTAATGTCTGTTCATTAAATTTTTGTAGTTGTTCGTATATCTTTATTTACGGTGTTTATAGTTCATCAAACGCCTGTATATTAAGAGCTTGCAGTAGAAGCTTCCCACTACCTTTGTGTACTTCTCCTGGAGACTGTGGCTTAACTTCCTCAGCTGGGCCAGGTCGCCCTGGTCCTTGGCAGTGTCGACCAGCTCCTGCTGCAGCTGTTTGATAGCTGACTGCAGTCGGCCATTTTCATAGGCCAGCCTCTTCTTCTGCTCCACCATCTCATTCAGTGTCTCCTCCACTTTGCGCTGGGTTATCTAAAAAGTTTCAAAGGTAGTAAACAAATTTATCGAAGTATAAAAAAAAAATTCATTTTTCAATGGGATGGAATGGTCAGACGGTTAAGTGCTTGACTAGTAACCCAAGGTCTCAAGTTTGGATCTGTGCTCAGAAACAAATCATACAGCAAGCTATAAAATTTTAAGATCAAATTTTAAATTTTGCATAATTTTTTTTTTTAAAACAAAGTTTGCACTTTGAGTTTTTACCATGATGTTTCTGTTTATGATCATTGTAAAAAAAAACGCTTCTCCAATCTTTGTAAAATTTTTCTTTTTCAAAACATAAAAATCTATTTAAAAAATGTAGTGCACATGTTCACCTTCCTAAGTATGTGAATGAAGGAATAAAGGAAAAGAAAATGGATTTTATAAAATGTATCTTCACCTGGTGTTGCTGTAAACTTCCTACTTTCTCCAGCAGAACAGCTTTATCTTGTTCCAAGTGCGCGCAGGTTGTTTTCAGTGATTCCATGTCCACGCGGCAAGCCTGGAGCTCCGTCTGAAGACGTGAGCGCTCGGACATGAGCGTGTCCACTGTCTGGTTGACCTGCAATCATACACTTTGTACAGCGGCAGCTAGAAGATGTGGATTTTAGCTAAAAGGTAGGGGTTGGCGTGGTCGAGTTGGTAAAGCTCATAGTTGCTAAACCAAAAAATCTCGAGTTTGAACCCTCTGGCAGATGAGGCTCATTAGCTGGGGACAGCCACTATTCTAGGAGAGACAACTCCAAAATCAAACAACTGCTGCCTTGTAGTTTCTTCTTGGTTGGACAAAGGCTATGGAAGCAAATCCAAAAAGAAAAGCAGGCTGAAATCGGAGTCAATGGCCTCAATGGCGCATAACCAGTTGACACGTATCTTTAATTGTGATGGAGGCGTGGTCGAGTTGGCAAAAGCTCATGGTTGATAAATTTGAAAAGTCTCAAGTTCAAACCCTCTGGCAGATAAGGCTCGATCCCTTCCAACACTAAAAATTAAGAACAAAGAAGAAGAAGAAGAAGAAGCTAAAAGGTATGAAAAAAGTATTTAAAATAACACTGGACAAGATGGTCCGGTGGTAAAACACATGACTGCTAGTCAACATTTTCTTCTAATGAGCAACAGCTTACACGCAAAATATATTTCTATGTGCTGTGCTAACAAACACCTTTTACAAGATTATCTGTATTTTACAAAATGATTGCACAGCAGGTTTATAAAATGGTTTATAACTATAAACTATTTTTAATATTGTTTTAGATACATGAGTAGTTAAATACTTTTAAAAATCTGTTAATTGTTTAGCTAGATTATTCATTAATATCATAAAGCTCAGAGTAAAAATTGTTGCTAAGCTAAAAGTCCTTATTACCACTTCAAGCAAAAAATAACAAAACAAAAATTACTTCTACAATGTTTACCTCCTTCAACATTATATATCAGAAAATAACAAAACAAACATGACGGCTACAATATTTACCTCCCCAAACATTTTATATCATAAAACAACAAAACAACCACTTCTGCTACAATATTTACCTCCCCTAACATTTTATATTTATATCATAAAATAAAAAACGTTACTGCTACAATATTTAACTCCCTAACATTATATATATAAAAAAAAACAAGCAGTACTGCTACAATTTTTACTTCCCCTAATATTATACACCATAAAACAAAATAAACGGGGAGTGATCTCCCCTAAACTTTCTCGAATATTCTTATATAAAACAACAGGGGATGGGAACTCGGGCTATAGACATGATTTTTAATCCATTTTAAATACTTAAAGTTTTAAAAATAGAATAAAATCTCGTAGACAAAAGAATTGCACACCAAGTGAACGTAAAATTTAAAAAGTGCATAATAGTGCGCAATATTATTAGTACTTTAAAAATTTACATTAGTTTTTTGAGAAATCGGAAGTAGCGTAAATTACTACTTCCGATCAACAGAAATTACTCAAAATTTAACAGGAGGTAGAAAATTAGATCTTTTACTCACATGTGAAATTTTATTTATCTATCTGAAATAGTACTCAAGTTATAGGCTTTTGAAGAATTCAAAGTAGAAAAAGTACCACTTCCGATTATTGAAATTGCTCAAAATTTGATACGGATCTACGATTTTGATAAAATACTTATATAAAAAATTTCATCAACCTAGCTGTAACGGTACTCAAGTAATCGTGTTTACACACAGACACACACACAGACACACAGACATACGGACCGAATTGCAAAGCCCAGTTTTTCAGACTGGATTACGCATAAAACCTCTTAATTTTGATAAATCTGGATTGATAATTTTTGCCCGATTAAAATAAGTCCTCTATACTTCGGATGTGATGAAGGACTGAGGTGTAATACGGTGAAAATTGTTAAAATTTCAAGTGATTTTTGTGCACAATTACAATACTTTCTCTATACTTCGTATATACGAGAAAGTAAAAAACATCACTGCTACAATATTTACCTCCCCTAACATTTTATATCATAAAACAAAACAACCACTACTGCTACAATATTTACCTCCCCTAACATTATAAATCATAAAACAACAAAACAAACATCACTACTACAACGATTACCTCCTCTAACAAGTTCTCTTTATCTTTCAACACATCTTGCTTTTCACTCTCCATAGCCTCCAGTTGATCCTTCAGTCCTGCTAGCTCATACTCTAGCCCATCAGCAGCAGACATGAACTCCTGGTTTTTATGGGCCAAATTATGTTTGACGGTTCTCAATTCATGCTCTAGCGTGTCACTAAACACAATAGAAAAATTAATTTAAAAACACAAAATAAATTTAAGTAAACTTGTAAAAAAAAGTAGAGATAAATGTTATAAAATATGAAAAAATTAATAAAGAATATCCATGGTGTATAGTATTTTATAAATGTTAAATCCTTGATGAATAGTTACGTATGTCAGTAAGCATTTGAGCAACATAGCAATAACACTTTTTTGTATTACAATATAAAACTTACATTTTTCTTTTCTTTTCAAAATTCTCCTTTATTATCTTCTCCCTCTCTGTCCTCAACTTGCTAAGATCTCCTTCTAATGTACTCTTCTCATCTTCCAATCTTAGTTCAGTCTGTGTCAGAATCAATATGTATATCAATAATTAGGACATTATAGAATCCAATGGCAAAATAATGTTCCAAATTATAATATGCTGTATCTATAAAACTTTAAATACTGAAAGGAGAACTTTAGTCCACACTGGCATCAAACTGTGTAGCTTTCCAACTGTTTGTATCCATAATTATAACAAGGCTGTTGGTTAGAACATTAAACTGGTATGAATGCATCATTATCTAATAAAATGTATAAAGCCACTATTTCATTAAGTGGAAATCAACTTTTGAAATCATTACCTCTTTTATGCTAGTCAAGATTTTCTTCTAATGAGCAACAGCTTGCACGCAAAATATATTTCTGTGTATTTCTGTGTACTGTGCTAACAAACACCTTATACAAGACCATCTACATTTTACAAAATCATTGCATAGCAGGTTTATAACTACTGCAAAGCTCAGAGTGAAAATTGATGCTAAGCTAAAAGTCCTTAGTACAATTATTACCACTTCTAACAAAAGAAATCCATCAATAAATCAAAATTTATAAAGCCACTATTTCATTAAGTGCAGATCAACTTTTGAAGTCATTACCTGTTTTGTGCTTTCATAAGTTCGTTTTAAGTTTTCTAAATCTGATGTCAGTCCTTGTACCATGTTCTGCAGCACATTTTTCTCCTCTTCTAAAGACCTCTTGCCTGACTGAGAATATTTTTAAAGTTATTGAGACTACAGCACATTTTTTTCCTCTTCTAAAGATCTCTTGCCTGACTGAGAATATTTTTAAAGTTATTCAGACTACTGCACAAAGCAGCTAAACAAATAAAATTTCTACTAAGAAAATTTCCTTTTCAAATCTGATGGACAATGGGGCAGGTGAAGTAAAGTTTTCCTATTTCTGTGACCTCAGCATATAAAGGGATAGTGTGGTCAGCACTATGCCCAGCCGCCTTTACTTTCTTAACCTAAGTCAGGTACCCATCAGAGTTGGGTGGACTCAGAGACTTGCTTATACTCTAACCAGAGATACGAACTCAAGAGACGGTAGGTTAGCAACTATTTGACTCAACTATTTGACTACGCAGTCATTTCAACTAAAGACCTTAATTTAAAAATATTAAAACCAAAAGCAGCTCTTGTTAGCCATATTGAAACAGTTATAAAATTTCTTACTCACTGTTAAATTATCAAGAGTGCTTTGAGCTTGATCTAACTGACGAATTAGCTCAGCATACTGGGCTTGCAAACGATTTAAGTCCTGTGAGACTCTTTGGTTTTCTGCTTGTGTGTTGTTGGAGCTAAGCAATAGCTTGTCTGGAAGAAAGCCAGCCATCAAAATGATATAGTTTACATAAACAAATAAGGGAAATTTTTTGCAAAAAAAAATCTGTTCATTTGACTATTTTAACTTTTGATTTTGTTAAAACACCTGCATAATATAAAAGATGCTATGTGCTAAATCCTTTGCTAAAACAGGGCAGCTATATAAAAACTTATACACCTAAAATATAATAGTTGTTTATTAGGTTCCTCATATAAATGTAACAAGTTTTAATTTTTAAAAATGTATAGAATACAATTTGCTGATATTTCAATGAATAATCTAGCTAAACAATTAACAGGTTTTTAAAAGTATTTAACTACTCATGTAACTAAAACAATATTAAAAATAGTTTATAGTTATAAACCAATTTTCAACCCAAGGTAATTTTGCACAAATGTTTTGTTTTAATAATTGATAATTTAACTTGTATCATCAGTTTATGACCACTAACATTGCACATTATGACTAATTTGAGAAGAGAAATCACAGAATTTTTACCTCTTTCTGAAATGACATGTTGGTAGTTCTCTTCAGCCTTTTGTCTCCTGGTTGTTTCTGAAGCGAGCTCATTTTTCAGTTGAATTATTTCAGCTTTACTTCCACTGATGCCAGCAGTATGAGCTTTACACTGAGTGTGGGAACCAATCAACAATAATGACAGGTGTGTAATAGGTGACAGAATATCTCATACAAATTATTTCAGGTAAAATATTTTAGAAAAAGTAAGTCAAAATATCTCAAGACAAATAATCTCTACAAGTTATTTTGAAAATACATCAAGAAAAAATATCTCATACAATTTATCTCAGAAAAATAATAAGTCAAAATATCTCAGACAAATAATAAGACAAATAATCTCAGGTTAATACTTTAGACAAATAATTTTTAAAATATCTCAAGAATGAAATATCTCCCAGTCAAATTATCCCTCATTAAATACCTAAAGGAAAACATACTACAATGTAAGACACAAAGCAGGTGGAGAGAGGCTGCCCCATGAATGACAGGTAATGAGAACTTAAGAACTATGAACATGGGTTATTATAAGAAGAAAACTAAAACAAAATTGCACAGGACGGAGTAGAAAGCTGTAGATAGTGGCCCATACCCAACAGAAGTGACAAGAAAAGATGGTGCAGTACTTTAAATATACCTCTGATCTTAGTGATTCTATCACTTTCTCCATATCCTGCAATCTGGTTAGAAGAGTTGCATGGGATTCTTCTAGGCTTTTCCGTAAACTTGACTCCCTAAGAGCCTCATCTTTAACCTCTGATATCCTGCGCATTAGCTTCTGTTTTGTTGTTGCCAAGTCTTCAACTTGAAATTCTAATTCAGCCTAAACTTGGTATATAAAAATGTATCATTTTTCTTTTGTATACTAATGCTCATTAGCAAAACTAAATAAATACTCTTTTTAAAAAAAAACATTGACTTGTTCAATTCAAAGTAAATATTTTAAGAGAAATTTGTAAACATTAATTTGTTTTTTTTTTAATTAAAAATGATAATTAACAAAAACAGAAAGCAGACCTTGGATTTAATAGAATCATCATAAAGTGATCTTAAATTTTCAATCTCTTCTTTCATTTTCAGTTTTTCTTCAGCTTCAAGCTGCATGGTGTCTTCTGTCTGTGATAAATGTCTCTTTAGTCGAATCAGCTCTTGCTCCAACTCATATCTTTTTGTACTGGACTACAATAGGATAGAAAAGTTTGGGTTTTTTTTAATTTATATTTTGACCTGTGTTAATGATATGACTACTGTTAAACAAATACTAAATAAATCAGAGACTAAAACCGCATGCTCAAAGTCCCAAAACCATAACAGAACAATAAAAATGCTATATATTTTGTAATATGAATGAAGATGCATGTATAGATATGTCATGTAGTCAACAAATATAGCCAATTGAGCAAAGCATTCTAGGTATAATTTAACTATTCACATAGATAATTATGATAATTATAAAAATTAACTACATAGGCATACATAATGTATTTGTACAAAGTAAAAAAAATTATACAATATATTTACAAATTAAACATCAAATAGTTGGAACTACTTACTTTTCCTTCATGTGAATCACTTCTTTCTTTTGGTTTAGGTCCATATTCCAATGATGATCCAAATGACTTAGGTATAAAATTATTTGATGATTTCGACACAACTTCAAGTTCTCCAGTAGCACCAGAAATTTTAAATTCTTTCAGGGACAGTGGAGTTATTGGCCTATGTTTTGATGTCCTACTACTCTTTTCATTTAATAATAGTTGTGTTTGTGAATTTAAAGTTTTTGTTTCCTGAGACTGTTCTTGATCAAGATATTGTGTCTTAATGCTGGTCGAATGATTATCCGAATAGTTCCGATGTGGGATATTTTTTTGTGAGTCTTTTGATATGCTCAAAGGTTTGTTTATTGTAGAGCCGAATTTAGAAAGCACAGCTTTTGAAACACACCCTTTTGAGATTGAACTCAATCCCATTTCTTCAAGTTGTTGCATAATTTCATTTGTGCCTATTTCTGCAGCTGCTAGTCTATCTTTCAATGAAATTGTTTCTACAGCTGATTCTTGTCCAGGACGGTACTCAGAAACAGAGGTCATTTTCATTCAGCTACTTAAAAAATATCACAGCCTGTTTCATTTACTTTTCCAAAACTGTTGACTGTTGATTGTAGTAAGTAGTTGAGTGTTGTGCTGCCTTGCAATTAGTTGCCAATTCAATTAGTCTACTGATAATTACTAAATTAGAGCTTATTTATGGCATAAGGGTAACAGTAATGGAGTTAAGTCTTAATAAATTTCACTACATTCGAATTAGATCTAGAGGAATCTAGATCTAGATCTAATAGGTTAGGGGCCAAAATAATTTATTAATTTAAATTTTTTAGTTGGATTTTTTTTTCATTTGTTCATCTTTTTTTCATTTGGATTTAATAAAAAAAAGGACCGCCCAAATTAGTTTAGTTGTTCGTTTTGTTAATGAAGTTTATTTTCTTTATTATACTTTTACTTAAGCATAAAACTTGCATTATTTAAGCAATAAAATATCGCGAAACACATTGTTAATAGTAATACTTTGAACTTGCCATTGCTTGTCGCCATAGACGCCATTTGTTCTTATGAGTAGCTCTTTTGCAAGGAGATTGTAATCTAGAATTTAGCACAGCTCATTAAAAACAGAAGTAAGAAAATGAAAGGAGGCTTGATCTGGTCTAGTCATTGGCTTTGGTCATTTATTTTTATTACTGCGGGGATTATGAAGGTTTCTTTCAGACATCTTCTCGTTGGGGAGAGGGGGGGGGGCACTCGTTAAAGTAGGCCTGTATATTTTTAATTTTTTTAAATTTTCTCCATTGTCCGGGGGCCGGGGTGGTAAATATGCCCCGCCCCTCCCGGAGAGATGCCTCTACTAACACCTGTGGCGTAGGCAAGGGGGGGGGGGGTTAGAGGGGGTTATAACCCCTCCCATGTATTCACACCCCTATATATATATGTATATATATATATATATATATATATATATATATATATATATATATATATATATATATATATATATATATATATGACTTTGTACTTATGGAAAAATATTTTAACTTCTCCCATGACCAATTCCTGGCTACGCCACTGACTAACACAATGCTGTTTATTTATTATTAACTTTATTTAGGTGCATTTTTTTTTAATTAACGTTATAGAGTTTCCGCTTCCTCCCTCTCCCCTCATCTGAGTAGGGCAGCAGCATGCCATCAATGGGGGGTTATCTTTCCACCTTGTAACATATGCTCATTACACAAGCTACATGCGCCCCCCGCCCCGACATATGACTGACAGAACCTTTAATTGCAGCCCTTTCACTAACGTCGAGCTGGTATATACCAAAGAGCAGACACAACATAGACCAGTGGTTCCCAAACTTTTTTGAGTGGTGGCGACCCCCTTTTATAAAAAGTAAGTGACCCGCGACCCCCATAGAATTAAAAAGTCGAAATTAGTAAGGAATTTAATAAGCACTAAAATACTAAAAAAAATAAGATTTTCTAATAGACTTTCAATATAAATTATTCTTGATATCTGTTTAAAATCGATGAGTGCAAATTACATGCGATTAACTAGCCTCAACATTCAATGTTGAGTTTTTGTTAACGCCAACCTCATGTCAATCTCAACATTAATTTATTTCTTCGTTGTTGTTTTTTTTTAATTTGAGAAGTGTTGAGAATTTATTCTCGCAAAGATATGGAGACACGAAAGGAACTAAAACTCGAAAGGCAATCAATTTCACGTTTGGGTATGAATGGCGCATAATACACAAAAATCGGTACGCGACGCGGAATCATTCCGCAAATGTACGAGTTCATCTTGTAATTCATCGGCAATGCTGGCAACAACAAGGGAAGCAGAGAATGGGTTATGTGTCAATTCATATTCTTCTTCTTTCAGCTCAGGGAAATAACGCCGCACTTTGTTTTCAAGAGATTAAAGATGCCCAGAATCATCTTTCAAATTTTTATTTATCTCACAATCAGATGTATCTACCACACTGCAGAGTTTCTCAAACATGGCAATATTTCCAAGCTTTATTTTTCTTCGCAAATGTTGCAGCTTTGGAAAAAAAATGCCAAGAGATTTTCATGAAAAGAGATAATATTCGTTCACTTTCCCGGTATCTTCAGATTAAAGCTCATGTTGATGTTCGAATATGTCTGCTAGGTAAGATACTCTCTCCAACCACTCTTTGTCGTTAAAGTGTATTAAAAGGTCGTGTTTCCCTTGCACTTCCAAGAACAACTTGATTTCATCTTTCAATTCAAAAACACGATTCACATTATTTCCTTTTGACAGCCAGCGTACTGTAGTGTAGAAAACCAGAACTTTATGATCTCTACTCATGTCTTTGCACAGTTCTTTAAATAGACGGGTGTTTAGGGCTCCAGATTTAATATAATTTACGACTTTTATTAGCAATGGAGTTGGAAGAGTCTTGATGACGAGGGCTTACTGCCGAATCATGCAAAGGATTCCCTTGGTTAGGGAGCTAAACCTTTTACATTTATCTGAAAGCCCGATTTTGACCCAAGCATAGATGGCGCACCATCCGTACAAACCCCACAGCCGTTTTCCCATCCAGTTTCAAAAAACGTATTTATTTTCTCCATGATATCTTCACAAAATAGCAACACTTCTTTGCTATCATTTAAATGAATACTAGCCGACCCGCGGCGTATCATGCGCCGCTGTTTAGTTGTTTTCTATTCTACTTTTCAGTAATGCATAATTTGTGAATGCCGCCACTGAAAATATTTGCTTTTAAATAGTATCAGTAGGTCGTTAAGGATGATGCTTAAAGAGGAAGAGAGGGGGCTGCTAGGCGCGCTTACAGCTTAGTGTTTTCTAGGGTATCCAAGAAGAGAATTATATAATGAATATATTTCACAAAGACAAGCAACTGCTAACACGAACTCACATCTGTTTAATTCATCAACTTGAAAAGCAAACAACGGCGAAAGCTTGATTTAATTCAAAACTCGTTCTTTTACATCTACGGACATGTATGCAATAAGCCGCTGAATAGTATTATTAGACAGATATATTTATTGCATCTAGAATCCCCAAGAATTAATTTCACCACCTTCAACACGCAGGGGTTGATAATATTTACTCCTATTGTGTGAAGTTTTTTTTTCTTCATATGCAACTTCATATGACGCTTGAGGGGGTTGCAAATTGATAACTTGAGGGGGGGGGGGTGCAAAATGAAAAGTGAAAGGTTGCTCCCGAGGGGGGGGGGGCGCCAAAAGTCTATAAAAGCCTATATAAAGGCCAACATAGCTATATATGTATTCAATTCAAACGTTTGCATTTTAAACTTGTCTTTGACTTTCATATACGTTTTTTTTTTACATTGGCAACGGCTTTTTTGTTCTTCAAATAGTTTTGTTATGTGATCTTACTCAAGACTGTTCCTGACTACACGGATTTATTTATTGATGAATAGATGAATCATCCCATCTTTTGCCCTTTCGAGCCCAAGACACATGAGTTCGACTGTTTCAGGGACCTCTGTATATGACAGTGTTTCTTTCAGACTTTTTTTTCTCCGGAGGGGGGGGGGGGCACTTGAAATTTTCGGGGCGGACAACGCTTTCCGGGAGGAGGGGTTGTGGCGGACATTGTTAAAAGTATATATTTTCTATATAAATTACTTTTCGCTCCGTTTAAATCCTTATAGATCCTCCTTAAAGTTCATCATTCGACGACAA